>NC_080641.1:30072886-30389809 GCF_027579445.1 Ammospiza nelsoni
TTCATAAAGCAAGGTTATTTTTTGTTTTGAAAACTTCCTGCTTCAAAGGCAAAGTGTCTGAGATCACCTTTTCAGTGTGCTTGTAACGAGTGGAGCCAAGGTGTAAGTAAATATCCTATTTGTGTATAGAACCCATAGTGTCTGGAAAGCTGCCCCCAAAGTTTATGAAATTTTCCATCACTTTTCTGAATGTCAAAGTGCGTTAGAAAAAGCTCCTGTTGGGAAGAAATGTCACCAGTGCCTTCAGTGACAGAAAAACAAAAGACTATAGGAGACTTGGATAAAGGTAGATATTGGAGAAATGTATAAAAATCAATTTTAAATTCTCCCTAGATAGGTAGGGCACGTGGGGAAAGAAGCCAGGAGACAACAATCCCATGTGGGGACTGAACTGTCACTGCCACTGCTCTTGGCCACCCAGGGAAGGGACAAAGAGCAGCCCAGGACAGGAGCCAGTTCCTGGTTCTGGGTCTGGGCTGGTGCCCTGTTCCTCACTCTGTTCCAATCCTATCACTCTACTTTCTTCTCCTATCCCGTGTTTGCTCTTATCTCTCTGACTTTATATGCTTTTGTTTCCTTCAGTTTTCTTCCTTTTTATCAGCTTCTATAGTTTTTAATTCTGAACCTCTCTTGGAGCTTATCTGTGTGGTAAATTTCACCCTCTTACTAAAGCATTAAAAAACCTTCCACACTCAAGACACTCCTGTTAAAACGCAATAAAAATTCTGTTATATTGTGCCTTGGATTTTTGTTGTAATCCTCATATTTAAATTTGTGTTCAGTATTAACAAAATTAAAGTCAATTTCTTTACCAATGAATTACAGGTAGCATAAATAAAGAAGAAAAAGTGAATGACAGATATTGTGCAGATAATGTGCTTTCATATTGCAGTCAGTAAATCTTGTACTAATGAGATACAAGATTTAAATGTGAAGAATGTGTTTCATGAATTATTGTCAATCAATCTCTATACAACAGGATAAGAATAATCTTGAATGGCAACACACCTATTATTACAAATTCCTAAGAACTTCATTACCTAAAAATGTCACCCTTAATTTACAGAGTAACAGATAAAGATCTTTCAGCTGTATAACTCACTTTGTCTGCTTCTGTGTAATTGAAACACTGGTTTTGAGAAGTCTTGTAATCATTTATGTATTCTGCATCACTCTGAGTGGTGGTTCAGTAATGGTATACTGGTTAAAGTTGGTTTCAGCTCCCTTTTAAATAGACATATCCCACTTAAGATATATTTATTTTTGTTTTCTACCTATGACTTGGAGCTGGTCAGTGGCAAAAAATCTGATAATTTTCCTTGTATGAGCATATTAAGCTCCATAATATCACTATAATGTAACCAGTCACTGGTGACTATGTTCAGAAAAAGGAAAGAAACTGAAAATGACAAGATCAAAAAGGAGGAGTTGTTCTGAGAAACCCAAATACACAAAGGAGACTTTACCTTTTTAATTTCTGACAATGGAAGAGACATTAAAACACACCATACCCAACTCCACTGGCTAAAGAGACATCTGGTAATTTACATCCCCAGTGATTAGTGGAAGGCAGGAGGTATCTGCAGCAACTTTCAGTCTCACCTCATCCTTTATGTCTTCCTGCTGCTGGGCACTGAAGATCTCCATTGCAGCCATCAGCCTCATCATTAGCTCATCCACTGTTGTGTTACCTAGCAACAAAGGAAGATAGCTGAACTTCATTTCATTAAAGTTATTAAACAAAAAAGAAGTCATTTTAGAATTAATCCATAAGAAATAGCCAGACTAGGAAAAAAAAAAATAAAGACAAGAGTAGAAAAATGCAAATATCTCAGGAGAATGCTTTCAGCTCATCTTTTTACTGAAAACTCAAAATTATTTTTACAAAGGTTGATCACAGGTTAGAATTTCAGATGGTGCAAATCTGAACAATTGCTTTTATGCTTGCATAAATTAACTCTCTTTTGTCTTTTAGTCACTGATGTTAAAGGAAAGCAGTAGATCTGGAATTCCTTTATGTGAAATTGATTTTACAGTTTTAAAATTCCCAGGGAGACCAAAGCAACTGCTTAGGCAGGCAACACAAGGTAGGATATTGGCAGCAGCATCCAAGTGGATTGGTTTGAAACAGTGGAAAACCCACAAAACAATGATTGAATAGATGTGACAAAATAGATCCATGTTTTATTCGGATATAAATAGTAATAAAATTTCAAATACTACATTTTCTTCAGTCTATTTGCTTGCAAAGCTACCAAAGTGGAAAATTCTGTCATCCATGTGTGTATCATGAAACAGAACACATACATAGGAAAACAGATACCTCCCCATGTTTTCCTTCCAGGGTGCCTCCAGTTTTCATTAAGACTGAAAGATTACTTTAATTTCCTACCAAGATGCATTCTTTGGTTTCTCTTTCTAAACTGAAGACTAGACTAGCCATTAAAGCCACTTGTCAGAGTAGTTAAAATATCTTAAACCATGAGAAATGGTCACAAGCTATGAAGTCTTAACATCTGCCAGCCCAAGCAGCTGTTGGACCCCAGCAGAACAAGCACCACTAAAGAAAACAAGACTGTCCCCATAGTTTCCAACCCCAGGAAAAAAGTAAAAATCAAAAGCAAACTAAGACAGTCTGCATTTCAATAAACACCAATGGGGTCTTAGGTTTCTATATAGTTGTATCTCTTCTGTCAACATGCCTTCTCACCCAGCCCTGAAAGGCCCCCATTGTTCCCATTTCTAACATTTGCTACCTTAGCAGAAAATGTTATCCCACATGCTACAACATGCAGGACTTCAGAGGCTACCATTCATTGAGGCAGTATTGTTAAAAGATACCAGTGTCCCCATTCCTGGGAAAATAACAAGCAGAGATTGTGTGATTTTTGTTAAAGGATGAATTTAAGTAAGGCTACAATAGGTGATTGTTTTAGTTTAGTGCAAAAGATTGCAGAAAACCTCACAAATCATTACAATTTAACTCATGCCATTAAATAATCTGGATTAAGCTGCATTGTATGATGACTTTGAATTGCTGCTAAAGGAGTTAGGGAATTTAAGTCAGTAGCACCAGTGACTTCAGTGGGATGGCAAAGGTTCTGAACTGTACTGCAGAATCAGAAAACCAAGCTATTTATAAGACTATTTCCATGAAATAACCTATGAAACCTATGAAATATGTTTTATAAATTACAGACATTCATACCATGAATTAGTGCTGTGCTGTACCTTGCACTGAGACAAAATCCATGCAAAAAGTAACCATTTTGTCCACTGCAGATTCCTCAAGAAAATTATTAATCCCAGATGCAAAAAGAAACACTAATGCTTGTCTGCAAAAGGCAGCGTTTCCTGAGGGCTGAATTTCCTCAGGAAAATGAGATTACAATAAAGATTGCCAGATATAAGCAATAAAAAAATGAGGACACAGTGTCATGAAGGCAAACTTGTGGAGAAAGCAGAAGAAATGAGAGGCAGCCATTCTTTGATGTGCTCTAATTTGAAGAGTTACTGAGAACAGCAGTCAGAGGGCAACACTCCACATCTAAGCCACCTTGCTGGCAGTGAAATCAGAGGAATGGTTACACCAGAAAGAACTGCCCATGTAAGAAAGTACAGCCAAGATCTTCTGGAAATCAGGAATGTATCTGGATATTACTTTGGAAAACTAAGTGTAGCTCCTTATTCAGGAAATTGGGTTTCCACTTAAAAAAATAAAAGAAAAATGTAAACTATACTTCTACTCTAGTCATGTCAACTCCAATCTCTAACACCATGCTAATTAATACATTTATGAGTAGTAGATAATTATACTCTGGCAACTTAAAGAGTGTTTTGTTTAATAAATTAATATTCTGGACATCTTAAAAGAGAAACAGTTAGCAAAGACCTCTTATAACAGTTTCGATACTCACATAAGGAATACCTGTAATCTAAAGAACTGTACCTTGTATTACATTCAACACTTCATTAGATGATCGTTTTCCCATAATAATAAGGAAAAGTGGAAACTGGTCTGTCTTCTGAGTTCGAATGGTTTGGGCTACAACACTCCCAAAATGTCTAGTGCACATTGTCAGAAACCTGGTGGGGGAAGAAATAAATTGTTAGCATTGTAGAGGATTTTTTAAAGTTAAGTTAAAAAAAAAAATTATGCTAAATTCGGAAGTTTAACTGCATGTTAACTACTGTTTAACACATTCTGCATTCAGTTCTAGAGCTCTTTATCTCTTTTTATAACTAAATTATTATATTTATAAGCATGATAGGGTCCGGGTTGTCTAAATTAAAACAATTAACAGCTGCTTGAGACAGTGATTTATTTAATGGAGAATTCCATTTCCTGTTACACTATGTGAAGACTATAATTCAAAACTACTCCCCAAAACAATAATGCTGAATCAATTGTTTAAAACTTCTAAAGAGAAACTAAGTAGAGTGACAATCCAATAAACATGGTGAAGTATAAAAATAGTAAATTTCATACAAAAGCATAATTTAATAATGAAAATCAAGAAACTGGTTTTGTCAGTCACAGAATTAAAACATGGTACTTCAGAATTGTATTTTCTTTTATACCAGTGCCCTGCCAGTGACACACTTAGCAGTGTGGTCTAAAAAACAATAATTCTAAGCTTTTGACCAAAAAAAGCTCTTAGATATTAGCATACAGAAGTCTAACATTAGTATTCTTAACACGATCTTGAATAAATGAAAAAACTGATAAAGCTTTTCTCTTCCATTAAAGGACTGTTTGAAATTAGCATTTCTTTCAAGAGAAAAGGGTAGCTTATGATATGTTTTCAGATCTGATGGTAAAAAGTAAATGTCATAATAATAATGAATTATGAAAGACCAAATGCAAATATAGAATGCTTTAATAAGATCCAATTTAATAAAGTCTGTAAAAATAATGGACTTTTAATAACACGGGTCACAAAAGGCAAAACAGTGGAAATTCTGAGGACTAGCCACTGGTACAGGCTTATTAATTCTTAATTATGTTCATGAAAGGCAACTTAAATCGTGTGTTTTCTTATGCCTTATGATAATATTTTAGGTAACAACTACTCTGAAATGTATGCTCTAACTGAAGAGCAAAGTCCCATTGTCACATGCATTAGAAGCCAAATCTATTTGAAAAGACAAACTGCATTAAAATGTCAAGTGCTCCAAGTAATTTCTTCTCAAAGAAACTGAAAAGATTCAAAATTGTGACTTTTTAATCAATATATATATAGTACCCAATAAAATGGCTAAAAATTCATAAGTCTGACAAGTACAGCAGCATTGGGCTTATTTGATGCGCCTGAAGTACTAAAAAAATCTCAGAGAAAATTTGGATGGAAGGCAATGGGTGGGGGTGGCAAGCAAGCATTTCAAAGCCATAAGTGTTACTCCCTGATTCTCTGGATTTTTCAACTCAGAACAATCAGCCACAGAGAAGACATCAAAAAGCTGAACAAACTCTGCTCTATCAGAAACAGCGACACAGACACGTAACATCTGGTAAGGATAAAACAGCATCTGTAAAGTCTGGACAGATGAACTCTTCTGATAAATAATGGCTTTTGATGTTTTCCTTTCAAGGTGGGAACAGGTAAGTGAAATGTTGGCCTCACAGAAGTCAGTGGTGATCCTCCACAGCAAAATGAAAATTACTTATGTGAGTTCCAGGTTTCATCCCTGGAAGCAATAAAGGCAGAGGACAATTGAAGTGAATTCCTAGACCTGTGTATCAAAACTGTTTAACAGTCTTCAATACAGGACAGAAGAAAAGCACTCAAGTTTCATAGAAAACCAAAATATTTAACTGGAAGTGAAGAAGTGCTGTAGAGAATAATGCTTAGAAGGAACAAAACTAAAGAGACTCCTACAGTCCTAGTTGTACAAGTCAAAGGTGCTGGTTTGTTAATTTTTTTTTAAGTCTATTTTGTATTAAGTCAACCAATAACTCAGTCCAAAAATATGCTTTTGTAGGTATAGGTTTTGCATTCAAAGAATTCTGAATGAAGAATTATTTTTTTCCCGTTTTCTGCCTCTGTGGAGTCCATCAAAGAGACAGATGTCCCTCCAGGGAAAAGGGCTGCATCTTGCACACTGTAGTGTGCTCCTGGAATGTGCAGAGGCACACTTGGTGCAACATTTTGAATACTTTTTGCATGATAAAAAAAAAAAAAAAAAAAAAAAAATGCAAGCTCTCATTGCTTTTCTTACCCTCTTCCCAGCACCTTAGTGTTATTTAACAATTGTCTTAGCAAATGTCTAGTGCACCTAAGGTCAAATTCTCTTCCATAAAGAGAGAAATCAGCTCTCAAATGTATGGAAAAATGCATTCAAAATAAATACTAAAAAATTCATAGTATTTTAGAT
This sequence comes from Ammospiza nelsoni, assembly GCF_027579445.1. Classification (NCBI taxonomy): domain Eukaryota; kingdom Metazoa; phylum Chordata; class Aves; order Passeriformes; family Passerellidae; genus Ammospiza; species Ammospiza nelsoni. The sequence goes on from NC_080641.1 coordinate 30,079,262, forward strand.
CTTCATAGTATTCACAGTATTCTAGATTTTCTTTACTTTCTGTAACAACAGAAATAACAAAGATCTGGTTATTTGTTATAGTCTTACTCATATAAATTCCTGAAGTTACTTTTTATTTTTATGCACGGAAGGGAAAACTTTGGAAAAGTTTCCTCCTACAATGAGGCCCTTTGGCATATGGTGCCCACTATACTTCTTGGAAAGGACTTTCCAGCAGAACAGAAAGGCTGCACTGGAGATGGTTTTGCTGTATGTTCTTAGCCTAAGGTCCTCCTCAAAAATCAGCAGCAGCAGAAAATCTGACAAACTCTTCTAAAAGACCTATTTCCTTCCAGAACACAAAGTAGATGACTTTGGGCCAAAAAATTGTGATTTATTCATGACTAGATAATTCCCAAAGCTAACCTTAAACAGCTTTTAACATTTCAGAAATGGGTTTGGAAAAAAAGTAACTTCTTTGCTGAGCATGAGGAAAACAATTATGAATATTAAATATGCAAGGTTTCTGATTATTTTTAATAATAATTATATAATGTGCAAAGTCAACATAAGACTCATTAAAATGTTAATGTAAAAATAACATTTTTGTATTAGGTATTTACATTTTTAAAAGAGTAAAAGCTGAGGTCCTGAATTGGCATATTAAAATAATCTTGCTCTCCACAATTCACAGTTACTGCCTTACCCACATTGGTAGGGCTGTACCTCAAACACAAGGAGCAGCAGACACAAGGCATGTTTTAAAGATGTATACAGCAGCCTAAATCAAATTATGTGGGTATCACCTTCAGGATCCACATGCTAAACACCAGATTCAGATGTTAAAAAGCAGGATTTTATCCGCTTTATGCAAAAGTAAAGCCTACATGAGAGGGTTATCCATCTCCTCCTAAAACATGGAAGATCTAACTCCCACCCTGAAAGTTTCAACCAGATTAGACAAATACTTCACAAACCCATTCAGAGTAAACCACAGAACTCTAGAAACACTTTAGTCCATCCTTGGACACCAGGCAAAGTCACTGGTGAAAGTATAAATGAAATATACCTGGACCCCTTGCTAGAGCACTGCACAAAGAATGGAACACACAAGATACACTTTCACCATCACCCATTATGTACTGTATGGCTTCCTAAGGAAAATCCAAGGCTTGCCACAGGTAGATTTAATACACAGATTTAATAATAGCCTAGATAGGAACAGACAGTTTAGTTACTTTACAGATGTTGGTAAAGTGGGAGAAGCTACAAGCACATCAGAATTCAGATTAATTTTCACAAGTCAAAGAATCACCCTGAGAAGTAAAACACAATTCTGGTAAGGTCAATGAGAGTCTCCAAACTAGAGGAAAGATTGCACAAATACAGCAGAAGAAACAAACAATAAGAGAATACAACCAAATCCTTCCTCAAACCAGCCCAACAAATCTGTCTTGACCACCTGTTCCTCTGCCTTCACCTCTTTTGCACAGGACACAAAAAAGTTTTATGTTTTCACCTTTTCTGTTCAAGCTTAATCAACTAGGTTGTAGTTTGAGTACAGTGGGATAGAACATTCTTTGAGATTTTGTTTTAGAGTGGAGACTTAAAACATATGCTTACAAATCTACCAGTTTAATTAATTCCTTGAGTTTAATAACTATTTTTCTCATATGACCTTAAAACATTGCTAAAGGACTGAAAATCTTGATAACATCAGAGAGGCTGCTTTCTATTTATAGTTGGCTATTATAGACATCCATATCTTCCTAATCACGACCAGATCAAAATGCATTCTCTGCTGATTTTCAGTTTTCCAAATTTGGACATTTTTAGATTACTGACATGAAATTACCTTGAAGCACATAAATATTTAAGCAGGGATAGTTTACCTTTTCTGGTGGGTGTATAATAAACAGTTTAACCATCATCTATATACAGGCTGTTTTGTTCTCCATCTAAAGAGACAATCACCTTTTATCCTTTCCCTTTTTTTTCTTCGTTTCAGTGCTATTAGGAAACTATTCACAAGTGCAACCCTGAACAATTCCATGCAGTAATTATGACTAAATGACAAAGAGATGCGGACAATTACCGAGTCCATTTTGAAACCCTACACTAATAAAGTCATTAGATGCTGCCCTTGCCATGAGCCTTCTAAAAGCTTCTGAAGTCACAAGAACACACGGCATTGTTCAGTGGGACAATTGCTGCTGGCAGAATGCAAACCTTGAGTTAAACCATGCTGCAAATTGATCTTGACATTCTGTTAAGACCGCCACTAAAATCAAAAGCAAAGGAGAAAAGGAGAAAATGAGCGGGTGGGATGTAATCATGGAACAGAAGGGTTCCCTCCTCACCTTCTTTCCTCTTCCTCCTCAAAACAAACCATACAGAAAATTACAAACTCGCCTGGTGTTTGAGAACCTTTATTTTTAAAACATTAATTAGACTTCTGACCTGTTTTTATTGACTGGCACTGTATTGCTATTAAAGTAAATTAAATAAAAAAAATTGCAGAATACAATAGAAAAGGTTTTCACACCGCTCTGTGAAACCTGTTAAGGATTTAGTGCCTGAAGAACACGTCCAACAGTTTTGCAAGCAACATATACAGAATCTGTGGTCACTCCTGAAGAGTCAGTGAGAAATTAACTCACCTCCTCCCGCTCTCACAGACCCCACACCTGCAATATATTTGCTGAAGGATCAAATGGGATTGGGGAGCTGGAGTAATATGGTCAACTGGTCTTCATCCAGGCATGCATCATTCAGTAGGTTAGAATTAAGGGTCAGCAACTGTGAATATGGCTAATCACTTGATGACGGAAATTGCAGGTGAAGACAACCTGCTGCTGAGAAGCACTTTAGTGAATTAACTCTTTCCTAAGCTTTAGCAAAGTGAAAAACTATCATTTGAACATTAAAACTAACAAATACCTGTCATCAGAGCAAAATTGGCGACACCTTGAAATACAGTGCCCAAGGGCAATGACATCAAAAGCTAAAAAGCTGCTACAGATTTTTGAGTTGTTCTCTTATGGCTTTGGCTTTGCTTAACAAACACCATGTGTACTGGAAAGCTCTTAATATTATGCATTATCAGTGTTTGCAAATGCTGTGTGTAGAAATATAAGGTGCGTGTGCATGTGTGTGTATACATATATCACTATATATATAGTGATATATATATACACACATGCAAACACACCTTATATTCCTTGTATCCAGGAAAGATGTTTCCTGTTTATATGGGTAGCTTTGTGGCCTTTCTCCTCCTTTGACAGGTCACAGGAATATTTCAAAGAGTTGCTCCTTAAACTGAAGTCTAAACTGCAGGAGATAAAGATTTCATGTATGCTCCTTAACAGTAAAAGCACCACATTATTTTCCTTAATGAAGGCTACTTATTTTATTTCCCCTTTAGTATAATGTTATTATGATAAATGAAAAAATTGATAATCACTGAACTTACTCAAACTGCTCCCTTCACTGCAAACCTGATATCAGAGGCAATTAAAGCCCATGGAAGCCAAAAAAAAAACTTCTTCCTCTCAACTTTATTAACTAGACTTCTACTTCATTTTGACAAAGTAACAGTCCTGCATGGCTGCAGAAAGAAATATTTAGCATCTGACTCCCACAGTTGTAATGCTTATGCTCTTGCACTGATGCTGGCAGGTACCCAGCTCTCTCACAGCATTTTACTCCTACAGTATTTTACTCCTACCAACAGACTCTCTTCAATCTATTGGAATGGAGATTGGAGATTGAGAGATTCCAGAAGAAATGGGCTATTGTACAGTAATGCAGGTTTGAAGCACATTCTTGTGTCAGTGTCAGCTGACAAACTGACACTAAAAAGTGTGGGAAAATTAAAAGTTAGGGAAAATGACACAAATTTGGAGCTGGTTTTGTTCTACAGTGTTCAGGATGGACCCTCATTTCATTAATGAGAAAATTTGAAACTATTAGGACTAATTTTGAAATAGAATTACATCTGTGGATCAAAACATTCAGAAGATTTTTTGGCTTATAAAAGGAAAGTCTTTATAGCTGTTTGAATTTACTCATGCCATTCCAAAGTACTGAAACCATGTCTTTACTACTGATATTGAGCTGTCCCTGTTGACTGCTGTAAATCAAGTGGGCCTGATTCCTCTGCTGTCCCACCCTGGCTTTTCCAGCATTTTTACAATGCAATTGGAGGAGTACAAATTAGCTGCTCTTGGGCTACACCAGCAGGCAAAACCCAGTTCCTCCTGTTGTTGCTGTGGTCTTCTCAGCATTCAACTAAAAAGCTGCATTTAACTGTGCTCATAGGGCTAGAGAACAGAATGGGCTCCAACATCACTGTCACTGCGTCACTGAAGGGTAGTGATTGAACACAGGGAATGAGTATTTATTTATGGGAATGCCCACAGTGCATTGGCACTTTCCAAAGGGAGAAGGAAGCATCATGCCCCCTCTGAAGAAATCACAGTCTAAGGAGCAGGATGTGACACTAAACACAACCGAGAAATTATTCTAATTCAAGCCAGCATGCCTTGTTTACCCCTTACTATTTTTTGACCTCACTGTTAATATGACAGTTTCTTTGTTGTTGTTAACAGAAAGCAAAAAAAATGAAGGCTTAAAAACCCTATCGTCCAGCACAATCAGGGACTAAGTTCATTGAGAGCAGCTATAAAGCCTTAAACAAGCCCTTTATTTTGTGTTTTAAGAAGTGTCATAAGGAGTTAATAGGACACAGCTGTACAGGCTCTTTCTAACAAGCAGCTTCTGTCGCTTTGGTCACCACAGGTGTCTGTGTAACCTGCAAACTCTTATTACTAGTGTATCAAAGTTGTGCTACTTAATAGATTTCTTTAGTAAAACACAACAAAGCAATTACATGGCTGTTGATCGTTAGTCATAAAAAACCCCTCAAACACAGTTTTTCAAAAGAAACTACACTGCAATTTTTTGTCATTGTAAAATAAAAGAAACTAGAGAATTAAATAGAAGAGCAGACAATAGAACAGCAGGTAGTCAACTGAACTTAGCCACTACAGATGGTTTAGAAATAGTGTTTCCTTCTACACCAACTTGTGGGATAAAAGAAAAGGAGGAGGCTCCTTACTGCCCATGAATGGCAATACCAAAAGACTTAAGCAACTTTGCAGTCTATGTATTTGGTCCTATGAAAGAACCTAGATGTTTCTTTTTCCTCTATTACTTTTTTTCTTTTTTCAGAAACTTTTAATCTGTTTTTGCAACTGCTTTTATCCATAACCTTTTACACTTCTCTAGAATAACTCGAACTAGAAACATTGCTGCTGATCCCTCCAATGACAAAATGCAGAAGGTCAAGTGAGGAATTCCTTAGAAACACCAAGCGTCATTTAAAAAGCACATTAGAAAAAGAGACTATTCCATTCTCCAAGGTCACCTCAGTAAAGAAATATTAACTATAATTTACCTAGTGAAGACTAGAAATGCATAAATGCTGTATTCTAGTAATCCACAAGAGAAAGAAACATAAATTTATCATTTTCCTTGCTCAATAATCATTTGAATTTTGTAAAGAAGTGGCAATCTTATTCCAGACCAAATGATTATTGCATCTTTCAGTCAAAAATTAGAATAACTCTAATTATAATAATATACTTAGGATGTTACCCTGGCAAGACATGATCAGTCATCTTCTAGGTAAATAAAGCAATGAAATGAGGTCCAGTCAGAGAACCAAACAGGTCTGATTTCTAAATGTTACAATAATAATAATAGCATTACTTTCAGTAGATCATGATCAACTGATAAGTAACTAAAGAAGAGAAAGGCCTTAGTGTAACACTAAGAAATTTTGTTAGCAATCTACAAAAGTTGTAGAAGGAGGTGGAATATACAGTTTCAATTTCTTTACTCATCAGCAAAATTACGGTCTCTCTAAGACATAAAATAGGTTTTATTATATTAAAACCAAAATATCTGAACATTCCCAAAAGAATGTTCTGTAAGAAAACTGTAGTTCAAAAAAGTTCATAGGAATTGCAAGTGTTTAACATTTTGCATAATGTGTTCTTAATACTAAATTATCACACAAATGTTATTGTTTAAATAAGATTTTCATTAACAACAACAGTTATTACCCCAGACAGCTCTCATGTAGTTACACCAACATACACACAATTAATGCCATGTAATATCATGGCACTGCAGTGCATAACTGTGAAGGCACATGTTTGAATATAGAATCATGTTTGAAAATAAACTGAAAAAAGAAAAGAAACAATTCCTTCAATTACTTTTTCCTGCAGAGGAATAAGAAGTCACTTTGTGATGAATACAAGGCCAGCCCAATTCTCAGTGAATGTCAGCCAGCTCCATTGATCAGCTGAGAACGAGCATGAATTTTAGGTCAAATAGATATAAAGCACCACAAGATTTGATAGCCAGAGATAAGGGCCTTCCTGAGAAAAGCTGCTCCACTCAGAGTCCAAAGAGTCTCACCTTGCTCTGTTTGCTTCTTTTGTCATGTCCCATGCCCAGGTTATGAAGTTCTGACTCAGGTAGGAGACAATGGATTCAGCACAAAGCATTTGTGAGCAGAAGACGTTGGTTAGTACACTGTCATCATGGTGGAGGTAGATAGCAAGAAGCTTTCTCTGGAAAAAATGTGACAAGAGATGAGTGAAAAGTCACTGAGGCAATTTACAATTTAAAGTTGCTGCTGCAGATTTGTGTTTTTGTACTCACAATGGGATTTATCAAGGGTGACAAGTATCTCAACACAAGAAATAATCAGCAGATTTCAAGTCAAATGGTCCATCCCTGCAATTTTTAAATATTCTCAAAATCTTCCTAATATTCTGAGTACTAAAATACAATATATTATGTGCTTAGGACATGAAAAGAACAACGAATGTAAAACAAAAACCTTATTAACAGACCTAAGAAATGAGTGAACTTTTTTGGCTTGTTGCCCAATAAAAATAACATTTCAATGAACAAGAAACATGTCTCTTGACTGGACAGCATCTGCCACAAAAAACATATGAAAAAAATGATAGTGCACTGCTATCACCACCTCTGTAGCCAAAAAAAGAGGCACTACATGTTGAGATGGTGTCTATGGTCTCTGGAAACAAAATATTCTGTGCTGTTCTTCTGGAACCCTATCAAGTAAAACTTGAGCTTCGCTGCCAGCAGCTGCGTCCCCATGAAAATTTCCACCTTTTGGAAAACAAGTCTGTGTGCATGTAAATATAGAAAGCAGGCTGCAAATATACAGGGAGACTATGAGCTAGCTAAGGACTGTGATTCTGCAACTGGCATTCTATGAATCATAAATATAATTCAGAAAATTACAGCTTTCCATTCCCCCATACCCATATAAATTATTTTAAAATAGTACTTGAACATATTTGCTGAGAAGATACGGTGCTATTTTCAGACTTTTATTTAAAGTAATTTCAAATCTCTTCATCAGAAGTAACAGTGAACCCTAGATATTGATGTGTATTGATATAGCAAGACATGGGATGCAATTTCCAGATAAGCCGTCTTTGCAGAAAGCCCCTGTAGGGCTCTCGCCTCATATACTGGATTTGGATAAAATTTAATGACTGTTTATAAAAGGAACATTTGAACATTCGACTTTGGGAAAGGCTTTAGTAATTTGCATTACTGTTTGTCTAATTTAATTTAAATGTTCTTCAGAACCACGTACGCATGTGCCAGGAAGGGCCACTAATAAGCCTAACATGCAGAGATCCATATAAGTGCAGCCAACAATGTTGACTGAAACTAAACTTGAAAATCCAGGGCACTGATGCACAATATCATGCAATAAAACAGCATTTCTGTGGTGATATTTAATTTAAAAAGAAGAAAGAGGCAGGGGAAGATCAGGCACTGTCTGTTTTTGAGGATCAGCCGTTCTGCATTTCAAAGCGTCGATCCCTGCAATATCCAGGTTACTGTGCTAGAATCTCGACTATTATATAGCAGTTGTAAGAGAGGGAGGGCAAAGATGTGTTTACTCAGTGATTAGGGCCTTAGAATAAGCCTCTAGCTCCTAGAGAGACAGCTCACCACTTATTCATTTGGACCAATTCACAAAGCCTAGAAAGATTAAACATCCATGCTGAGAAGACAAGCGAATGCAGACGGTGAAAAAGAAATAAAAATTCTTTAAAAACTCTGAGATGACTTCATTATTTTTTCCACAAGGAAACTTTAGGAAAGTGTTTAGTTAGAGAAAAACCCACATTGACCTCTCTCTAAACCCTTAATCTTTCCTTTGTGGTGGCACTGCTTTGTGGTAAGCGGATGGCTTTGCTCTCCTCTTTTCACTGGGAGCGGACAGAAAAAAGGGCTCTTGAGAAACACTTTTACTTCCAAAGAAACAACCCCATGAAACTGTTAAATATGAGATTCCGTACAACAGAATGTTTCAAAATATGTACAGTTTTAGGCTTAAAGATTTAGGGACAAATTTCAGTAAACAGAACAGGCATGAACACAATGGAGGTTTACACTGAGTTACTTCCCAAGGGAATGTAATTTTTGTTGCATCAACAAATCTCACCATGCAAAGACTAAACTCCATCACATATAAAAGACTGTACATGTACCTCATACCACATCCAAAATGTTAAGGGTGGGCACAGGCATACTGCTATCATAAATACAAAGAGATAGCAGGAGGAACTGAAGGGCTAAAATATTATTTTGAAAAATATTTGTGAAAGCTGGGGACATTTTTTCCGTGGAAAAATGCATGATTGCAAAAGGGTCACAGCTTGAAGTTTGTTGTTGTTGCTGCTGTTGTGTTGGTTTGTTTTCATGTTTGTTTATTTTACTAACCCATGGTAGCACATATTTATAAGCAAGTTTTGGTTGTGTTTATGTCAAGCCTTTGAAAAGTCAGAGTAAACTCTAGGATTCTATTATGACAATACTGGATACTTTGAAGTCAATTTTGAACGATTAAAACAGCCTTACAAAACTGTTGAACAGTCTCAAATTACACAAAAGAAGCCTACTGATGGAGCACTAGACTGTTCTATGTTGGGTTTTTCAAAAATATGACATGAAGGTTATGTAATTAGCATGAAGTTTTAAACAAGGGAAAAAAAAAACAACAGGGAAAAACTTTTACTAGTCCCTACGAAGGTATAGGATACCAGAAAGGTTTTAAGCACTGAATACCTGAAGGACTTCCAAAGGCCTTAGGACTTGAGGAACTTAAGCCACCAAGGGATGCATTTTTCAGAGTATGTGCATGCTGAAGACCAGGCATTAAAGAGAAGTTAACACACTTTGTACAGAATTAGAAGAAAAGTTGTCACTGAGGCAAAAAAACCCGTAGATCTTGAGGTGACTAAATTGGCATCAATGGGTAATGGGATTTCTAAGCTTCTCAGCCAGTTCCTAATACTGTGAATAACTCAGATAACTCAAAAGAATATGAACTTGAATGAGAATAGGAATGCAATCATAAGGGTCAGCAAGACCACAAACCTGAATGGTTATTTCTGAATCTCAGGTTTACAAGTTCAAGTAATGACTGAGACAGAAAAGTTCATGATGTAACAGCTGCTAGAGGCATGAGTGTTCTGTCAAACTGGCAGGCTAAGAAACCAAAATCTTAATTTTTTCCTCCAGGTTTTATGCAGTGAGAATTAATTCAAATAAACAATGGGATGCATTTATTTACACTTCTTTAAATCTTTGAAGTGCACAATCTGATCCACCTGTCCAAGGTGATCTTGGAGCTCATGGGATCAGCCATGGATACAGCTACTTTACCTAGCCTTGTAGAAGACACCTGAAAAAAACTTTACCCCCAGGTTGCTAAAGTAAGAGTGAGGTGATCCCTGTAAACTTCTGATCCCATATTTTGTATTAAACGTGGCATAAGACATCCCCAAACTAGCTCCTAGTTTAATCTTCCTGTAATTTTACCTTTCAGTAAAACACCTATCTCAAAATTTCATCAGTGATGAAGAACCCCCAGGAGCCATGGTAAGGTGTTCAAACAGCTACCCACTCCCAGGTAAAGGTGTGTTAGAGCCTGCTTTAGTCTACTTTCATCTCCCAACTATTTGATCCTATTATACTGTTGTGTCTCCATTTCAATCAATTGCACCTGTAGTGGTACCTTACATAATGCAAATAGTGTCCAGTAATTAACACCAAACTCAGGTAAGATCTATCATCACAAGATTTGAAAGAAGAGGAAATGTAGAGTGAGGCAGTAAAGTTCAAAAAAACTTCCATTATTTAGTATCAAATACAGAAGATGCTGAGGAGATACCCATACCCAGGAGCAACCCTCCAGATATAAAAGATTTAGCTACTTTTAGGTATGGAAAATGAAAGATGTGTAGGCAAACAGTGAAGCTACTAAACTGGTGTTGAAGTAGCAATTTCTAAACATGGTTACCCACAAATTCAGAAATAATTTACAAATTAAAGGACAGAATGCTGACACACATCAGAAAAGGCTGGAAAGAAAATGGTGACTAACATGGGACTAAACTGGAGTTTATGTTCAGATATTTACCACAGTGCAGCTGCTTCACTCTTCCTGAAAAGCTAGAATTATACTTCTATACCTGTCCTCCAGTTTCAATCAGACCATGTACATTAGTGGTCAGGTTATTTGTGTTTAATCAGAATCTGTAAAGTGGTAATTCCTCCAGCTGTAATCTGTAATAATTTCAGTATAAACTTACTTAGCTGAAATAATAAGAGACATTTTTCTGAGTCATACAGGTAAAAATGATGCTACAGAAAGTCCTGTATGAAGGAATATTCTGCTACCACCAAGGAAGAGGGAAAAAAATAGCTTTTATTTGAACACACCAAATCATGGAAGGAGCATATTTTGCTCTGGGTATTCAGGAAATAAAGAACCCATATGTGAGAGGGATGGTGCTGCCTCTAAATTGAACCTAAAAGACAGAATTCAAGGAGAAGAAAAACACGGTCATTTTCAGAATGCAGGAATATATATTGAGGTGACAATACCAATCTGTGCTAAGAGAGATGTTTCACATATTTATTAAAAGTCAGTGGACAGAAAGGTTGAGAGAGGAGCAGGAGGTGAGCTGACAGAGGTATATAAAGATAAGAGCTCCTGAAAAGGCAAAGGCAATGTCTTTATTCTTTCTCTCAATAAAAGAGTAGCAACCACCTATAAAAACGAAAGACAAACAACCTCTAATAAAAGAAAATACTTTAGTATTACTCTCATATATAACTCAGTAAGCTTCAATATAGCAATTAAAATCTAGTATTAATAACAATACTGCCATAAGTTAGGACTGACCCTCTGATGTCTCAGAACACAGGACACCCACAAACTGCTTTCACACACAAAGACACCTTCCCCAAACACCTTGTTAGAAATGTCTATTATAAGATTTTTTCCATGGCATCAGGTGTAGCAACTCCTATGGCAGTGTAGCTCTGTAGCAAGAGCAAGCCCATTCTTCAGAAACTTAGTGAAAGGGGAACTCTTCTTTCCAATAAACAGAGGAAGACTTTCACAAAAAACAGCTTAATTGTTGATTTAATAAACCTCTGTCTCTTTCTCTTCCTGACCCCATTAAAGGAAATACTGAAAATATTTTCTTGTCATATATGCAATAAGAAATGAAAACACAACACCCTTAACTATCAGGCTGCTGGAGGCAGTTGGGAATTTCATGGCCAAGGACACTGGCTGTTAAAAGCAAGGCTCTATATCTTGGGTATTGTATTTTTGTGGCAATAAGTTATACAGGTTTTAAAGCAGAGCCACATTTGACCTCATTCCACCTCTCCTGTCAAAAACTGGAGTTGTTGTGGCAGCAGTTGCTCCAAAGGTTAAAAGACACCCATCGTGTATATGAATTTTCACTGGCTAACGACTCAAACACAGCAGATAAACACCTCAACTTTTTTAAAAGGTATTTCTTTTTCAAGAACATTTTGTTAAATAAAAATGAATTAAGACAGATTTAACAGGAAACATCTATTTTCATTTAAAAAATTGAACTCATATTCTGCATTCAAAACACACATTCTGACATAAGTTAATTTTCTTCAAACAACCCAAATTAAAATATGCCTGGAAAAAAGCTTCATGTTTATACACATTGGGCTTTTTTTTTTTTTTTTTTTTGAGGTCAAAAGTATCCAAAATACAGATTTAAAACACAGCTGATGGCTGTCTCACTAGACATGAACTGCAGAGTGCACCTTCTGCTCTGGACAGAGTTGAGAATTTGTCAAGAAAAGGCCAAGATCTCTGAGCACTCAAGCTGCCAAGTGCTCTCAAATTAAATCAGTTTGAAGCGGTTTTCATTAAGATGGATTGAGTGTGGCATCGTGAGAAACACTCTATCAAATGTAGTGTTTTACTTAGTGATTAAGTATATACCAGTTGATGAAGCTGCCCAAATCCTTCGTAATCCCAACACTCCAATAAACATTTAATGAGTATATAAGTTCAAAAAGCCTAGTAGAGGATTTAAACCTTCAATCTTGTTTTTATTTACCCTTGGAACTCAATATCTCACTTCATGTGAAGAATGCTGGTGCCTGCAGCTCATCTGTTGCCCTGGTAAAATTAAGTGCCCTCCATAGTATAAATTAGAAGACAAGACACACAGGTTGCAATTTCTCCAAAGCTTTTTTTTTTACACTGAAATATATTTTTAAAATTATTTAAGGAAATTAAATTATAGAAATATGAAATAATGTGTCCCTTTCCTCAATTCTGAATTCCAGAAAAAATTACTTTGTAACAGGGAAAAGCAGTGAAAATAAATGGTATTTCCACATTCTCATATCTTTGCCTAAAATCAGAATGTTACAATCAAAATGATGCCATTCCAAAGGTGGGAGGGAGAGCTTTCAAAATAAGGCAATATTCAGAAAAAAAAACCTCAACAATCCAAACAACACAAACAAAAATGAATATTCTCTTAATATACATATATATATATACATATATATATATATACAAACAATGTTTTATACACAATATACACAATGGTTTTATTGTGATGATGACCTGGCCTGAATAAGTCACAAAATATTAAAAATGTAAGGCAACACGAATTTCAAAAGTAGTATGTAAGTAGCACAAGAAATATTTTGAGCAATAAAAAACTAAGTAACTGCACTGCATTAATATCAGATTTATAGGTAGAAAACTGTTAATGAAAGTTCTTTATGAGTTTTGTCCACTATTACACTGATACACTGTCAACCATTTCTGATGTCATGACACTAAATGAACTTCCCAACTCACACCCTTTCCTTGTTCAATTCATAGGATTTTTTCTCTGTGCAAAGACATGAAAATATTCACTAAACTTAGAGTGTTAAGTATGTGTCAACTTCAGCTATATAGTGTAGATTTATAATTCTCACATTTATCAGAACAGCCCCTAACATAATACAGAAAGTCCTTCCAATATGAATAACTACTTTCTTCATTTTAAAATTAAACATCTATCAAGAAAACAAAAAGTAAATTTAAACAGCATGATTTTCTTGTTTGTGTTTCAGCTTTATCTGTGCTTAATTATGCAGGGTTTTGGGTTTCTCCATGGTGAATCAAGCCACCAAAACTTAAATAAACTGTCTCCATTCGAATTTTATTAAAATACTGATTTTAAAACTGTGCATGGAATAACAGAAACTTGAGATGCCTGGTTGGATATACAGAAAAACTAAACAACCAAACCTTAGTACTGGAACTTACTTGGCAGATAAAGGCTCTACAAAGGGGGGAAAAAAGCACACTGTATTTGAGAGAGCTTCCAAATTTAAATTTACAATTTCATTAGCCATTCTTCAAAGGAGCTACCAACATGCAACAGTGAACTTGTCAACCACAAGACTCACAGGCAGGGTTATCTGGTGCTAGGACACCATTATTTCAGGAAGAAAAGGGAGGAGGGGAAAAGAAAAAGAGTAGCTTTGACAACTAAAGAGCTTCAGTAAAAATACAGCCTGAATGATTAGAAAGCATCAGTTATTCACTGCAATTTCAGCAACCACCAAGGTAAGTCTTTTACTCAGTCAACTGAATGAGTGCAACTTTTGTCAAACAATAAAAGCAAAACAACTCCAAAATGTAGCTCAGCTTTTCAAAAATCAAGATGAAACCCTTAAGGTGATTTCCAGTCCCCCACTATTTTAAATAAAGTAGTTTTAATACACACTTACATCTCTTGCTTTCCCATAGAAGGCTTCTTGGAAAGCAGCCTCTAATGATCCAATAAAATAAACAGGATGGCAGTCACCATATCTATTAGAGATAAAGAGATAAAATTTCCAATTAATAAAAAAGGACAAAATCAAGTAATTTCAATATTCTACCTTTTCATAAATTCTGTAAATGCAATGCATTGGCTAAATCTTTAGAAAGATGAATATTACACTTCTAAAGGACAGAAAGAAAATATTTAGGACCCATTTGTTTTCTGACCTTGAAAAACTCAAAGTAATGAACTACTAGCTTACCAAATTTATCATAAAAACATTCTCTTACACATGTAGATACATTAAGTTCTACACAATTTTCTGTAAAATTTCTACACAATTTTCAAATTATTTTCTCTCTCTATTATATTCTTAAAGGTTAGTTGAAGGGTATTCTTCCATTACAGATTAAGGCATCTCATACACATAAAGGAATATTTCATCACTGGAGTGAAAACAGAAAATACATAAACTTTCCATTACGTTGCAGCTTCTACCAATTCAATGAAACAAGCAACTGTTTAACAATGCATCATTTGGTAGTATAAAGTTTTTTAAAAATCCAGAATATCTCTGTTTTTTAACAGTCAATATTTACCCAACCATTTTGCTATTGTGAAAACTCTTACAGCAACTATGTATTTATTTTTCAATACTAATCAGTTTCAGCTTTTCTGTTCCTGCATATCATAATAAAATTATCAAATATAACCAATCTTTCTCATCCTTCTGGTCCTTTACATAATTAAGTAATGGTACAACATAGTGGCAAAATAAATAGGACAAAAATCAACCACTCCAGCTTGGGCTGAGAAATAATTTTATTTCAGAACTAGTTCTAGCAGCAGAATTAGAATTTAAATAAATTAGATTAGGATTTCTAAATATGCTATAATCTCATAAGAAAACACGTAGACTTGGTTTATTCTTATTTTCATTATTTACTAACTTCAACTGAGTTTGTAATAAGAATTGCACAGTTAACAGTCTAAGCTTACCTTGAAGAAAACTCTGCTGTAAATTGTAATAAGGCATCTCCTTCATTTTCAGCATTTTCTGGCACTTAAAAAATTGGGGAAAAAAAAAAAAAAAAGCAACTCTATGGAAACAGATTGTAATATGCAAACACATTCACTTCACAGGTATTTCATGTTCCCAGCTTACTGAAGTGTTACCAAGGAACCATATAAACATCATGGAAGACTATTGACTATGAACCTTTCGAAAGACAAGAAATTCCTAGAGGGTCTCATGAATATATTCAGGTTTTCCAAACAGTAAAATCCTCAGGTCCAGTGTAAGGTGATATTTCACTTGCTCAGCATTAGCACGCTGGACTTACTTTAAGGCTTGAAAGGCTCCAACCTTCC
Source organism: Ammospiza nelsoni (assembly GCF_027579445.1). Classification (NCBI taxonomy): domain Eukaryota; kingdom Metazoa; phylum Chordata; class Aves; order Passeriformes; family Passerellidae; genus Ammospiza; species Ammospiza nelsoni. Next base: position 30,094,861 of record NC_080641.1, read on the forward strand.
TATTGAAATGTTAGAAAGTTTTCCATGTTGTTACATATATTTGCTGTCAAAAAACTTCTAATGAAGTAACACTAATGCAAGCCTAAAGTAAATAAAGAGTATGCAGGAATTGCATGTAGGAGGTAACTGACTGCTCCTGCTCAATCCTTTTCATAATTCAAGGGCAAATAATCATTGAGAAACTTGATCAGCATAATGAGTAAAGCATGAATCAAAAATGAAATATAGAATTTTCAAAACAGGAAAGTGGAAATCTAGTTATGTACAGGTGCATTTGGATAGAGATCACAATTTCTCTGACTTTATTTGTTACTCATCAATTTTAAGTTGAATTATTATTCTTCAGTTGCAAGGTTAAAAATTCCCCTCCATGGAAAAGTGCTTTTATAGTTGCCAGTTATGTGTGCAGTATTTTCCTTTGGTACATCCATCAGACATGACATTCAAACAATTCTAACCAAAAGATGCTTTCCAGTTTTTAATTCTGCAGCCCCCTCCCACCTCTCTGCCTTCACCTCTGCTGTACAACCCCCAGTCAATTGTAACTCTTACTCATTGGCGATTTCCTCAAGGCAGATGAAGCTACTCCAAACATTTCCCCATCATCAACTCCAAACTCAGTGGCATCTTCAAAGTCATCTCCATCACTATCACTAACCATATGAACATCAGTGCATTGCTGTATAAAAACAAAACCCAAATTCCACTGTAAGCTTCTATTTCAGACATTTTCAGTGAAATACAAAATACACACACAGTGACAAATACACATAATATACTGCAGTTTAATTTACTATTTTATACAGCATTATCAAAGGTAATTTTTAACAGAAGTCTGGTTGACAGAAATATTATGTGACAAAATGCATAATTAAAGAATCTCTGCATACACATAGCTGAGCAAATTTTATCCAAAGTTAATGCTGTTTTTCCACCTAATGGTACCAGAGCTGGTATAAGAAAGCTGCATAAGAAAGAGGGCAAAAAGCCACACAATGGTGGCTTTTACATTGGTATTTGGAATACCCATACAAAGGAGAAAAATAAAAATTTTAGTGCAAGGAGCTAAGGTCATCTCCCCCAGTCAGATGCTTTGCTGGGATTTGTTTGTTTTCTTTTTCCTCCTTTTCTTCAATGACTCCTTTGCCCAGTTCCTGACTTTGTCACAATTGCAGGAACTGTTAATGGATTGTTGTAAGACACAGCACAACAGGAGGGATGGTGACCACTGCACCCTGAGGTGTCTCTGCCTGCTCCTAGAGCAGACTGGGAGCACAGGGATGATGTCCTTACCTCCTCTGACTGCTCCCTTGTTTGTACAGGTGAGGATCTTCTCCCAACTGTGAGTCGATGGCAAGGAAAAGTCAGTCCTGACACGGCTAAAGTCATCTACAAAGCAAGCAATGGTTCTTCATTAAAGCCACAGTCTCAATTAAAGGTTGGGGGGAGGGATTAAGGTTGTTTAGAGGTTCAAATTAAAGACTGCATTATTTAAACATATATTAAGAAGCTGAAAAAACTAAAATTATTCCTAATTAAAATATTTAAGGAAACATCAATTGAGTTTTACTGAGGTGTATGCACAAATTATCCATGGAACTGCAAACTCCAAAGGGCCTTGAGTTGTTTCCCTTTCTCCTGAACCAGTATTGAAGTTTGAAATGTTACTATACATTGCAACTTTTACAGTTCTATGCATTGATGATGCAAATATAGATTTTTATTTTTGCTAATCAAGAAGCAACTGTTAAAGATGCTAAGTACTGATACACATAATTAAAATCGGTTAAATTGTCTTGAAAAAAATTTGTATTTTGAAAGATCTGTTTATCAGCAGAGATTGCAATAGACACAATCACATTGGCAACTTAAAAAAGATATTTCTTCTCCTTTTTGGTGATTTTAAATGTCAAGGGTGCACACCATGTTCCTCATATGAACAAAGCCACACAACCCAAACTGCTGACACTGCAGTCAGCACAGTCCACAGGATGGATGGTCAGTAGCCAGTGCCAACAGAAACGGCACTTCTGCCCTTTGCTGTATGCCTAAATCTCAATTTTTAGAAAAATTCCACAGTCATTTGAAAGACAAAATTATTGTGATGCTTGCAAACACACAGCAATAATATTTGAAAATCTGGTCCTATATTGCATTTAAAAACACACTCATTATAATGCCTAAAAATGAGAACTGCCCACTCTGTGACCAGAAGCAACTGTGCCATCTCTGCATTTAAAGGCTCTGCCCAGCCTCCTGCCTCTTCTGGAGAGCACAGCAGTCCAGGAGAAGCAAGCTTGATGACCACAAATAGCAATTTAAGAAGCACCTATTTGGAGTGATTTTACAATGCAAGTAACTCCCAAATAAAGATAATCAATTGTTTTTGCCAGTGACAAAGTATTTAATGCTATGCAATTTTTTCAGTGATGTGGAAAAGGGTAGTCCTGACTGTATGTTTAAAACATATTTTGTAAGGGTTTCTTCAGATGAAACACAGAGAGGACAGAAAAACACCTAGATCCTGTAAAACTTGTTAGTATTTTTGCAGGGCACAGAACAAAATATTTACATTATACATTTCAGAAATACAGCACTCTCCTAATTGGACTGTAAAAACATTAGGGTAAAATACATTTCAATCATTCTCAACAAAAATCCAAGAATAAATCATAAGCCTTAAATTTCATTTACTGCCATGAGCACTGAAAATACCCCATTTATTTTTTATACATAATTCAGAGCGACTTTCTCACTTGCCTGCTAGAACTCACAGAGATTTAATTTGCTGCAGGTTGAAGCAGGCTGATTAAGCAGGCTGGTTACCAAATGAATGTTAACCTGTCTGAACTAGCCTACTGTCACATTCTCACAGCAAGGTTAAACACAAGTTTAGCTGTGTAAAAAGCCCAGCAATCACCTCAAAGGAAGTGAGTTTTAATTCTCTGGAGTAAATGAAATATTAAAGATGACACCCAGCTCTAGACCAATTACCTATGAAACTCCTGCGACAAGAGCATAAGAACTGCATTCTCTGCCATAATCCACCATTTCAATTATTTTTATAAGCTTTTAATAATAAACAAAACCCAACTGTTATAAAACCTGAAACTTTGCCCTGTAGTTATCACACCATATGAAATGCTGGTAAAACACACAAACACCCACATGAACCACACACAGACTACAGCTCCCTCTCTCACAGCATCAAATCCCCTGACAGATGCCTGGAAAGGCTCCCAGTATCTTTTACATGCACATTAAAGAGAGAGTGGTAAGATCAAGCAGGCAGTTATTGTGCTGCTTCATCACTTGGCCCAATTGCAGGGTGTTGCAATTCCAATTTGCAACCCTATATTATAGTGTCAAAGCGTCTCTCAAACACCAGCTAACAGCAGAAGGGGTTCAACATCAGAGCCTGTTTCATCCCACTCTCCACACAGTTGCTGGAATATTGGGGGTTTGTGCACATTGGTGTGAGAAATCACCCTTCCCCTTGCCTTTTTTTTCCCCCCTTTCTGAAAAGTTGGGGTGTTTTTTGCAAAAGAAATAGCAGTTCTGCCTTCATTCCAAAATAAACACCAGGCATCAACATTCTTCTAGAATAAAGTTATCTTCATTCACAGATAGCGAGTTCTCTTGCAAAGAAAGACTCTTGCACCACAAAAGTTCAAGCTTTATTTTGGAAATCATAAAACCTCATCATCACCTCCCAGGCAGCCCAACAAACCCTTTCCTAGCACTGTAAATGCAAGGTACTGATGGGAGCACCACTGAAATGTCTTAGTGGCAAGAACTGTAGAGCTCACACTGCCCTAGAAGAGGTTTTTCTTTCTGAATACTGCACCTTCCCCCTCAAAAACAGAGATGCAGAAAATTATCATTGCAATAAATTATCATTGTTTCAGCCACCTTCCCATGGGAATGGACAAAATATTTATACCAACCCATAACTGAACCAACCCCAAAAGCTGGTTTGTAGCCAGACTACCTGATTAACCATATTCTCTAGCTTATGAGCCCATGTGGATGTGAAAAAAAACCTCCAAAGTCAGTCACTTTTCTGAATTTTTCTTTTTTTGCATGAAAGTCACCCCTATTTGGGTACCAGAGCTTGAATGGGATGGCTTCCACATGCACAAGAAAAGACACTGAAAACGCATTTGCAGGACTGCATGAACAACAAGGTAGGTGTAGGTTATAAAAGAAATAACACAAAAGCAGGAAAAAAAAATTACTCTTTTTTTAGGCAGGGAAATTATGCTTGTGCAAATCAAACTGTCTCAGAACGGGAAGGTACATGAGGTAGAAAGTGAAACAAAATCAGAAATAAGGAAAATTGCTTGCAAAAAGTAACTCCAGAGCCAGATCTTTTGTCCAACACTGTGTAGACATTGCTTGTATTTATTTAATCTCCTATTTGGCTTCCTATAGCTTTTAAGGAGAAGGAAAATAAAATTCAAGATATCAGACATTTCAGGAGAGTCTCCTTTTAGGAAACAGCAGAGATACTACATGGATTCAATAGCTCTGGTATTCAAAAAGGTAAGGGTACAATCTGGACTAAAAGTGCATGAAAGGTTACCTGAAATAAATATTAACTACTAAGAGAAAGATCACTACAAAATCTTACAGTTTAGAGAGGAAAGAAATAGTCTGGTGCTCACTTGTGCTTTCCAGCTCTAAGACACTAATACTATTTGTAAATGCTCAGTGTGAGATGATTTGTTTTTCAATTGCCAGCATTAGCAATTGAGGGATAAATTTAAGCAACATTTTTTCTGATCCAAACATGCAGGATTCTTTGTCAACCTTCCAGATTAACCCAGAAATATTTGCCAAATCTGGAGTGAGACCAGATGCTTTAAACAATAAATTATTCTTCATGCTATATTAGTTTTATGTAGAAGCTTCTATAAATAGAATTCAGAACAGTCTAAACCCACTATTTTTCCCCCAAATATTTCATGATACAAATATACCTGAAGGAGAGAAAGATATTACTGAGAGCATGTAATTCCAGAGTGCTGTCACCTCATGCTCAGAATAATATGAAAAATTACAAGTCCATAATCTCAGAACCTTGTATCTTCTAGAAAGAGTTTGTTGGCACAACTTAATTCCCACTCTTGCAGACGTCTGAAATTACAAATGAAGAAACAAACCCAGTCTCTTGCACCAGTCCAGAGACATTTAATCAAGATGCTGAAGGTGTGAGAAAGATAAACAGTAGAAGGAACATGAAGGAACAATACCAGCAGAGAACTCCAGCTGCAGAACTCACTCCTCTGAGAAATGCTGATACAAAAATTATAAGCTCAGTGGACTGCATCAGGAAAGGAGTAATTGGATATGACAAATTGGCCTTCCTCATGTTCAGCCACACACTGATGGAGAAAAACAGCATCTCAAAAGAGATTTGAATGGCAGCCATACCTAATGAGCAAAGTGAAGGAAGCTGTAAGAGCTTTCTAATGCCTTACAGAATATAGCTGGGACACCCAAAGTGTCCAGCTTAAGGCAATAATCTGTACAGAACAGGACATTCTTCCTCATCCTCAATTACTGAGAGCTTGTGCTGTTCACAGGATACTTTCCATCAAGGGATACCATCTCTGCAAAGGGATAAAGCTTTTTGTAAACAAGAACTACTCAGAACAAGCAAGTATAATGTTCAAGGCAGGTAGGAATATTTGTTTATTTTGTGCTTTTTGTTCAGCTTTTGATTATTACAAGAGCAATGAGGGTTTTGAGGGTTTGGAGTGTGTGGACACTCTGATTTGCTTTAATGGACATTAATCCATCTATCTGAACATACAGACACCTGTTAATCATGTATGGAGCCTTCAGCTATAATACTCAGTACTTGTAAATTTTAAAGAAAACAGCTTTTGGCTGTTAAAAAGACTACTGAAAAGAAGAAACTGTTTCAGTCACATTTTCAAACTACTCAAACGACAAATTCTTTCCAACTCACTGGAGAGGTATTTTTCCATGACAAAATATTTTCTAATACCATCTTTTTGGCATAAAGTAGAGATTCTTGATAATTTGTTCTCAGAAATTCAAAGGTCAAACTGTAAATCTCACAAAGCATCAGACAGAAATTCAGAGACTACTTGATCCATACATAAAGGAGAAGATTCTATAAATGATGCCAGATTTCACTTGCACACACACAGCAAGTGAAGCAACAGGCAATACCTGACAATGGCAAGCCAAAACCAAAACCTTGCAGTGGACAAACCTTCTGGATTTTTAATATAAAAAGATCCTAAAAATGTAATTTCTGTATAACATCACTGATATGAATCGGTCCAATTATTCAAGTAGCTAAACTTCTACTACAGAGTCATGTTTGGCTGTATACAATCTGCTTCAATAGGAAATTAAACAGGGAACTCTCACAGCATGATTTTCTATTGAGGAAAAGGAAAAAAAAAATCCATTTTCTGCTTTTAATACTCAGAGATAAAGTAAGCAAACAAGATTCTGGTGTACAAAATAAAAAGCGTGTTTTCCGATACTTGACTCTCCCCCATAAATCTCCCATAAAAAGGGCTCTTTCTAAAGGTTGCTTAGCAGGCTGCACTACACACATAGGGGTTTGTAATACACATATATCACACCAAAAAATCTCAATCAAAAACAAATGCAGTGTTACCTACTAATCCTGGTTCAAATACTCATGTGACAGCCCTTTCAATGTGCCCAAAATGTGAGTTGTTTACCTCTTCCATTACTAGTTTACTCACTGCTACATGGCTTAAGAATAGAGAAATAAACATGACCAAGTACATTTCATAACACTCAATTATTATAAATAACTTCAGAGAGGTGCACATAGCAAAATACTCAATGACTGGCAGGTGTCTCCTCTGTGAGAATGTCACTCCCACAATTTGATCCTTTTCCTCATTGGATTAATTACCATGATGGTTCTTCCTCCTCATCAGGCAAGTGAAGGGATAAGGATAGAGGTCTGAGCAAGGAGCACTATCAAGCATTTCAATTTTCTTATTAAATTTACTATTCTGTTATGTGACCTTTTATTATAGCACAAACTAATTTTCTGAGTATGATAAATGCCAATTTATCAGATGGATGGATGGAGGGATTTTCTTGAAGATACAGGGAAAAAGGTTGCATTTTGAATTCAATTATAAGAAGTTTGAGAAGAAACAAAAACTTTGATAAAAAAGAAAAACTCTAGAAGGAACATTTCTGTTCTTGTTTTTCTATCAAACATTCTATGCACATGGTACTACTAGAAGGATTTGGATACAAGGTATTTTAGGGATCAAATGCTTTCATTTCTTAAGTGCACTGACAGCAGGTAAAGTAATAAGACAAAACTAATGATAAACCAATCTATTTGGAACACCTAAAAAATAAGTTTTTCTTCTTGCTGTTTACCATTGGAACTAGATTGGTCAGGCTGCTCCACAGCTGAGGCTCACTCACATTTCCATTCTCCTTTTGGAACCTATCTTTTCCAAGATTGAGGAAGCTAGGAAAAGCAAGGAATATTTGTATGGTGCACAGGATATAGCAATAATAGAAAAAATCCAAGTGTACAAGGCAGGGGTGAGAAGTAGAGCAAGTGAGTAAAGTTTTGTTTTTGCACTTGAAATACAAGAGTAGGAAGTTTTTCATTAAAGAAACAGTTGAATAAAATTGTAGTTTCTAAGGGTATTTTGCACAGCCCTTTCATGTGACTATTGAAGCAGGGAAAATAAGAGTATGGGAACTCTGGCAATCTTCTGCAGTTCTCCAGAGATTATCAGATGGCTCCACACTCTTTCCTGGCTGGAGATCCAAACAGAGAAACCAATCCATGCAAGAAGGAGGTGGTGGACTCACAAGCAACTCGTGCCATTTCTGAGGATACTCCAGGTCTCATCATTTCAAGAAAAATGACACTATGACATGAGAGAGTTTTCACATGAGCTTGTTCTTGCCATGGCTGCAGCTCCTGGTGTTTAACCAAGCATCATTAACAGTGCATGGGCAGCCTGTTATGCTCAAACTGTCACTGGTCAACTCTTCCAAACCCATCACCTGTCACTGTTTATATTCAATAAATAACCTATCTTCTTTTCAATGTATAATCTCACAAAGGCAAAGTGATACATGATTTAAGAATTCCTGCATGCTCATGTTTAAAAGTTATGTTTAAAGCTCCAAGAGATTCAAGATTTTCTGTGAACTAAAGTTTACCTTTGGCCTGTTTTTTCTCAAAAGTTAGCAAGTATTTTTCTAATAGTAACAGACTGTAAAACTACTTCTATCCATACTAAAACACATATTATACATAAAACAAGTGTTATCACACCAACAAAGAGCAAGTATCCCAATGAAAAATGAAGGTATACTGCAATTCAAAAAGAAAATTATTAAATACATTCTTTTAGTTGAGTGAAACAAGGGCTTTTTTGTACTATGCAATTAATTGACTCAGGAAGATTTACTACCCAGAGCTGAAGGGCTCTCTTCAGTCTGTACTGCTCAACTAGACATTGTTATCCAAGTTCAGTACATAATATTAGAAAAAAGAAATCAAACACCCAAAGCTCATCTACTGCCACGTAAGCCCTTACCCTCCTTGAATAACAATAAAAAGTGGATGTAATTCCACATTAGCCACTTTGTCTTTTGACATCAAATAGCATTAGCTGGGAAAAACAGTCAAGTATGCTTGAGGTTTGTTTATTTTATTAAACTATTGCACAAATATGAAAATGAACAGAAGAGTTAAAAAAATTTGACAGCCCTTGAAATTAACTTCCTCTGGAAAATAACTTCATTTTCATTATGGCTCTCCAATAAAAAGAAAAAAAATCTTGACAGGTATTCAACGTTTCATTTTAAACACTAACTGGATGAAAAAAACCATCTCTAGCATGGAGTGTGTTCAGGTTATAAATCAGTAATGCTTATTTTAACTCCTCACAAAGTGTTGTTGAGATAATTACTGCTGACAGCTTTAGTCAAGGTTCATTTCACTTTTTCTACTATTTTTCCCCTGTTAGAAGTTCCGCAGGGCCCATGGGAAGATCCACCCCTCACACCTGTTGGGGTTCTTCATGTTACTGAGGCCAGTTTGGACACGTCACTTCACATTAGCATTGTGCCAGAGCACTGTGACAATTACTTATCACAGGTTTAACTCGGAAAAAAGTTTCTAATCCAGCCACAAGAACAGTGTCAGAGTACGTAATTTAAACCTGTCAACACAGGTCGGAGGAAATTCATTCCAAGGATTTCGGTCGTGTTCCCATGGTAGATCTCTGAACTAAAATGAAGCTTAAAATCACAAAGGAATGCTATAGAGTTAAAACACCAAAAGTTTAAAGAGCTCTGAACTGAAGAGAAAAAAAAGTGCCTGAACTATTACTCATGTTTTAAAATTTGATAAATTCTTTAGATTAGGATTAAGAGACTGCTGTGTTAATTTTCCAAAATTCCAAAAGGCTGCTGCATATGTGTCTTGTTTTGCCACAATCCTGGCAGTTCTTTACATGTGCTGAAGGCAGAAGTATGGTGAGGCAGCTCTGGAATCATCTTGAGGATGGTGTGGGAGGCTGGAGGAGCTCCAAGGCACAGTGAGGAGGCCACTCGTGTCCCTCAGACACCAGGGGAGGGATGCTGGCACTGCAGCAACAACCACCCTAAAGGCAGCTCCACAAAACACAATGGGATTCTTGTGAGCTTGAGAAAAAGTGGTGCCTGGTGCTCTGGGAACACCCAACCCTGGTGTGCTGGTGAACACACATGCCAATTTCTGCTACGGGCCCTGTTAATCACCAGCCGTGTTACTGTGCATCTACCCCTGTCGTTTGCTGGCTGAATGAAAATTATCCCTGGTTTTGATTATTTCTCATTTGACTGAGCCTAGTTAGGCAAATTAGGAATTAAAGCAGAAGGACAGCTACTGTAGTACTTTATGTTGCTTCAAACCACAAATATATTTAAAGGAAGCACAAAGAAAATAATATTTCCTCGTACAACCGATTCTGCTAAAAAAGAAATATACTTGAGAGACTGAAATAAATCCCCATGATCACTTACAGAGCTCATTCTTCTTGTTAGACAAAAACTGTAAATATTAAAAAGGATGAAAAATCTGCCAAGCCATTTGCAGCTATTTGAAACACAGGGTAACAGAATTAAATAAACGCTGAAAGACCTGGAACATAGTTAAGTATAGACCATGAGGCTAATTGTGGATCTTGAGTTAATTACTTTCCACTGATACGTTTTCTCAATGGTCTTTTACATGAGTTTTTTCTTTCCTCAGTCTGAACCCCAAGGCAATTCAGCGTGCTAGCCTCCAAACTCTGGGTGATTCATTGTGTACTTCTGCCTTAGGATTTTTAGTTCATGCAGAGAAAGCCAGGCTTTCACATCAAGTTGATGTTAATGTGCACTGACAAAGCAACAGTAAAGGAGCTTCATGTTTGTCACAACGTGCACTCTTTAATTTAGTAATTGCTTTATACTGATATGCAAATAATGACACATTTCCCAAATTTCCAGTTCCTCAGCAATGCTTTCGCTAATTACTCAGTGGTTAAAACTTAGGCATGTAAATTGGTCCAGTGAGTTTATTAATCAGTACACCTGTGTGAACTGATCTATAAAACACACATGCCTGGGAACAGGTCATAACTCACTGTACATTCCTGAAGGGCTCTGGAACTGAAAAAAACAATTCTCTAACTAAACCAAGATAAATTGCAACTAACAGAGTGTTATTCACAGATAAACTGGGATTCCCAACCTTTCCTAAGCTAAAGAGACACCGTCTTTGGGTGACAACAAATACCAGGAGTCAAAGCATCCATCGAGAGAAGGATCAAGGTAAAGAAAAAATAGGTCAATTTAAAAAAGGACAAGAATCCCTCTAGGCCCTGAAAACATGGGAAAGGGCCAGTGTCCACTCATCCATCAGTTCTCTGTGGATGACCACATGCTTTGAAGTCTGGTTATAGTGTTTTGTGGTACTGTGTACTCTTACTTTTGATACTCTAACATGAAAAATTCAGCTGCACTTAACATGGATTCAGACTCATAAATGCAAAAACACTCTAAAGAGTTTTAACCTGTCTTGCTGTATTTCCTTTCCTCAAAATTGTCCTGTTCCATTTGCTTGCTTTTATGTTCCAACAGAGCCTGTTAAATTTCTGGTATTTTCTTTATGTAATTGCCATACAATATAGACAATGTCATGATTGTTTTTACTCAGTCTGATCTCTAACTACTTATTTTTCACTATTCAGAAGAGACACAAAACCACTAACAGGTTTTTAAGCTCGGGAACAAATAAAATAATGAACAGTATAAACCAACAACAATCCATCCACATCACATATTGCCCACAGATATTTACAGACACACCTTGGGAACTGCTTTGCATTCACAAAGAGTATCAGCCAAATACTTGGCACGTTTCTGGTCTATGGTGGGATGCCATTTACTTCACAACATTGTACAATGCTTTGGATGGCAGAGAAGTGCCTGGATTTGTTTCCAGCACTATATAATTCCTTGGCACAGTTCAAGCAGTTGTGCTAGCAGAGCTGCTTCCAAATAAATGCTTCAAACACTGATGGGATTTTTATGCTGCCTTTTCTTCGTGGATATCATTTTCTGAGGAATTGGATTTTTGCAATGTTAGCTCTTGAAAACACAGTGCTACTGACTTCTAAAAATGAGCTTCTAAAAAGGCTGATTGTTTCCTATTTTCTGTTTCTCTTACCTGGAATGTGTATCTTCTAGTGAAGTTCTGCTCTGCTTGTAAGAGTGGAGCTTCATTACAAAGAAACAAGCACCACTGTGATAATCCTCCAGGAATAATGCAATTACCACTTATCAAACAGGTGTCTGCTGTATTCCAAGGAGATTATCACTTCCTATTCTGCTCTCAGAGAACACAGAATAAAAGAGAAGCTGCTACTATTAAATGACTAAGGGGAAAAGGAGTCTTTGATAACAGCTCCTGCCAGCATCTCTCAGCAGGGCATGAAGCAAATGTAGTCCTTCTATAACAACTTGGCACTGAAATGAGTATTTTGGTTTCTGTAAAATGAGTTAAAGCACCTAAATAAGACTACTCCAGTTAACTCAGTCTGAAGCATCTCTCTATGTTTCTCCATGGAATATTCCAAGAATCTCAGCACCTCTGGCTTTGTGCCAGGCCATGCCCCTTGTGAGTAGTCTGAAGAGGAACTCTGCCTGCTCCAGCAAGAATGGGCTGCAAAGCTGCTCCTTGAAACACAACTTCTTTGAGAGACACTTCTGTGACAATCCAGGGCTTGATGAAGGCACAAAAGGATCTCCCAGAGAATTACATCTTCTTACCAAAATACATTTGTGGATCAAACCACAGCTGGGTGTAATTGGTCAGCAAAGGCAATTTTTAACATATTTTCAAAGCAGCTTCTTGAGTAGGAGTTATCTCAGGAGTGGATCTCTAAAACCAACAGCAAAAGCACTCTCCTATGAAATCTGGGTACAGCCCAATGCACAGAAGGTGCTATTACTACATGACAAACCATGTAATTGGTTTGCAAACAAGCCCAGCTCAGCATCAAGGGCAGAGGAGAAGTAAAGAGAGTAAACAATACCCAGGTGCAGGAGACAGGAAGCTACTTCAGCTCCTGGTGATGTCCAGGGCTTGTGAGGGCCAGCAGCTGTCCATAGGTGGGTTCTTCAAAGAAAGTAGACCCTGTAAAACCCTGTCCATGAAGATTACCACTGGTTTGGTGTAAACTCAAGGAAGAACTGTAGCTCCTGCTGCTGCCTCTGCCGGGACACAAAAGCCCCAATGCAGTTTGTGTGCTTGTAGATGGAGAGGTGGAGTGGTGCTGTGGATACAATTCACTCTCCCAGCACCATGTGTGCTTCAGGGGTCTGCACTGCCCTGATCTACCCTGCAGATATTTCTCTGTGCATGTGGTCATTTCTATCACATTTTGATTTTCAGGTTCTGTCAATAGAAGGACAGAAATTGGAAGCAGCAAATATAAAGTATCAGTCTCAGTCAGTCCTTGTTTACTAATTTTAAACTCTACTCCCTTTAGCAAGTTCTATGAACATGACATTTTTAATAAAATAACTTTCATGTTTATGAGTTTAAAAGCAAGAACAGCTAAAAACATCTCAGCAGATCAAGCAGATTTGTCAATGGCTTGCAAAAGAAGAAAGCAGTAAAAGATGACAAATAATTATGTCTATAGCATCACTGCTGTTCCTTATGCTTTAAAATTACAGTGACAGAAGAACTTAGCATTGAACCAATTAATTGCTAATAGTAACCTCAAAATTTGCTATCAACTTTTCCTAAAAACTCAGGTTGATTACAATATGTTGCACTGCAATGGAGTGGACTTTTGGCAGAAACCAAAGCAATTTTATTTGATGGTGCTCATCTTATACCAGCAATGAATTCGACTTTATGAGTCCTTATTGTAAAAGATCATAATGCAGTTTGCAAACTCATTTAAATGGACATTCTCGACATTAAATGCAACAGGTATTTAGCAACACAGTTACCTTTTGCAGCTTAGGAGGGAAGCAGCACTTGCAACTGATAGGTCACACGTCAGAATGCACAAGGAATCAATGCAAACACTTTGCAAATTGCACAGGAGAGTAAAACTTTAAGAAAAGTTACTCCTCATGAGAAGTAATGAGATGAAAAAACAAGAAACTCACAACATAATGAGGCATCAAAAATTAAACAGATGCAAAATTTGAACTGTCAGTCTATTCCTTGGACAAAAAATTTTACTCCACTCCATAAATATATGCATTATCAAATACTAGAATTTTATTAACAGTAAAAAAGACAATTGAAAAGTCAAAGAACTCATAAAAAACTGAACCTTGCTCCACAGAAAAAATTTGGAGTTTATGAAAGAATTTAGATAACATATGACTTAGTTCTCTATCAGAAACAGGTTATAGTCTGCATTTATATCTTTATATCTAGAGAGGGAGTATCTCTCAGCAAGCACCAAGAAAACAGTCATAACAAGTGGGAAATGGTTTCTCAGATCTCAGTGTTAGCTGGAAATAACATGTTCATCTTTCTGTGCCTTCCTGTCACCTGAAATATCTAAAGAGGACTTGAGAAATCCAGACTCGGTTTGAAAATGCCAAAAGGCAGAGAAAGCACATCCAAGGAATCTCTTCAGTGTCACAATATCATACAGAGGTGACCAGCTCAGATCCATAAAGTGCATCCCTGCTGCACATTTTTTTAATGACAAGAAAGTTCTAGGGTTTCAGCAGCCTTTGGGGAGAGAAAAAAAATACTGGATAACATCAAGAAAAACCATCACAGCTTTTTCCAGTGGAAAGCAATATCTCTGCTATATAAAATAGAAAACTTCAAGTTACTCCTAAGGACTTAAGTCGTACACAGCTCTGCTTTATGAAAGAATCTGATTTCCTACTCAATGCCCTACATTTGACAATGGTGATGAGGATTGCTTTGAACTGAACCATTAAGTCACTGTAAAGGAATCAGAAGGCTGCTGCAAATGAAGTATTTTACAGCATTGGGTGAAAAAGAAATACCCAAATTCAACCACCACAGTGTTTTAAAATGTAATATTTGTACTGAAAAATACTATACCAATGTAACCTTTAAATACTCGCATTTCACAAAATCTTGTTTCCCATTTTAGCAGGAGATTTAAGAAAAAGTATAAATATTAAAATTTCATTGCTCAAATCTTCCTTATTCAACCTCTTAAAAAAAACTATGTTTTCTCTTTCCCTAATGCAACTGAAGGCAACCAACCACTTATATTTGGAAAGATTTGAGGTATGTCCTACATAAGTCTACAATTCCTATTGCATGTCCAGGCAGTTTCTGACACAGGTAGGTGATTCTGACAGACAAGAAGCTACTGCAAAAGAAGAATGTTTAGTTTTCAAAACTTTCAAAAACACTTCCCCAAAATAATTTTAATGTAATTTTTTAGCTAATTCTGGCAATAAAGAGCCAACTGATGCTTAGTTACAGTGAGCTATTGACATGGTTGTCATTTCAGGGCTGCCTAACTAGAATACAAGTTAATTAATCCAGTTCCTACAATTAATACTGCCGGTTGCTGAAAATGTTTGGATTTAACTTGTGTGTCTGGGAACATGTACTAGGGCTTTAAAGTTTGATTTGTAGCATCAGTCTCAAATTTTACAACCTGTCATAATTAATTCAATCCCCTGCACTTTGAAATCTCCACAATAATAAGAACTTTATCAGGCTGCTGTTGGTATGAAAGTAGCACAGCAAACCGAAATCCCACCGGGAGCAGTCTAGAGCCCTCTCTCCTAAGCAGCAAAATGCTGTTATCATTTTCTGAATTACAGGAACTATAAAAGGACACTCTACTCAAGCTGCCGCTGAATGTCACCTGAAAAGCAATCACAAAAGGGCTCTGTCTTGGCTTATCTCTGAGCTCTGTCACTACGGCAACCAGCAGGGAATAAGTATCTGTGGGTCTATGAATTTAAGAATCCCATAAAAGCCAGGGCTAAAAAGGCATGTGCAGCCTCTCAAAGATTGACTGCATTAATACATTAGCAAATACTGTGAAACACTGGATAAATGTCAGCAATTATGGAAAAAGCATCTAATAACGATATTCGTTGTCTGTCAAACCCCCATGAGGTTTGATATGTAACTGCCACTCAAAGCTGTCTGTAATTTTATCTCTTTTATACATCTGAATCCACATCATTCAAATTTGTACTTTGAAAGTAATAAAAGTGTAAAAGCAGGATGTTCTGTGCTGATGGCAACTGTCAACAAATGCATGGCAGAGGACAGGAATGCTCCTGCTGACAACACCAACAATTCCCACCGACTGTATCAGGTACAGGTTTATTAAAAATAGAAACACTACTGCAGGTTTCATCTGCAAGCAGTGCTATTAAGCAGTGACTGGAGAGGGCTCAACATTGATTTGATTATTGATTTAATGTATTTAGAAGAGGCAGCCTTTTAGCCAGGGAGCTCTTGGCAGAGAGCAGAGAGCAACAAGGACGGGCCAAGGTACCCAGAAATTGGCCAAAGGGTGAAATTCTTATTGATTTGCACTAAGCAATGTAACAATCACAGGCAACAGGTCTTGGCAAATGTTGAAGTCAGGGGGATGTGTGGGTTTTATGGCACAGCTTTCCCCAACAGTCCTTAGCATTGCATGAGAAAGAACCTCTGATTCCTTGGGGCCCACTCCAAAAAGGGGATCCTAAGGAGATGGAGATCAGCAAATACAATGTGATAATGCCCAACTAAAATTGTTTATAGAAGCTCAAAAGCTGCATAGCACAACTCAGTAATGCACTGGAAGGGTCACAGAACAAGAGTCTGGGAACACTGAGTTTCTGATCATAAGCTCATTGCATCTCTGTGGATAATTCTCATGCAAGTTTGCACCATCTACCAGTAAAACCAGCAATTACCTTGTGGGCATAAACCTTTTGTGTATTCTAATTTATCAAAATGGATATAGCATACATTTAGAAGTCTTCAGTTATGAAATAAAAGTATCCCAACTATTTGACCCATCAAATATATTGATTTAAAAACATAATATACGAATTACAGTGTGCTGGACAGAACTCTTTAGGATAGACCATTAACCACAGAGCACACAGACAAATACACACAACAGTCACAAACCAAACTCCTACTGCCTCAGCTATTCTCAATATATCTGTGTATGTCCCATCTTCCTGCTCTTCCTCTTAAGAAAAATGGTAACAGCCTTAAAATTCTATTATTTTATTTACTATCTAAATTCATGTATGAAATGAGTTACAAAAACCAGAACTCCTTTTCTTGGGCACTCAGAAAGGTGATCTTAATTTTCCCCAATTTCTGAAATCATGGCTACTGCATTCCAGCTATCCTTACATCAAACAGAGGCATGGAGTGCATTTCCCATTTCCCTTATTTCCATGATCTCTAACAATTAAAAATAACATTAAAACTGGTCCACAAGAAGCAGAAGTGACAGCAGAACATGACAAATGTTTTTTTCCTTCATGACCTAACCTGGCTAAGGATGCTGAAAACTTAAAAGATTATGGGACTGGGGAGTTTTCCCTCCTTTTTTAGTTGAACTTCCAAGACTGAGAGGACTGTCTAAAAATTCTCATTACTAAATTGAGATTATAGTATAAATGTTAAACTGAAACTTTATCATATTCCTGAACCCACACAATGAAACAGACTTCAAGTATTCTTGTATGTAGCTAAAATAAAGGATCCTGCCAAATCCAGTCTACTACTCTACTGCAAGTGACTGATGAGAATTACAAAATGAAAGTAACACACAATGTAAATAACATTATAGACAATGAAAATAATTATTATATTCTTACAAGGAAAAAAAGCAGAATATTTTCTTATGAGGTATGTAGTTTAATTCAAATATAGCAAATTTTACACTTCTGATTAGTAGCACTTGCTCTGTCAGGACTATTAATTCTTTACTCAATCAGTTCCAGAGGGAAGACTCCAAATGATGCAGCAAATGCAGACATGGCATCCATTACAATTAAACAGGCAGCAAATGTAAACCTCACAACTTGTTTTCATATCACAATGACAGCATGTGGTAATGAACTTTCTGTTAAGAACCGTTAAGACCTGGAAAGGGAAAGAAATATATACTCCCAAATACTAATTACTCAGATGCTTAATACTCAACCTCTTCAAAAACCTGGAGATCAGCCAAAAAGTGTCATAAATGGTTTCACTTTGTACGAGAACCTTATTTACCAGCATTCTTAATTTCTATTTGTGCAGATGCCCTGCTTAGTATTTAGCAATGAAACAGCTAAATAGAACAGCAATGCTAATTACACTATCCATAAGCATTTGAGATTTTTTTTTATAGTCCAGAATTCTCTATTAAATTCAGCTAAGGAATGTCAACCACATCTGCTCCAGCCACCACAGAAGGGAAGGTGGTCCTGTTCAAGGGATAAAGGTGGTTGTGCTCCCAAGGGACGATGCAGACCCTCAACGTGTCAGTGGCAACACATTTGTCCTGTCTGAAATGTCCAGCCCCACAGCAGAGAAACTTGTCAGTGTGCACCTAGTGCTGCCCAACGAGGGTCCAGTGGCTCACCTACACCACAGAGCAGTGGAGTTCCCTGATGTGAAATGAGGATTGAAGGTCTGACCAGGCTCAGCACTGTGGGAACAGAGCGCTCCCGGCAGCAGGGGGAGGTGGGATGCTGAGCTGCCCTGGATGGGATCCGTGTGCCAGGGCACAGTTACAACATCAGACTCTTCATCTTCTCCCCCTTTCCCCGCCTCAAACCTTACCCTAGAACTTTTACATCTTTTTGATGCAGAAATATGTTCCATTTTGACAAGCTCACTGTCCTTACTTAAAATGAAGCAGATTTCTCACTGCTGTGCTGAAATGACTTAAAACAATGAACCAATTGAAAAAAACCTGTAGCTTAAATACCAAAAAAAAAAAAAAAGCAGTAAGTAAACAACCTCCCTCCTTCTTCCTCTACTGCGTGTTGTTCTATGCTACCAAAAAACCCCTGAAACATCACAGACAACAACTCATTCTACTGAAATAAATCAATAACCAGTGACCTCATGGAGAAGAAAGAGTTTTACTGCTAACATGTAAAACTAACACCCGAAAAGTAACCCATACATATAAATAAAATCACAATTCTTCCATGTAAAACCTGTAACTAAAACACCCCCTACAGCCCATCTAAGATCTTTTTTTTACAGTGATCACATATTTGAAAATTGCTCATTCCACGTGACACTAGTGGTAATTACCAGTAGAAGTCTAGAAGTTCGGCCAATAGAAAAAGATAAAAAGGAATAAATTTCAGAAATTTTACTAAATTATTCTGGCATCCTCTCATCTTTCAAACTCTGCAATGCTAAGATTGTTACAAAATCCAAAATAAAAATGAGAACATATTGTGAATGTATTTAAAGTAAATTAAAATTATGGCTTTTTTCTTTCTAGGATTATTTTCAAGGCTTCAGTGTATCACTTGATGCTATATGTGCAAAAATGGATAAGTTAACATTTTTAATATATTTAAGTTTTACTTACATAAATGCATTTTAAAAAAAGAGAACGAGTTAAAACTCATCCATTTACCTTGAACTTTAATGAGCAGAACAGATATAATTTGTGGCATTAAAGTTATTCAGGCTCAATAAAAGCTAAAACTTGTCCTTGCTGAACGGTGAAATGAGATTTGCACGGCCTGTGTACGCCTTGTTTCCCACAATCAAACTGTCACAGCACAAAAACATTCTCCTGCATGGGGAGGTTTTGATACCCATTTCCCTGGTGAAAGTGTGAGAAAGATCTGAAAGAGTTATTGACAATTCATACAGTATCCCATATTCCATTAGGTAGAGAACATATCTTAACTCTGAAGGGAGATGAAGCAACAATGTTTTAAATTACTATTGACTCCACTAAATTTCCTGATAATGTCAGAAGACTGTAGTCTGGCAGGTTCATAAGAGACTCAAGATGATACAGGAATCCAATTATGCCAAGTCTATTTAGTTGTCCTGTTTGCTAAGCCAAAGGTTAACGAGAACTGCACTGAAAAAACCTCCTGTGGTATTACAAAGTATTTCTTATGCTGCATAACATGCAAATGAAAAAGTATTTTAATCAAGCCTTTCTTTAACTCCTTAATTGCAACGGGGTACCCTACAAGACAGCGAATTAAAAACTCATGATGGAAAAAGTGATCTTAAAAATTTGTCACTGAACTCAAGAGATCATCCTTAATTACTCAAGTAATTATTACCGAATATTTCTAATTTGGGGGGAAAAGAAGTTCAGATCACAGGAGCATAGATAGTCATTGCTATCATTAAATCTTTATAAATAGTAAGCTACAGCCTCTAATTTTAGACAGAAATTAATTGTATTTTTGTTGGCGACACGCTCCAATCTGTTTACACAGCTGACAAGTTCCAGCCCCACCAGACTCGAGCTTTGAGGCCTCGTCTGCTTCAGAGCAGATGACTCAACATTCACCAATTTCATTAAAGATGAAAAGGGGGAAAATTCACCTGCAACAATGTCACTTGTAAAAAAGACTTAAAGGAGATTCATGAGTTTTACATATGTGAGGTATCCTATTCAGAAGAAAAGGAAGGGAAAACTACATGAAAACCTAACAGCTGTGGGAAAACAGATTAGAAGTGTTGAGTTTCCAATTCTTTTTTGGGCTAATGTAAACTAATAAAATGTTAAAATAGATCCACATTTCAAAGCCTGTAATTACCACATGACACCATTCTGTTATTTCAGACCTTATGTCTATCAGCTCAGATATGCCCTGGAATACATGGACTGAGATTTACCCACCTTTCTCAAACTTAAATACTGTTTCTGCAAACACCACCACAGATACCTTTAACAAGTACAGTAAAAATTCAGACAGCTTTTGCCTTTTGTTGTTTTTTTTTTTTAATTGGTATAAATCCTTTTCCCAGAGCGAAAAAAGGAGTAGTCATTTTCAAAGAGCAATTCTCCCTTTACAAGAAGAGAGCAGAAATGGACAGGAAAGTAATGCACAGCAGATAATGGCAATATGTAAGAAAGCAAACTCCAAATTCATTTTCACTTTGTAGAATAATCAGGTTCAATAAAAAACTTATTTTTCTATATTTTTCTCAGGTCACAAAATCTACATACAACATAACTACATAACTATTTCACCCTTTTAGGCATTTTTTTAGTAGATTGGTTGGGTTTTTTCCTAAAGAAAGGCAGACCTCACTACCTGGCACTGGGAACATACTAGAAGAAGAAAATTACCTGAGCAAAACTGAAAGACATGCTGTAAAACACACAGTAAGGATGACCATGCAAGGAAGCAAGATGAATATTTAATGGGATACTGCAAGTAAGTCCCAGAATTTAATGAATTTGTGGGCAATTCTGACTCAGTGGATTCTGTCACTGGTGGTGACCCCTCACTGATTTCAGCAGGAACAACTCCTGCTCTGAAGCCAGGCAGAAGCTTGAGCACAAACTGGGTGAGCTAATGTACTGTGAAAAATCTCTAGATGAGCACTCAGGGCATACATAAAAATCAGGATTTTGCCTGAAGTTCAATCACCCAATAGATTTCAACTTCCAAAATGCTGTGCAGCTTTGCTTCAGTCTAGAATGGCTGAAATGAAACAAGAAACATGCACTGAATCTGAGACACAGGAATCATTTCCCTGAGCTGCAGGCACCCAAACCTTGAGCATTTTTTACCTTGCACACCAAAACTCTGAATGTGTGTGATGTTACAGTAATGCATAGGAGACAGTAAATGCTACAGAGTGATTCCAATCAAAAATCCATGTAAAATCAGCCTTTTCTAGGCAGGAATGAGATGAGAAGCCAAGGAACTCACCGAGTCATCTGTGGCGGAAGAAGGCCAACCCTCCCACAGCTGGTGACGGACAGGGATACTGGTCAGGTCATACACATTCCTCTTCACCTGGAAAAAAATAAAAATAGATCAGAACTTGCTCCAAAATAGGCAGCCAAGGACATTGTTTTCACCACAGCATCAAGTTTTTTATTTTTTCTGGTTATTGCAATTTCATTGTCTCATTTCTGGATAGATTTAATACATAGGCTTTGCAGATAAAAATTTCAATACCATCAGTTTAAAGCTTTCTGAATATAAATATTCTGCACAGGTCAGTGTTTTAAAATCATTAAGGTATCTCTCAAGCTTTTCCTTAAACTGGTAAATTACATGTACACATGATACCCTTTATGCTAATATTAGTTTTGTTCAGGAGTTTTTGCAGGGAGACTGACCTGGGACCTATGCTTCAATTAAAAAAAAAAACTTACAACTATATTTTAACTAAAAAAATTGAAATAAGAACATGGAGTCTTTAAGACACAGAATTCTGAAGTATCTATTAGCAAAACTCAAGTGGACTTCATTTTAGTGCTTCCTCATAGCGTCCTTGATGTGTTTGTAAAGAAATGTTGCTTCATACTGACCCCACAACAACCCAAAATGTAACAATCCTGACCTGAGTGAACACAAGGACAGAGTTCTTCCTGGTTTCATTTACCTGCATTAAAAACCAGGATAAACTGTCCCTGTGAAATATTTCTTTTCCAGCTACACACCAGAAATAGTATTATTTTCACAATATAAAACTCTAAAGTGCACTGTTTTTAAATAACAAGTGAAACTTATTTACAGAAACATGAGATCAATAGGACTACATAATATTGTTTTCAAAAAGCCTTCAGAAGTAAAAATAAATAACTCGGAAGTCACATTCCTCAAATTCCCTTTTAATTCCAAAGCACAACAGAAAGGCATTATGAAAAAAACAGTATTTCCCTTCTTTCATTAACTCATCTGTAACTGCACTGAATTCAATAACATTCCTCTGCTATTCTAAGCTTGAAAGGCATGCTCGGGGTAAAGTGTTATGTTGGTATAAAGCACAATGCCAGACTGATGTGCTGGACAAAAGTGATCAAAGTTGAAGTAATTTTAGCCAAGGCACAAGTATTCTGCTGCATTATTCTGGCAGAATGACATCTGTTGAGCAACTCGTCGCAGAATAAACCAGTTGTTCTAGGCAGGCCTGGCTGGGTAGGGGACCATGTAAGACTGATTAGAATAATGTTTGATTAAACAAACTGCTTGAGCTAAGATCATAACTGGATTTGGAATTCATGCCAAAGTAGTCCTCTTTCAAACAACAAGCCACAATCAATTATTTAAGATAAAATAAGCTTGCTTTTAAATAATGATTTGAGTTTTGGTTTCTTTGACAATTAGAACACTGTTACGAAAGCAGGCTGTAAAATGTTTTAGAGATTAGAATATTTACCAATTGAGCATTGCAAACCCTTTTTCTTCATTAACTGACCTAATTTATGAAAATGGACTGTAAAATGTTTAAGAGATTAGAATATTTACCGAGTATAGAAAACCCCTTTTCTTCATTAACTGACCTAATTTCAGTTTAAAGTGAAAAACTCCATGAGGAGGAATAAGTTCTAAAGATTTCTATAAAGCAGAACTGTGAACTGCTCCTTCACTGGGCCAGTAAAAATCTGCAGCCACACACTTCACACAACTGAAAAAAGCCCAGTAAATGGACAAAGTCTGCGTTAAGGATTTTACTTATAAATTCACTTGGCATTGAGAGGAGGACCGAAATCTTTATTGTGTAAAGCAAACTCTAAATTGCAGTGCCATCCACTGAGCTACATTTATTGGCAAACTTTTTGGTCCTGCACTTTTCATCAGTTTGAAATACAAATTGGTGGCATTGTCTTTGTGCAGTCCAGAATGTCTTTTCATAATGTTCAGATGCCATGGTGACTGGCACATTACTATGGCAGCCACCCTTCAGATTATCATCTCCAGAATATGAGATCATTTAAAAACAAATTAAAGGCACATCTATTTGGTTTCACTACTCAGCTGTAAACAGTAGCAATACAACCATTTAAACAAAAAAAAAAAAAAAAAAGAAAATAAAAAAGTAGCTCATATATTTTAGATGCAGTCTTCCTTGGAAAATTATGTATGATTTTTGCATAATGCCCTGCCTTGCAGTTACAATTGATGCTGGAAAACCATGTGAAGTTTTACCTTCAGCTCATTTTCACTAGTTTTAAAGGGAGTTAAAATATTAAACAACTTCTAGCATTTTAAGAAAACCCATATCTCAAAGCAGCCAACACACTCAGAAAACTTCCCAGACAGAAGCAGAGTGCTACCTTCCTATCTTTCACTGGTTTCTTTAAACAGATGAACATGTTGCTTTGAAAGTAAGGTCAAACACAAAAAATATACTTTGTTTGCAGATATTAAGTTAATCCAACATTCAGAGTCCTGCCACATTCATATTAGTAAGGATAAAGTGAAGCAAAATGTACCACAGGGCAAAAAGTCTGTACCAGGTACTGGGATGACAACCTTCTGGTGATTGCACTCAGCAGGAATAAGTAGCTATTTTCTCATCTTTGAATTAGAAAAATCTGATACCTACTCTCAAAAAACAAAGATCTAACACTTACTAAATGATTTTAAAAAATTAAATTTGTGCCGAATCATTGAAGAACTGTCATGCCTGAATCTGTATCTCTGAATCACAACAAATCACTACAAAGTTTAACAGTAGTTTCCCTCAGGCTGTTTTCAGCTTATGCAGGTACAAAGTTAAGTGAAATAATGTACATAATGAACTTTTGTTAGTCTTATTATTAAATATAATTTATGCAAAGCTGTAAATTGGCTGAGATGCTAAAGACTGTTCCAGGCACATAGGCAGCATGAAAGACAGTGCAAAAATGAGTGCATGAAAGGCAGACAAAAGCAGCAATAAAGTCAGAGGACTGTGAGGAATGTGGAATGTGAGTTGGGGGACGCAGGGAAATGAGATCAGATGCAGACAGTCCAAGGTTGCACGGGGCACTGATGGTACAGCAGAAATCTTGACTTTGACATTGTAACAGAGAAAAAGTCAAGACAAGCAACCAAAATTTTTAGGGGACAGCAATGATATGGATGAGGCAGTGCCAGGAAGAAGTCCAAAGTAAGCAGAAGCATTCTGGTGAAGAAAGATGGGAAGAAAGGAGGCAAATCTAGCTGAAGTGATAGGCTTAAAGATTATAAATTAAAGCCTTTAACATCTCTGCCAGGCAAAATTCCAACAGACAGAAAAGAGCACTGGGAATCTGGCAGGAATAGATGGGAAGCAGGGGCAGAATCAACCAAGTTTCTAAGCATGGAGAAGCATCAAAGGTGATACTATGGTGAATTTGAAAAGATAATGATGTTATCAACATCTATGAGCAAAAATTGGTTAGATAAAAGAGTGATTTCAGTTAATTGTGGACTAACAAGAATTACTGAAAATATAGAGATGCAAAACTAGAGAGAAAGAATTTCTGAAGCAGCACCTCTGCCACAATCTATTGCAATAGATTTGGTCCACAGTAACAGAGGACATAAGACACAAACTAGAGAAGTTACGAAGGAAAATGACAAACCAAAACAAGTAATCCATATTTAAAGTATTCTCATAGCAGAGGAAAAGGATTTGCTTTTTATGAGGAAGAGGATATCACAAGCCAAAGGAGAAACAAATTTTCTTAACTTTAAAAGTGATTTTTAGCCAGCTCCCCACAGGTGGGATATACTCAGATACACTAAAGCATTGCACTGTGTGAGCCACCACTAACACCCAAACCAGAACTCTCAGGTTACTCTACCCAAGACTCATTTAAGGGAAAGGTTCTAAGTCAGCTCTACTCACAATTTTGCCTGTGTTCTTATCTTTCAAATACATAATACAATAAACTGTACTACAACATAAAAACCCAAAGGCTATTTAAATAATCAAATTTTCATTTTAGTGTAAGTTTTACTTTAGAAATAATAGTGCCATTCCAAAGACATCAAATTAAAAACCTGTATCTCCTTCTAGCAGCTGACTGAAGTTTAAATTACAGAATGCTTCCAATTAATGAATTAAGATGCCAGGATTGGGCTATTTTTAAATAACAGCATCTGCTTCTTGAAGATTTTATACCACTGAAAGTCTCTAAGGAAGGCTCACTATGCTATTTACATTTACATATAGTCAATTCACTCTGTTATAATCTAAAGGAAAAAAAATATACTTCCAATGTAAATATTTAAAATCTATACTGAATGCAAAAAAAAACCTCACCTGCCCAAGCCTATCAGCCAAAAGTCAGCCATGATTCAGCACCTTTCTAAAATGCACAGGAACTCCACTGTGTGTTTTACTAAAATACATTTTCTAATTAATTTTTTATTCCATATCTCTTCCTTTAAATTACTATTTTTGCCTTTAATATCTATGAAAATATTCAAGTCTGCATTTATTAAGTTTTCCCACTTATTAGGCTAAATCTTAAAAACCTTATTTCTTGTTTCATGCAGCAGAGAAATGCATTCTATTCTAACATAATTGATTTTAATTCAATGTCCAAATTATGTTACTTGCTTATTCTATTATGTCAAGTAAAACAGAATCAAATAAAAGCACCAAAACATACATAGCTCATGAAAGTAAGGTTCTCTTCCCTCTCAGGACTGTTTCCTTTTCAAATTAAAAGCAAAACACAATTTCAGGCCTTCCCAAAGGGCCCTAAGAGAACCTGAATGTCCATTGTAGATCAGGCACATACAAAGCAGAATTCAACATAAATGCTACTAATGCATCCAGTTTTAAAGTGTGTGGAACAGTGTTTGAACCCAAATAAACACAGTTTAAACTATGTCAAAAATGGGTTGCATTTTACTGTAGCACTCCATAAATACTGGGCCAGTGTCTTCGTTAAAAAGCTTGGTGAAATTGTTCCAATTAACCCAGATCTGGAAAATAATGTGTATATTTTTGGTGACATTTTGCTGATAACAGTTCAAAAAAAGAATATTATATAATATTAACCAGGGAGCAAATGTATTTTCTGACGTTTCCAATTGCAATTTAGAAGAGTTTGAAGTGCATGAATTTTGCCTGTCATGGTTGAAAATGTGGAGTAAGACCTTCACGTACCTAGAGATTAAATTAATATTTTAATGTAAATACTTCATTCAGTTTGAGAGATGAGACAAGGAGACACTGGTAACTACTTTGACAGCTCAAGGTAAGTAAATGCAAAGTTAATGTATTTCTTGGCTATTATTTTAAAATGGGAGAGGGAGGAAAACTTTCAGGAGAAAGAATCTGTAAGCAGGCAGTAACTTTAACAGAGAGATGATTCAGCAAAGCAGTTTAGTAAAAACATCTCATTTAGGAAAACAAGGCACTAAATATGAGGCACTAGCACCACTTCCAGAAAGGGATGTGGATTCTCTACTCCCCAGCCAAACACTTACAGCCTCACTCCCCCAGATTCACATCCATCATAATGTGTCATCAAACTAAATCCAAAAAACCCCTGTTAATTCTACTTCATTTATATCAATTCTTCATTACTACAGCTACTCCAAATAACTTCTGTGAAATACTACTGGCAGACTTTAAATGTCCTAAATTCAGAAAATAAACTGGTTTTTCCCTTGCTAGCTGGCTGTGCTCTGTCCTTTTGTCCTACAGCTGTGACAAACCTTCCATGACACCACCTACTCACTTCACAGCCTCACTGAGCAACTGTATTTCTGAGCTGTAACACTCTTTCAGATAATTTCTGAAATTTTTGTCAACCAGGAGTTATCAGAAGTTCATACAGTTTGGGAATAACCAGGTTATTTAAAAACTCATTAAGTGTAATAAGCTTCATTACGCTTCATAAGTTTTCGCAAAGAAGTGTTTGGCAGTTTCCTTTCAGCAACAGAAATAATATTGTGAATAAATTATTTTCATAGATTTCACCATTATTCATACTTCATTATCCCCTATTTCATTAATTTGAGCTCATATTTTAAACCTCTTTTAAAGCAACCCTTCTTGAATGTAATTTGACCTTTTTCAATGGATCTGTGCCAAGTGAGTATCTCACCATTGCAATCCACAATAAAATGGCTCATTAGGCAATACTAGTATAATTTTGGTTAAAACCTGTAAATTTTGAAACAGAAAATAAAAGTAAGGCACAGCTAAACTTTACTGAATCTTCTGATGTGTGAACTTCTGATTGTTCCATGCAATACATATATATGTGTGTGTGTATATCTATATATATACACACAACACAATCTGAACACATGGGTGCCCCAAGCATGAGAGATTCCCTCAAATACTTAGCAAGATACTTCTCCAACCTCAGCTTCCTGTCCAGACAATTTTGAGAATTAATCTGAGCTTTCTTCAGCTACCAGATCTTGCCACTGCTTTGGATCACCCTTTTCATGAGCTGATTTCAAGGTGGCAAATGTTAAGTACATTCACAATGTTATATTATGCACAATATTAAAATTCTATATACAGCTGTCTGGCTGTCTTTAAAATGTGGGTTTATTTTCAATGCCTCAGTTTTCTGACAGCACACATGCATGTTTTAATTCTGTAAAACAAAGAAACCCCTTTGCTGATCTCCATCTTTAAATTCCTAAAATCAGCCATCCTTCTAGGGCAGCATTACTGCTAAATGCAAGGTGAAATCTCCTGAACTTGATGCTGAAGTTCCAGGGTGCTGCTATATGGCCTGCACTGTGCAAAGGTTCAGCTCACATAATTATTATTATTCATTGCTTGTAGTGCCTAGGAGACCTAATTGTGATAATCCCCTCTGAACTTTAAACTGCATGACCCTTTGATTTTTTTAATAGAAGGTTAAAAGAAGAAACAAATTCCTATAGAAGGAGAAGGGAAAACACATTCTTAAGAAATTGGGGCAAGAGACATGAGTATTTTTCAAAAATCATTTTAGCTGCACACAAGCATGAGTTTGAAATGGGGTATGAAAGAATTAAGAGTGTGAGCTAGCTGTGACATTAGAGATTGAAAGGAAAATGTGATTAGGGTTAAAAGAGATCAAACAACAAAGACTTACTGCCAAAACAATTTTACAAATTTATTTGAAAACTCCTTAAACACTTCTACTAACAAAATAAAACTACTGATAATACCTGAAGTTTGTTTGCTTGTTTGATTGTTTGACATGCACTGACACAGAAAAGACACATTTTGAAGTCCTAGCTTGTTCTTCCATTCAGAAGGAATGGTCATTTGAGAAAACATCACTTATTAGCTTCCTAAATGACCCAACTTGTACCTGACCTCTATGCACATGATGAAAGACAACAGGCAACTCCTCAGGCATCCATTACCACATCACCATCAATAGGCAAAACATTCAGTTGCAATATGAAGGGTAAATACAGTTTGCAATATTTTTACCCCCAAAGTCCCAATTTCAGTTGACTTCATGTCCTGAAATGTCCAGAGACTGCCAAACACCTTCCTGATGATGAAGTAAAGTATGTGCCAAGAGCCTTAACTTTGATCCAAGTTATTAAAAATTGGTATGAAAACACAATTTCAACTATTAAATACACATTCTGTCCATCCTGACATCTCTCAGACTTACCAGAAGATACTGCCTCCACTGGGTAATGGTAAAATATGAACTAAAGGTGGGAAGTAAGACAAATCTCCATGCTTGGTGGGGTCTGGTCCCACCCTGTCCATATCACTTGTGCATATATTCAGTTACAGCACAGTGGCTCTCATTAATATAGTCAGACTCCCACTGAAAAGGGCATTAAAGATTTCTAGGGTCTGAATCATAACTGGAATTAAAAGAGGGAGTCAATGTGGCTCTTGCAGTGGCAAGATCTGTTACCTTTTCACAGCTGCCATGTTCAGAACAAAAGAAATATTTAGGCAGATATATTTCTAATCCAACATTCTCATCTTCATTTTAAAAGTACCCCAAGTGTAATAAGATCATAAATTGGTCCTTGATCACTTCCCTACTTGGGAATATTCAGGGGGTGCAAAACTCAAACCAATGAATGGTAGTAGGAGTAAGGAGAAGAATGGAAGTTACTGTTTAATCAAAGTAGATTTGCACCATTTAGATACATATAGCGGGAAAGAAGGAAAAAACAAAATCCCACCCAAAAAACTCCCATTGACAAGTTTCTTTTCACTTTGGTTCAATGAGAGAAGGAATCCTATCACCTCCCCCAAATCTCAGACTATGACTCCAAGAGATACACTCCTGAACACATTTCACTGATTAACATTACCTTCCACTTCTACTCAACTACATTTCAAAATAGCAACTGATTCAGTTTCAGTCTTAAAAAATGCATAAAGCACATTTGCTTCAGAGCAATACTTATTTTAAGTGATAAGCCTACCCATTTTGGTGTAAGAAAGAGAACATCACAAAATCAGTATTTTCTTATCTGTTTTTACTTGTTCTCTAGACAATCAATAAAACAAACCTTTGGGAGAGGCCATATTTTCTTGTTCCTAGAGACAACATAAAATCTATTCCAAATTTTTGTAAATGGTCAATAATTATAAAGTGTCAACAAATTTACATTATATGAAAAATAGTTCAATCTATCAACTTTGAGAAGCAAAGTACCACAGTCATGCAGAGAGTTGGGAAGCACTTTCACATACAGAAATTTTCCAATACCTCTAGCTTCAGTGTTT
Organism: Ammospiza nelsoni; assembly: GCF_027579445.1. Lineage (NCBI taxonomy): Eukaryota > Metazoa > Chordata > Aves > Passeriformes > Passerellidae > Ammospiza > Ammospiza nelsoni. The sequence goes on from NC_080641.1 coordinate 30,125,039, forward strand.
TATTTCTCTCTTCCCTCCACTTTTACACTTAAAGGTCACAGCAAACCTGCTGCTCAGTAAGGAGAGATGGGCAGACTCACCCTGCAGCCCTTTTATTCCTAGGGCCAGCACACAAGGTGCATCTAGAAAGGAAGATGAGCCAGAGATATAAAATGTCTCGTGCATTACATTAATTTCCCAAAGCAAAAATTCAGTGTAAGGTGCATTTTCTCTGAAGACTCTCTGGTATTACCAGCATAAAAAGAAGAAGGATCATCCAGAAACCCATCAGTAACTCAAGTGCTGACTTCCTTGGTTCACTTCAGTTGTTGGTATCAGGTATTTGACAGTGAAAGCTCTGTAGGAAGTCAGCTCCAAAGTAAACTGTGACATCTTCTCTCAGTCACTGTTACTATGAATTTAGTAAATTCTTTGATGTGGTTGTATTTGAATAGGTATTCTATTCCTGTTATTCTGAATTCAAGTTAAACTATAAAACAATGTTCATTGAGCTGTCAGTCAAATTTCTACTAACTAAAACATTTCTGGGTACTTCCTCCATTTCATCATTGTGTCTACCAAATCAAAACTTCTTTAGGGGTTTTTATACTGACAATATTCAGAGGTAAATTGAAATTGATTTCTGCTTTAAACAGTGGAAAAGAATTGCAGACAAACCTTCACAGTGGGTTTTAGGAATATTAACATACACACATCAATTACAAATACAGTTACAAATATTGCTACATTTAAGGTATATGCATGTAAGGTGCAGATTATAGTATTAACAAGCAGCTCTCCTATATACATGTACATTTTTAAAAAGAGAATTCAGTCTATTTAGCAATTCACGAACAAAGCTATTCCTTAGCTCATCCCTGCCATAACCTGCTCTATTCAGAAACATATGGGAAAAGACATTAAATAACCAGTGAAAACCATGGACTTCTGGTATTAGTGCTACACATTGCATACCCCTATTCATTATTCCACCTCCCTTGTTTAATCTATCATTAAGACTCAGTGACCCTACACTAAATTTAAAGCAGATCCTTCCTTCCTCCCATGCCTAAATTCACATACTTTTCTAGTTGGGGATGCCCTCAAGTATTAGCCACTCTACAGGGTTTCTCTAATCTCAGCTCTGAACTATGTTGTGCTATAGAAGCAAGAAATTGCTGGTTTACATCTTTAACTATGGAATCTTCCACCCAAAAAATCCCCTCCTTTACTTAATAAGATAGAGGAAAATCTTTCATGTGGAACATATTCAACATGTTTAAAATTATATATTTTCCTCTATATGATGTAGAATAAAAGTTATAAAGTATATTATTTTAAAGCACTGCTTCCCTGAACTTGTGTCCCAAATATAATTGCATTGGAAACAATTTTAAAGCTTTCAAAATTTATTGTTACATTGTAGAAAAGCTAGATGTCTATTTGTATCCAAAGTCAATATGAACCAGGTTTCTAATAAATTTTTTAAAAAGTAAAGCAAGAGGATGACCAAATACCAGATATTAGACTTGCTTTTGTTCTTAACATAGGAACTAAAAATATACAAAAATATTAAAACTCCTACCTCTCTCTTTTAACTGACAGGTTTCAGTATAACAGTAATGGCAGTACAGGTGAAAACATACCATAAGTTTCCTGAATGAGGGATAAGAAACTTTATTGTTGCCATCTATAGTATTTGCCAACTGTAGCCCTGCCTTCCTCTACCACAGAAAGGTGAGCATTGATCTACACCACTATTTTAAAAAATTAAAGACACTAAGACTGTGAGTGAATCAGAGATGAAATTCCATTGAGTTGACAAAATGAGTCAGGCAAAGGTACAGTGCAAATATAGATTTTTATATCTACCAAAAGAAACCATACAAATTTGTTTTGGTGTCCTGAGTAATTCTACTTCTAGAGTATTTTAAAATATTTAACCACATTTCCTCAGAAAATAGAATTAAGTTGAAAAAAGCAGCTGCAGCCTGGCCAAATAGCCCAATCTGCTTTCTCTCTGGCTCTTCTTTCTTTCCTTTAAGTCTTTTCCCCAAACAAGTCAGTACTTGAACAATTGCATATGAGTCATATGTACTTGTAGAATACAAAAAGTTGATGGGAAAAGCAAATTAGTAAGATTCAAATTGTCAGGTTATCAGATAACAGTAAAATATTAGGAGCAGTTAAAATAAACACACCAAGCCAAGAGCAACACTAGAAAACCTGAAGTCTAAGTTCTACACAGGTGCAGACATGGGAAGATGAAGGGAAAGTGTTACTGGAGAGTGAAAATAAACAGTAACTCTGAAATCTATGGTCAATTTGAAGACAAAAATTATCTGGAAGCCTATCAAGAGAGGAACTTTACTTTACAAACAGCAAGACTTTCATAAAGAAAAGAAATGCTGCTGAGGCCCCAGTCCTGCAACTTCTGGTTCAGGCATTTTTCCTGAGCTGGACTGGCTTCCAGACCTGGACTGCCTAAATCAAAAATATAAGTAGTTGACAATATTGAAGTGCACAATATTGAAATCACATTTTCCTTTAGAATTCCAAAATATTAGAAGAAAACTACATTATCTTGTTTCTCTAAAAGGAGCGCACAGCTGAGTCTCTCTCAATGCAATGAGTTTATTTGCTGTATCTTCAACAGCAGCCACCCTCATGAACAGTCTGCTCTGAGTGACCCAGAAACACACAAAGCTCTTCCAAAAAATGATGGAAGAGTCACTATTTCTTGAATATACAACTAAATGCAATTTCATTAGTGTTTGACCAAAACACTACAGGAGCTACCTCTTCTGCAAATTCCAGTCACAAAGCTCACCATTCATTTGCTGCAGAACAACAGAAAACTTAATGTTCTTCTCAGAAAATGGGCTAATATAAAGCTATTCTGACCATTTTCACTATTCTATTGTGCAAACTTGTCATCTCACTGAAATGGAAAGACTTGAATAAAGGTTAACTTAATTAATTAAACATATGTATTCTTTTCTCCACTTTTAAGACACTTTTCTGTCTTACCTTGACATGCAATTCTATATCTATTAAATAAGCAGTAAACACTTAAACACTATTCCATTTAATGACAAAAAATGTTAAATTACAGATTTGTGAATCTCAGCAACTCATTTTCCCCAAAACATCCCCAGTACTGCAAAGAATTAACATAGTCTTCATTAGAATTCCTTTATCTAAAATAAAACTAGAAACTATGTATTACAAAACAAGATTCACAGACAACAAATATTAAGATCTGAAAAGATCTATTCAGCTCAAATTAACACATTCCCATAAATCAAAGCAAAATTCATCCTCACGTTCATTCCTGTTACAGAATTGTCACCTCAATAGCCAATAAAAAGAAAGAACTAATGAGGTATTTCAGTATCTCCCAAAGAAATATTTTCAGCTCTGTTTTTCTTTTAAGTGCTTGAAAGGAAAAGAGTAATGAATTGCTCCCACACAGTCTTTTTATTATTCTGTTATAGCAACAAGAGAGTTACACCGAGTCTTTATCTTTCACATAGTCCCAGATATCTTTTTGTCTCACTGCAACAATGACAAAGGAAGCAGACCAGGAAGAACAGTTATTTATCAGCACCAGGGAGGTGCTGCTTGAAGCAGCAAATGTCCTTGTTTCTACTAATGGCTAACAGGGTGAGATGACAGATTTATTGGGTAACTAAGTGATATCTGAGAGCTCTGCACTAATATCCAGACAACAATCCAATATACCTTGGAAATAAGTTTCCACAACAGACAAGGATCTAGACTTCTACCAAAGAGCAGGTCATTCAGCTGTATCCTGTGGAGTTTCCAGGACTACTTCTCTCTTTTAGGATGAACATCTCCTGCTGGAGACAAGCAAGCATCCTCTAGCCCTGGAATCATCCACATTCATCAATGCAACCATGGATTTGAGATGGGGAAGAAAAATCTGTTAAATTCAGCAATAACAAGCTGGAAACTTGAAGAAAGGACTGGAATTTCACTGGTTACTCACCTGTGCAGAGAATATGCCCTGGACCTAAACTGTTTCAAAATGGACAGTGAAATCATAATCACTTCTCTCACAATCTACATTAGAATAATTAGAATAAGAGGCACATCCAACAGATCAATCTATATAACAGGCAGGCTAAAGAGACGTAAGGACTATAATAGATTTATTAGCACTTTTTTTTGTTGTATGTGGAAATAGATCAGCCTTAAGTAACCACAGCTTGGACAGTTTTGAAGATATCCTCCCAGCCTGCTCCTTAGAAATTTTCCAAATCAATGGGACCCACAAGCCTTGAGCACTCACACAGATGCATAAGAAGGGAATTGGCCTTTCCTGACAGGCCAAAGAAAGAGAGAAGTCAGGAGTCTGATCACTTATTAAAGTGTGATCACCACCATGACACTGTGGTGTGTGAGGCTTAAGCACAAATACCAATATCAATTATCAATTACCAATAGCAGCTGAAAAACTTTTCATAAAGAGCTTGTGATCCTGCCAGTGAGCTGGCACTTACCAACCATCAGAAAAGGGTCAGAAATCTATGGATGTATCCAGTCATGGAAGGCAAGACTCATGACAATAAATTTGGTGAATTTATGTTGCAGACTTGTGTTTTTAAGTAACATGTGCAAGAACAGCAGTCCTGACTCAATAAGAACCAAAAAAGTTGAGTTACAATGTACACAGACAGGAATCTGGCACAGAGTGACCTCCTCCAGCAGCAAAACCAGCTCAGTAACATTAAAACTCTCCACTTGAGTGCAAAAATAAAGGCTTTTGGACACTCTGCTTTAAACATAAGTATCATCATCTTGTACTGACTTTGGATATTTCAAACAGTTTCTGTAAAATCCTCTTCCCTTGAAATAATAGGCCATCACTAAAGCCCAATGGATGAGAAGTCCCAGAAAAGGTTTGCCTGCAGATGTGTCATGAAAACAAATTCCTAACAAGCAGGAGGAAAACACATGGCAGGGATGGCAAAAGCCAACAAGAAGCTAAAGAGCTGCTGGTCATGGTGTCACACTGACAGGCATTTTAAATTGTAATTCCAGAACAGGAGAAATGGCTGGAATCTGTCACCAAAGCTATAGAGAAAATTGAGAGCTGAGACTGGAAGGGAATTAAGTCACCCCTTTCCAAAATTTTCAAAGCTGCTTGAAAGTATGGACTGAGAGATCAGCTATTAAATGGAAGCTCAGCTATGGTGGTTTTGGCAGTGATGATAAACCAAGGACTCTACCATGATTTGCAAGGAAGCTGTGAAGCAGGAAGTCATTCAAAGACATCTGCAGTTAGTTCTGCCACATAACTCTGACCTTGCTGTAGACTCTGCAAGCATGGAGTCAACCTATGCCTGAAGAAAAACGCTCAGTTACTCACTGAAATTCAAAAGTTCAGTTTTGTAAGTGATGGAAAAAAGATCCTGTTTCTAGATTTTGGTATACAGGTAATGTCAGAAAAACGGGAAACTTCTGGTTTTATCACCATCTCTTTGAGACTGACATTCCAGATCTGATACTTGGAAATAGGTCATTAAAAGACGAGAATCTGGGATGGAGATTTTGAGGATATGTTAATGTCACATTATCTTTAAAATGCTCACAATTGCATGAGAGGCATTAGCCTTGGGAAAGATGTAAAATTACCCTGTAAGAAAGCTGCAATGCCATCCAAATGAAAAAGATGAGCAGTAGAAATTACAACCTTACTCTTTTGTTTTTCAGTATCTGCCTCTGATTTAGAAGATCTTAAGGCATTTTTACCAAGCAGGGATAGAGAAGGATAGAAATGCACATTTCAGAATAAAAACTGTGTAGAAATACTTGCAAATTAAATGCCTCTTTTTACTTTCATCAGAGCTTTCCTTACAAAAAAGAATCCATAAGGCTTCAGAAGAATAAATCATGTGCAGTTTGTTCTTCCTGCATCAGCATCAGTGCCAATTAAATTCTGAACCTTAAATCTTTATTGTTTCCTATTAGCTGCTAACTAGAAGGAACACAGTGATTTTCTGAGATCCCAGGCTGAGACTTGCCACAGCAGCAGTTAGGAAAAAAAAATGATCTTGTTTTGACTTGTCTGCTGGGTAAACTTGACATTGAAGCTCCATGGTGGAAAATAAATACATAATACCAAGATGTTAATTTTACAGCAACACTTAACTCTTGTGACCACAATTAACACTCAGGGAGGGGAAAAAAAAAAAAAAGCCATTGACAGGTCTGCCTGGCTCCTGCTTCTGCAGTGCTTCCCAGGCTCCCTGTCAGCAGTGGCTCAGCTCTGCACAAGCCAGGCTGGCACTGACCCCAGGGGCTGCCTTCAAAGCAGCACGAGGGGGGAAGAGGGGAGCAGGGTGGCAGGGAGGGAAAAGCAGCTGTCAAATGACATTGACTCCCAGCTAGGATCCAAAACAGAAGCCTGAGAGCAAAGGGCTGCTGAGAACAGCTCATGCTCTCCTCCTCCCTCTCCCACCCTCAAGCTCTGGGAACACCTCTAGAGGAGGGCAGGACATGAGAACAACAGTTTGAGAGAGCTACCTCCTATTTCTGAGGCAGGATTGGCCTTAGAATGATGATGCTTCATTTGTTATAAAATGACCAAAATGGTACATTTTGAGAATAAAGTTACATTTCTTTTGCATCAACACTGCTCCAAATCCCTCACTCCACTCCCTGAGAGCACAGAACCACTCTTGCAACACTGAACTCCTCCAAAATACCATGAACCTCATGATACAGTACTCTTACATCTTTTCCAGAACAGTGACATTTATCACTACACTGGAAAAATAACTAAAAGAAAACCCCAACAAGTCATAATTTTAGCAGTGGAAGAACATGGATAGCATGGGTAGAGAAATTAATAGTGTGAGCATGTTTCTATTTATTATATGAATAGTAAACTTTCTAGTTATTTCTAATGTATCAAGGCATTACTTTCAGCAATTCCTAATACTATATTTAAATTGCCAAGCAGTCATAGAAGAAAGTGCAAAATAGACTTTTTTTCATCCTATTCCAATTGCATTACAGTAAGCTGGCAATGATTCACAAATGGGAGAACAAAAGTATGCAAGGAATTAAGAAGGAGCTTTTAAAAAACCTGAGAAGCTTTTTTTTTTTTAATCTGTGGAACCACCCAAAGTCAAAGGATGGATCCAAAGTCCTTTTGGTTGAAGAAGAAAGTCATGGAAAGAAATCCCTGAGGGGACACTAAAACCTTGAAGAACAAGCCAGCTTTTTTTATTTACTCACTAATATAATAAAGATAACAATTTGTTACATGAAATCAATAAAGACTGTGGAATCAAAATGGCAACCTCAAGAAAGGCCAACTAACTACTCACCAAACCCAACCAGATTCAAGGACATAAATGCCTATCAAACCTTAACAATTAAGTAATAAATCGCTTTAAATCAATATATTTGGAAGACTAATTCAAAATTACTTAAGAAACAGATAACACTCAGAATTAAAATACAGAGAACATAATGTGTAAACACTAAGCACAAAAGTTTATTAATTGTTATATACTTCTCATGTATTTGCACTACACTCATATTTCAAATGCAAATATTAATTTGGAGAGAAATACCTACTGTATATGCACACACTGAAACAGTTTGCTCAGCTATACTGCATCAATGGTTGTTTGACAAGTTATAGCACCACAAGCTGCTCATTTACATATTATGCTACTCTCTCCGGTTTTTCCTTGAGAATAAATTAATAAAACAGATCCATACTAACAGCTTCTCCTCTGAACCACAAGGATAGTCCTAGTTATGCAAATTCCATGTATAAAATTTATACCAACAAAATGACATCAAAAATGTAAAAATAATTCCTGTCTAAATCCTAAGAATGTGTAGTATTTTTAACTATGACAATTAACACCTGCAATAAAAATTTAGTTGATAGAAAGAATTTCCACTACATAGTCACATAATAATTAGTGAAAATTCAGTCTCTGAAATATTAATGTGCACTATACTGACACACAAGCACAGCTTTCAAGTATAATTCAATACACAAACATTCTGAAAAAAAAGCATAAAAAGAACAATACTTTAAAAGTTTCTGACTTACAGTATTTTTTTTTCTGCATTCTGTATTGCATTGTAAGGACAAAATAGTATTTAGAAAAGTTAGGCCAGATAATGATATTTTATTAAAACAAGTAGAAATTAAGAAATTAGTAAAAGCGATTTTCATTAAAACCTACAACATTCAATAAAACAGAGGATGAAAGGCAGAAATGAGAAAGCAGTACAAAAGAAAACATGTATGTGAGCAACCAAAAAATTAAAGAAAAAGAAGGAAAAAAACCTGAAAAAGAAGATGAAAAAAAGAAGAGAAAAAGACACTTTACTAAACAAGCAAAAGGATCTACAGAGTTAAACATTCAGTTGGGTGACCGTCAGATTTTGTAAGTTATATCTGAGTGATCCTAGATCTGACCTAAAAACTGACACAAGGCAAAAGACACAAAATGAGAACTGAAATTGGTTTTCAGTTCTCATCTGATACCAATGTCGTGAGACAACAGATGCTTATTTCAGATATGCTAAAATTATCCTCTACTTCAAACACTTAGGCTGCAGAACAAACATTTAATCTCCAAGTTTTATTGTTCCTCACTTCAAACTGATCTTAAGAAAGAAAATTAACAAAATACAATGCTAATGCAGTTCTCTAAGGGGAAAACTGTTTCTTTTTTGGGTATTTAAAAAGCTTGTCTTACTGCTCATGGGGACTCTTTGCATGCCTACTCTGCAGTGAGTTGAAAACATCCAATCTTTCATTTATGCACTTTCCACTCAATCTTTCATTTATTCAAGAAGAATTCCACCACCTCTGTCTACAAAATTATTTTTTAAATACACTGTTTCTGCTACAATGGAGGCTTCCCAACACTGCAGGATTTGAAAATATTGATTTGCACCAAGGGACTGATGTAGATCCAGCCCTTATAAAATGGAACTGCATTGGTGTTTCACTTCAAACACACTCCTAATCTTAAACCTCCCACCTGCCCAACTTACTGCACACTTCAGCTTGGAGGATAAAACAGTCTGAGCAGGCAAAACAATTAGCATGAAGAGCAAAGTGAAAGAGAACATGCACAATTTTGAGATTTCAATTAATAAGAAGCAGTCAATCCACAGGACCAGAAATGGACACTGCTCAAATGCCAAAATAGATAACTATCAGAGATCTTTCCTATAAACAGGTTTTCTCTGCAGACCTCTTACTGCACTGTCCTCTGTGCTAATGCAGCCACAGCTGTGAGCTGCAACTTGGTCTGTGGGAAGATTTAAGGAGGAGTTTCATCTCAGTCTAATGCTCTTAGCACACCAAAAAAAAGAAATTCTCAGCTCACCCCAAAGCTCAAAGAATGATCTAGAGAATTTACATATTTTCCACTAGCCTCAGAAGAGCCATCCCTGAAAAATTAATGTGGACCTGCCTGGCTTGGCAGTTTACCTCCTGTGTCAGGGTGAGAAGTTTCACTGTATTGCTTTGTACTACCAAAAAAAGTGTCCTCTTCCACTCTTCTGTTGTTGCTTTTTGTGAATATCAGAGCTTCTCCATTTTGTTTGCCTTAGTCCTGGCCCAGGCTGCCCTGTGGTCAGAGCTCTCAGCTGCAGTCTGGTCTTTTCTCTGCCAGCCCAAGGTCAATGCAAAGAATAAAGAAGAGCCAAGACCTTTTAAGCAGAGTGGGTGAAAGAGACTGTTAGTTATAGGTGAAATTGTCAACACACAAAACCCTCTGCAGATTAATCCAAGCACTTCTTACACTCCCCACTTTTGAATTATTCAGGAATAAGTCCTTCTTGCCTTAAAAGAGGAACTTTGTGAGTAAGTGCAAACAGAAGTTCATGCAAGACACAGAGGGGAGATGTTGAACTGAAATACAGCTTACAGTCACAGAGAAATTAATAACAGGACACAAACATAGCTCACAATGTTTCTCAAATAAGAGTCACTGTGCTACACTTGCTGAGTTCATTAAAAGGTAGCTTGTCAACAAAAATTAGTGAAATAAGATCAATATAAAACCTTTCTGTTTCTCCTAAAAGAAATTGCAGAGATATTTGGGGTGCCCTGACGCTGTGAACAAAATAACTGAAATTAAGTCAGTCCTTGGGTTGTTTGGGTTGGAGTAAGGTATGCACAGCCCTGCCACATGATACCAGACAGACAGACTTACTGCTATTTTATTAGTATGTATTTGTAAGAAGAGCTCTCTTTCTTATATAGAAATTGTAGAAAAATAGCAAAAACTCCTTGTTCTTTTTACTCCTCTTTCCCTTTTTTCTTTAATTGGTTATGTGTTTCCAATATTGTGAAGATCCTCAGCTTGTTTGTACTTCCAAATTACATCATAATTTCCAAGAGATGTACTGGGCATTAGACATACCAGATAACAAATACTGGACAGAATCACCTTCCTGGGGATGAAGGAGTGTGAAAGTTAAAGTCTTGCTACACCAAATCTCTGTTGTTTACACCTCCCTCTCCACTTTTCTGCACTTCCCATTAATCAGAGTTTGACCAAAAAAATTCTGCCTTTTAATCAAACCTAAGTCTTTTTCTTTTTAACCTGATATAGTAAGAAGTGATTCATGAACACGTTCCTGGTTATTCACAAAGTTCTAGTTCCCTAAATATGATAACAACAAATAACATAATTAAGTAATAACAAAAAGTCTTGGGTCATAGCTCAACCCCCTTTCCAGACAGTACCCACTCCAAAGTTCCTTTCCTCATCTTTTCACAGGGCCACATAACCAAGCCCTGCTCTGGATGGTGTTTTCTTGACACTGCTAGTTGTCCTACTTTACTACCTGTTTCTTTGATTTTAAATAATTTTACCAGTCAAACAATACTTTATAGAACAGTAGCAACAAGAATCTCAGTGTGATTTTGTTTGGGGCAGCCATACACATATGGTTGTGGGGTGAGAAACCAGCTGGTTTGGGTCACTCGTGGTCTGAGGAGAAGCACATCAAACAGAAACCACTGAAGCCAATGGTTTCATCCACATAAAAATGGCAACACTGGACATACATGCTGGGCCTTGTGGGGTTTTTTGTTTCATTGATTGTTTTCCCAGGATGGATATCAAAATATTGCCGACCACACCCTACTGAGCGCAAAAGAAGCAAAAAATTTATCAATTTTTTTTTTTTTTGCAAGCTCTGTTGACCTTGAGAAACAAAGAGGGCACTGAACACAGAGCTCCTCTCCTTCCTGTGTAGAGGAGCAAGCTCTGCAGAACTGGGAATTAGTCTTTGGTCAAAAGATTGATGATCTGATCAAAAATGGGCAAAGGCAAATTTCATAGAGGAAGACACTTATGGTGTGCTCATGTCCAGAGAACATTGTCCTTAGAGTGTCCAAAATCAACTCTGCTGATCTGACATGCAGGTAACTCCAAATTTCACTCAGGCTGACAGATCTTGTGGCAGGTACTCCTCTTCTGGAAGATGTGGTTTTCCTTTCCATTCTTTTTAAGCCCAGTTTGTCCTTATGGCTTTGTCTGGCTGTGTTTTAATTAGTTTGCCTCCACCATATCCAGAGGAGGTTGAACTTGAGGAACATCTGCACCCTATTTTTATTTATTTCTATGTACCCACGACAGTGGATGCAGTCTCAAATAATTTCTTGTGCCATGTCTACCGTGATGCTCCTCAAGTTGGAAACTGGGCAGTTTGATTTGTCTGTACATTAAATATGGATATTTACACTACAAGTTTGTATCATTTCTGCTGTCCACCATCATCCCCACGTAACTTCCACCATCACTGCTTTCAAGACAAGATAAGTTCACTTTGGTCTGCTAATCTAGGCAGAAAAATAAAAGTAGATTTGAGGCTTGGTACAAACCCAAAAATTGTGATCAAACTATATAGTTAATAAATTGTTTGTCTAAATCTTTCATGTGTGATGAAAGATTATTATCATAATTCATTAGCAAATTACAGACTTTGTAATGCAGGCAGTCACAAATTTGGCTTTGTATCAATCAGTTGAGACCAGCTGGGTAGAAATTAACACAACTCTGGGATACATAAAATGAAGTGCTCTTTCATTTTCAATTCACTGGAAACTTTGAAGGAAAGAAATGGAAGCCCTTTCAAAAATGTCAATTTTCCCTGCTTTTTGTAAATAATTCCATTCCACTGTAGAGATACAGAGATACAAATAAATATACATGGGATGTATGTAACTGAATACCACAGAAACTGCTCAATCAAAATAAATTTATATTAAAAGCAGTGCATTTTAAAAAATCCTTTCATTATTTCTGAGACAGCCATACACATTAGTGATCACCGGAATTATTAAACAAACACAAAAGCTAATAGCCAAGCTACTCACAAGATACAATATTGTCAAAATTCCTGCTCTGAGCTCTCCCAGTCTGCCAAATGACCTTGTACAAAAATGCTTGTTTTGATTATGTCTCCTTTGCCTAAGCTACAAGGCTGTGTATAGTGACAGCTGCATTTGGGAGCAACTTAAAACAAATTTTATCTTAGTGCCACCTAATCCAGAGACTGGTACAAGCAGCATGGAAAAGTCAGTGTCAAAATTAAACAATGAAGGCTTTTCTAGGAACAGATGCTTTTTCCCTGCAGCTGTAAAAACCTTAAAACAATCCTATGCCCCACTGTCTGGTCACGCAACTACCACAAAGCAAGGCATAAATTTTGTCACTTATTGCAAATATTTGCTGAGAGCTGCTATAACCCTTTTTAAAAACAGTAACAGGGATTTCTTGTGGGTGATTATGAGGCCATTTTATCCTTTAAATGAGTGCAAGACTCTCCAATTTATGCCCACGATTTGTGGTACAAAATCAAAAAGATAACTTTTCAAATTCATGTTTTACAGAGATATAGGAACAGAACTGAAAAACCCTAAGGAACAGGTTTACTACAGAGATGGTGCCCGTGTCACTCAGATGTTATGGATGGGACAAACATTATTAATTCACAGTTGGAACAGCAACTGAGTGTTTTCTTTGCATAGTAATTACAAAGCAATGTAGTGCAGCACCATCATTACACTGCAATCAAGATACTTTTGACCATTTTGGTGTTGTAACTCCAAAACCACTACTTTAAATATCCTTATCCCCACAACTATCCAAAAAATTACCTCCTTCTATTCAGTGAATGCAGAGATAAACTTCAAGCTGAAATAGCAGCTCTTAGGAAACAACTTCTGTAACTTAATGAATATAAGTAAATCCTCAGTTCCCAATTAAGTGAGCAATTTACAATGTCAAGCATGTAGTTACGCTCCATATGAACTGATGGGGATTTTAGATTAGCTTCTGTTGTGTATTTAAAAGTGATAGCACCAACATGATTTACATAAGTAAAATATTTTCAAATATTTTCTCACCAAGCAAGCACTCTAAAATTGTGAAGTGTTTCCTTTCTTACTCAAGTTAAAAAAAAAAAATCAACTTTTCCCGAACAACAGTTCATTAGCACCTCACTATTTATAAGTATAATTGGGTTGTTTGATGAGAAAACATGAGAGAACACTGTGCCTACAATAATTTGCACAAATACAAATTTCATTGTTTGAAAACAAATCAGCAATTCAACGAATGTGTTTTTTTAATATAAGTGTATATCATGCAATAATAGAAGTGATCATATTATAGTTAACACAGGATAGAAAGGTTAAACCACGTTCTAAACCACTTTAATTTACAAGCTGTAAATTAATTTTTTTTAATTGCAAAAAAAAATGCTAACTTGAATTTTTCATTTGTTATTCAACTAAATATAATTCACACAGATAACAGCACTGAGCTATTCAGCTACAGAGTGCTGCTTTCCCACTCTAAATAGCACAGGAGCTGGGGACAGAGCTGTTTAATATGTTCATAAAGCTGCTTAGGTTTTCTTGTCATTTCATGCTAACACCTTTTTAATAGCTAGCATTATGATAGAAGCCTTGCATAAAAATTCACCAACCCGAAAGTAAAACACAGCAAATATTCAAAATCAGAATAGCAAGCAAAGGTTTTAATTGCAGTTTTTTAAAAATTCAAGGTTTTAAATTAGGTCTTGATCCCCAAAATCCTTAGCATCCTTAAATTACATGAGCAAAGCCTTTCAATTCAACATGATTACTTCTAAAATAAGGACAACTCACATGACTGAGCATTTACAGAGCCAAACCCATAACCAAAATTATAACAATGACTCCTCATTATTTTCAAATTCAAATAAATTGATCCTTATCCTTTGAGAGTTTCTCTCCAACCCAACTTACACTTAGGGATGGAGGGGAATAGAGATAGAGAAGGAGAGAAAAGAAGAAGAGATATAAACACACACACACTAAACTGAGTGCTGACAAACTGAACGTTAACAGATGTGTGACTTCTAATTAGTTATAATAATCTGTGCTATTGGAACCTGCCTCGCCTTCCCTTGCAAATCAAATAGCCTCCTTTGGAGTTTAAAACTCTCTGGGTTCTTCTAAATTTATGCAAGGAAAAAACCCTTGCTTTCAGCAAATTTTAGATAAACTACAGTGATAACTTTATGAAAGGAAAATATTAAATTATAATTATCCTAAACAGACACAGTCTTGTGAAACTAACCCTACATTCATATGAAAATACAAAGCATTGACTATAATGAATTTGATTCATCCTTGGACACAAAGCTTTACCACAGTAAACTCAGTCAACTGTTGCTCTTGCTTTTATATTCATAGTACTTAAATAGCGCACTTTAAAACAAAAAAAACTCCAATTGGCTTTTCATACATCCACCCTCCCCAAAAATAACGCACTTGAAAAACCCAAATGATATGAAAAGGCTTCAAGGCCTCTTTTCTCCTTTTCACAGCACTTTTTTTTTATTTCTGTTTGCAGTAATCTGCCTTTCACTTTCTCATTGCTACAGAACAAACGAGGAGGCTCAGCACTTTGAAAAGGGGGCTCAATGTGTAATGGGTCCACTAGAATTAATTTAGTTGCACCAAATCCATTGAGCAGTGAGGTTTTTTTCTCTTCTCAAATCATTTTGAGTCGGATGCAGCCCCCAGCCTTTGTAATTCTAGTAAAGCACTTAAAGTGCACAGTAGGTGTTCATCAGGACCATCTGGTCAAAAGCAAAACAAGCTGCTGATTTTGCCTTTGAATAGAATGAAGCAAGTGTGAATTAGTCTCTTCAATTAGCACTATTACAACCTGTCAAGTGCATATTGTAAAACAGGATTATTACAGTATTGGTCACCAGTGCAATTATTTACTCTCTGCCTTTTCTTGCATATAAAAATGTCCATGTTTACTAGTTTTTAATAACTGAAGATCGTTTCTTTAATGATATGCACGTCCAAACCCACCAAAATCAAATTACAGGTTATGAAACATATTCTGTCAGGAATATATTATGTTTCATAATTAAGTGAGAAGTAGTGCCCTTTCTTTATCTCTTATTGCTGTTTCTGTTGCAGAAAAAGAAAAGTAGTTATCTATATTTTTCAATGGGATATCTTCGAAACAGATCTCTTCAGTCAGGCATTAAGATATTTTAAGTGCCTAATAAAGTTATCACTGCTGAACAGGTACCTAAAAGGTATTTCCTCTTTATTTCCCCAGGAACTTCATCTAATTCCCAACACATCACCACTTACAAAAAGTTTATCAGGATTTCTTTCAGGTTCTAAAATACATTTTACCTTCGGAATGTGCTGGTTTTCTATAATACAAAGGCAAAAAACAAATCGAGAAGTTGATTTAGCTTTTTTAAAATTTTTCTCTTCTCACTGAAAAAGTCAAAGCCTGGCTTGCTAGCACATCCTCATTTACCACTGCAGAACACTGAGGAAATCACAGTCACATTTAAATTATGTATAGTGCTGTCACAACTTGTTATAAATTGAGTACAATTTTAAGATGACAGATGTCTTAAAAAAACAAACTAAATGTTCACATTTCACAACAACATACAGGTCTTGAGTACAATGAGTATAGCAATGTATTTTAATAGCTTCTCTGATACTAGGAGCATTTGAACAATAGAACGTTTGTGCAACTCCTATTAAATCCAAAAAGTGCTAGTTACTGATTTTTACTACAACAGTAGATTTCAACAATTTTAAAGCAAGCGCAAAATGTCAAAACACAAAACAACTGTTTCTGAAATTATTAATATATTTACTGTATTTCGGTATGTCTATTTCTGCTAAATGTGTTTGATTGTAATTATTTAGCTACAGCATTAAAAAGAGTAACCTTATTTATCCATGCATTTCATGTCTCCATGCCAGTGTCTGACGTTTACTTTGAATGATCTCACTCAGCAACAACTGTCTTGAAAATATTTTGTTCAGACACAAAAAAACAGACCTGAAAAAGGTACAAGACGTTCAGCCAGATTATTTTTCTGCCTGCTGCAGGTAATTTCTCACCTTACCTATATTTACATATTACATTTATTTAGGCCTTTCAAATGAAGCTTCTGCCTGCAAGTTTATAATGGTGATTTTGCATCTTGCTTAACGTTCATCCACTCACGAAGAAAGTTTAAAGAAATTCATCACAAAGGATTTGATAAGGGTCTGTCAACAGAGAATTTACAGTTTATCTCAGCCCAGGCAGTTGTGTGCACAAATAGTTCCTCCTCCTGCCTGGAGGGCTATTGGATACATTGCTTTCCATATTCCACCTTAGCCAGGGAGTCTGTGGGGAGCAGAGAACAAATATATTACCTAGCACAGGTGACAGGGATGCTGAGCAGGCAGCCCTGCTTAAGTTATTGGCTAAAGGAAGGGAATAAAAATCAGAGGCAGTTATGCAGAGGCAGCCAGTATTTAAAAACCCATCTCCTCTGCATTGTTTGCACAGATTTTATGTTCTACCAAGAATTCCAGTGCCCAGTACTTGCTTTACATAGTATTCTCAACTAGAATTTCCAGCAGTTACAAAATAAGGTCACCAATCTGTGAGGGGACTGAGCATTCTGCATATTTAACTCATCCACCCTTTAGCAGTCACAGCTTGTGTACACTGGATATTTTTGCAATCCTGCACGCAGGAATCACAAAAAGGCTTCAAAATCTGTATCATAAGAGTAAAATAGACAAATGTAAAGTCCTTGTTTTTAATGGAGCAATCCAGTTTGTTAAAAATATTTGATTTTTTTCTGTGTCACTGATTAAAACAAAAAGTGTGGAGCACATTATTGTGACAAGAACTCAAGCCCATTAAGTTTTTCACAAATTAGCTCATCTGCTCCAGGATCAGAGCACAAACTTGCTTTTAACACACTTTTAAATATTCCCCTTTCTGAAGAAGGCTTTCCTTCATTTCTGTAAAATATTAAAACTACAACTTGCAAAAATGAAAAATTGTAGAAAAGTTCATTTCTAAATGAGAACAAGTTGGTAAGTATAGATAGAAAAGAAATTATCTTTAATGTGGCAATGCCTTGTAATAATTTAGCACAGAGCTTCTCAAACCTGAAGTTAAAAAATCTCTCCAATTTCAAACAGCCTTTATAAATTATTGTAGCAGAATGAAGAATGAGTCTTCAGACAGAAAACTCCATTTAGTCTTGTATTAGGAGTTCAATTTGTCAAATTGTCCTTATATAACTATATAATACACTGGAAATGTATTCATTAACAGTCTCCTAACTGGCATAAAACCTACCAATTTCCAATTTAAAATGCAGATCATGGAAAAAAGTAACCATGATATTTCCCAGAACAGTATCTGCCCAGAATTAATTTAATACTGCAATTTTACAAGAACAAATGGATGTCAGAAACCTGTGACACAGATTAACTTGCAATTTAGACCATCATGTTATTAACTTTCCAAGTTAACTACTCCCCTGCCCAACTCAAAAAAAAATTTAAATTGAATATACAGAATTTTTGAGAAGTTCTATTTATTTTTTTATTCCATTTTCAAAGATTCTGTGTAAGTTCATGATCACAAAACAATTTAACTTATATTTTTAAGATGGGAAAACAAGATCTTAATATGTAAAGAGTTAGCTATTTTAATAAAGAATGTTAAAAAATAAAACAAAGGCATTTTCAAGTACCCTCCAAAATCCAACTGTTAAAGTAATATGCAATCAATTTTGGAAGCCGACTTGAGCACTACGGCATCAGGCTTCTCTCAGACAATTTTTTGTCACATGGTTTCCCCATTAAACACAATTTCTTTGAGAAAACAATTCACCCAAATATCATTTACTATTAAACATGCATCCTAAACAATAAAAAACCAGAGAACTGCAGAAATGGTAGTTTAGGAAAGCACAGTTGTGAGCTCGCTGGGTTTTGCATTTAATGCACTGCAAAACATTTCTGCCTTCTGAAAGGGTGGTGGGGTTGAGTTTTTGGTGTGAGTTTGGGGGGTATTTGAGACCCTTGGGTAAAAAATATCTATTCCTTAAAATTCACAGTACTAATAACAACAACAGACTGCACCAGCAGCCCTTGAGAGACAGTTGCACCCAACTGTGGCAAGAAGTAGAACATTTCTAGAATCTTAAATATTTCTTTTAATAATTGATGTAGTCATTTTGAATCTTTCTGCATAGGATATGGCGTGTGAGTAGATTGCATTAACACTGCTTAAACATTTCAACTTGTCAGTATGGCCAAGTCGATTTCTGAAATATTTGCTGTATTTTCCCATCGAAACAGTAATAAAGGTAGAATAAATATATGCCACTGCTTTATAATCACTGAACATTAATGAATATTTTATGTCTTTTTAAATCTCCCTGTTTAATTTAAAAGGGTGAAATTAAGTCTCCTCCCTGCAATATGCCAATTATCTGTAAATCAAACAATAACTTGGCCATTATAGTCCTTTTTGTTAATATACCAGAAGCTAATTTGAAAACACTGAGCAGCATTTTTAGGTAATAATTGAATAGTCCTTCCTGCCCTCTTGTGGTTGGCAACTGCATCACTGAGCTTCTCCACCGTTACAAAAATACACCAGGAGGAAAGTAAACTATTAATTTGTTAAAGTGTGAACAAGAGAGTGAAGAGGAAAAAAAAATCTAACAGTCCCTGGAGAGGACAGAGACAAAGGAGATGAGGAATGATACCACCGATTCCTCCAAACCACAAGGACTGCCTAGATTTGTTACAATGATTACTCTATGCTAAAAGAAAAAAAAAATATTAAATTAAGAAGCCATTAGGGAGTTAACATTCAAAACAGTGCTTGTTTTCTATAATTAGACAAATGTTCAGCAACCCTTTTACCTCAGTGAAATCCCCAGGGATTTCCAGGAGCCTTTGCACAGACAGACACATTCACCTGTTCAGCATCAGCTGCACAACAAGGGCCAGGGAGCTCCTTCCATTTTAGCCCCTTCACAACTTTATACACACTATTGGGTGTGACACTCAACACAAGAAAGGCAAAGAAAGGCTTTCTGCTCACGCTGGTTACGTGGTGATAGGGTTTTTATTTTGGTTGTTTAAGGGAAAAATCATAACTAACTTTTAAATTATGTTGATTTCATATGGTAACCTGATGACCATAACCTGCCATTACCAACAAACAAGAAAACTTCAGTGCATGTAAAGGCAGCTTGGATCCCCCTGGCACTGCTTTCTGGCTCCTTTAAGCCAGGTAAGACCCACCAGCAAAGTAAATGATACAGCATTGATAAAAACCAAACAGACAACATATATGTATGTGTTTTCTTTTAGAATCTCACAATTTTAAAATTCAAACCACATATTTGGATGATTTATTTCCATTAATGTTCAAATTCTTTATAGAGAGTCAAAGTTCAGCCCTTCAAAAGTCAAACTGGTTCAAGTATGTGTATTTGTATTACCAGGAAAAGCAAAACAGAACTTACTATAGTAGATCTAAACATGTGAAATAGAAACAGGCTTTCACATGAGGGAAAGATCAGAATCTTAAGAATAACAGGATTCACAATGAAAACAGTGATCATTTTTCATTGCTGTATGAGATATCACTCCCATAGTTAATATTACAGAACTTAAATTAATTCTGTCTACCATGTCAGCATGCAACACAAAAAACTTCAATAAAATCTGTTCAACCCTAAAAGACTGAGAGAAGTCACAGACCAATAATAGCAAACATACATTTAATTTGAAAAGCAAACATTTAATCTTAATATTTTTTAATGTGAATTCTCAAGATTCACATTTCTAGGTTGTTTGTCAAGTTTCCAGAAAGCAGTGGGTTATATGGAAAATAACATCCACAACATCTGGCATTAGATACACCATGGAGCACTAGACAACAACCTTTGGGCTTGGAAAGGAGTTTTAAAAATATGCAAGGGACTGCTTATTGTGAATTCAGAGAGTCCAGAGTCACATCAGAGATATTTGTTCCTTTAGGACTTAATTCTGCTGAAGTTCTCTCCAATATCACCCCTTGCTGGCCGTTCCACAGAACGGCAGCAACGTCCATTGCACACAAAACCATTTGGCTACCAGGCCAGTAACAATTACAGCACCCCAACAGCAACCAGCACAGGGGCTGAGGTGCCCACAAAATGGAGATGGAGCTGGTTAAAAGAAAGGAAGATAGAGAGAGCTTCAAGGAGTTTCAAGTAAAATAAAATTTGCCCACAAAATAGAGATGGAGCTGGTTAAAAGAAAGGAACACAGAGAGAGCTTCAAGGGGTTTCAAGTAAAATAAAATTTGAATAACTCAATAAACTGTTTGTGTATATACAACTGTTTGTGTATTTTGCTACTACAATACAAAAAGAAACATCCTTTTCTGTATAATTTAATAGAACACCTTTTATAACTGAATTCTTTAATCAAATCTTGATGATCCAGTTGATGAAAATAAAAAAGACTAATAAAACACAGGAATATCCATCAGGACTATGCAAACCCCCTTTAAGAGAGCTGGCATTAGCTATAATGAGCTACATTTATTCTTCAGCTGTGAAGCAGCACTCACCTCCTGAATGGTACTGCTTCCTGAGAAGTTGAGGTTGTACTCCCGCTGGACTTCTCGATGGGTGACAATCAGCATGAAGTTTTGATTTAATGACTCCTGCAGGGCCCTGAAATGGTTGAAAGAAAAACAGGAAAATCAGGGATAAGCATGTTATAGCTTGTTTTACAGTTAGATGCAGAAACCCCAGGGTACCCTAAACTCTGCACGGACAAGTCCAGGCACAACATTATCATCTCTCTTTTCACTCTTAAATGCAAGGAAGCATGCTGAGAATGACCAAAGGCCATTCCTGAACCTCTTCCTTAATAAGGTGACTGCAGCCTTTAAAGCTCATCTAATGTTAAGTATTTTCAAAATGGAGAGAGTCCCATTATCTTCACAAACATCGGGTGTATTTAGCACTCCTAATGCCATTAATAATGGGCTTGTCAGCACATTGATGGCCAGACCAAATATCAAGCTATGATGCACATTAAGAACTGATGGTAAATAGAACAAGGCAAAGCATGCTCTTGCTTCTCAAGGGTTACCTGAAGCAGAAACCAAATGGAAATTCTTCTGCTTAGATTCATTTAAAGCACATAAACCCAGCTAATTAGAACTGGAAAAGTAACCACAGCAAAATTTCTCATGTAGGTATTGCACATTTAGAAAATTTAGTTCTGCTCACATTGTTTTAAATGTACATTCACAGAGAGTTTTAATAAAAATAAAAACAGAAATAAAAATTAAATTTAAAAAAATCTTAAGATACGGTTTAAACGGGGCAACCATATCTTCATGTTGTAATACACTTGGGGTTTTTTCCTGAATTTCCTGGTAGTAAAACTTCTGGATATTAAAAAGGCATCTTGATTGCTTAATTAGGTACAAAATTATGCAGCTATGTATCTACTTTTCAAAGCAGAAGGCAGGACTCCTGTTACAGACATGGCAATTATGGCTGTGTGCAATCTTACACACGCTACAAAACTGCAGCAACACTGCACCATGCCTTGGGTTTCTAAACAACATTCATGCAGACTTGACTCGTTCAGTGGCATATGAAATTTAATTGTGCCTATTCAATTATTTTTTTCTTATCACATACACTTAAAAGAATGACAGACTGTGTTTTTTTCCTTCACATCTTCACTATTCCATGACACTTCAACAAGCCATTCCTCTTAGCACTAAAGGACAAATCCTGAATGCAGACCAGCACAGCTGTATCTTATGATACAAGAGGACAAGAAAGACTCCTCCATCATTTGAGACCCGATTTGTTAGTTTTATCTCCTTCTGGAATTACTGATCTGCTGGTTTGCTGCTCAGATGGGAAGGAACTCATACAATACTCACTGGATGCTTTAGCAAGAGATACACAATTTACTTGAACATCTCAGGGATATTTAGCTTACAAAAATATCTTCACTGGGAAACCTAATTTGGCTCCAGTCACATCTCAATAATCACATTCTACAAAACCAAATAATGAAGTGCTATTTCGTGTCTTTAATGGTTTTCCAATATGGAAAATAAATACAACTCATTGCCAGTGCTAAGTATGATCATGTGCATGAGAGACACTACAAATATAACTGGAGTCATTGATGCTGAACATGTAGTTTTCTGTACTTTCACAAGATTTTCAACAAAAGGGCTAACAATTCTTTAAATATCTAACAATCCCTCAAAAGAGGGGAAAAAATAAAAAGAGGAGTCCTGAAAAGTTGTATGCCTATTTTCAAAGATAATTCCAATTTGATTGTTATTAAGTTTTGCATCCCCATAACCATATTTTCTATTGGCAAATGTTCAGTAGCAACTAAAATATCCTGCTGTGCTTTTTCAGATTCTGATTTTTTTATTTGTTTTCAGCAAATACTAGAGGCAAAGGACATATTTAATTGCTCTGAAAACATTAATTACTGCATATGTGAATGGCTCTGGACTCCATACAGACTCACACAAGGTTCTGTTATAGCTAATTTTGACTCTATCTGAAAATCTGTAGATGCTAACTGATAATATGACTCATGTTTTCATTCTGTAATTGATGTAAACATAGAATAAACAGGCCAGTCTGATCAAACCCTCAGTCTCTCCAGTTATGCATGATCCCCACACTTCAGTACAACTCAAAATACAGCTTGCTAATAAAAATCACCCACTCATAGGAAAAGTTTTCCACTTGTGAGAGCAGGAAGTATTTTGGAAAGGAAAAAATAATCTTCAAACAAATTTAAATGAAGTGCCTAAAAATTAAAAGCTTTAATTTTTCAACTAACCATTTTGACACCTCTACTTTTGGGATTTCTAAGCAACACAAGCTGAATGTTGTTAACAAGCAAATTCTCAGCACATATTCATTGACAAACAGAGTGAAAAGGAGGCTGAAAATTAAGCTGGCTAAAAAAAAAATAAAACTGAAAAAATTGAGGAGAAACTAGGTTTGAAAGTGTTAGCAAATGCAGTGCTTGGTTAATTGCTCACCTTTTCTTCAGAAAAATAACAAACTGAGGAACATTACTTCTGCTTACACAGAAATGCTCTGCTCAACTGCTCCAGTTCTTGGAGCTCCTACATCAAAATCCCACATGGCCTGACAGCTGTAAAGCTTGGACAGTGTCCACGGGAAAGAGGGAGGAGGAATTGATGGCACAATTGCTGGCACACCTGATGGGTCACTGATGCCAGCGCTGCCCACCCTCTGTGTGGGATGGGGCTGATGTGAACACTCAGCCAGAGATCTCTGTCCCTCCCACAACCATTTCCTCCAGCAAAGGGGGATGCAGATTACCCCAAGTTACTTGGACCAAAATACATCTTGCCCAAAAATTGTATTTCAGCCATTAAGGTAATGATGAATTTTACAAGATGAAAGTATTTTTATGGGAAACTTCTCACTGGCAGTAAGATGAAGTTTATTTCTATTTCTCTTTAGGTCCACATAAGCATATTGAGAAGACTGAATACAAGACACACCACTAAACTTTTGCCTCATTATCTGCAGCTGTTGGATTTTCCTACAAATGTTATAGTTCACTACAATTTTCCAAATAAGACAGCTATATTAAAAGGGGAAAAAAATCAGGGTCAAACTGTAGGTCCTATTAAAGACAAGACAGATTTTTTTTCCTTCTTTTTCTTTGTTGCCACCAGTGCTAAGAGAATACAATTAATCTGAGAATTAATTAGAGGGAAAAGAAAACTAAATTCTGGAAAGAGGACTAAAGTAGGCCACTACTACCAGAACATTTTTCCCCCTACTGTAAACCTGAGCTTTGAAAAGCATTTGCTGATAGGTGATATACACCATGATAACCTTTTTACCCCAGCTGAATGATTCTGCAGCACAAGAAGCAAGGGAATCTGTATTTCTGGGCACCAATCCTCCAATTGAGGTACCCTGCCTAAACCCAAAAAAGAAGTCCAAGAACACACAAAAGAAAATAGATCAGAGCACAGTCATTGCTCTGACCAGTTCTAGCAAGAGACTTGGATATAAAAAACAGATTGATTCTATCTGCAGTTAAGTGATGACATTAATGCTCTGATTTTTTATATGATACTTTGCTTTTTGACAGCATTTTTCTTTGAAATTTCAGTAATATTTTAGAATTTGACACCATAAGTAAATCCTTAATCAATGACATGTAAATGCTCTTTTCCATTCCAGTTTCATGAAATACACTCAGTATTTTCCACTAGGCAATATCTTTCTCAGCCACACAGAGATTTCCCCAAAACCTCTGATTTTTATATAAACAGGTATGACACAAGGTAATTAACATTTCCATTTTAAACTTACAGATTTATATAAGCTCATGTCAACAGAAGTCCAAATTTACTGTAATTACAGATTATTTACATTAAAACAAAATAAGAAATCAGTATGTAAATGTAATGTTTGTTGTAGCTAATGCAGCAGGAGGTGGTAGATTAGGTTCAAACAGCAATCAGTTAGCAAATCTGGCTAACATGTAAATGAGCAGAAGCCCTTTTGTTTACATTCTATTGCATTTTAAACTTCAGGATTTTTAAACTGTCTCATGAACAGATGGGAAAATAAAACATTAATCTTACCATTCTTATGGAAGCTTTCAAAGTAACTAAAGCAAGGCACTGCTCCTGTCCAGCTAAACAGACAGGACTAATAATTGGAGTTGCAGGTTACATCGTTCTTAATTAACACTCTGCTACAGTTGATAACGTACAGCAAGACACCACATCAGCACCACTGCTCTGCAATCATCCAAAGCAGAGGCATTCAGCAATATATGGACCTATTGCTTGAAAAAAGGCATCTGTGGGTTTTTTCTTTTCCACACAGATGATTACACTTGTTAAACAAGTTACAATCACTTAACAAAATTGCATTGTTCCTTATAATATCCATGGTATGCACCTGGGGTTTTTAAGCTTTTCAACCTTCCAGTGATTCATCAAGTATAATAAAGTATCTTTGATTTTCAGCTATTTAGCAAAAAAAGTATAATATACATTAGATCCATTATAATGACAACAGCAACAAAAAATGATAAAAAATATCTCCCAGAACACAGAAAGGAGAGATGATCTGGATGATCCAGCTCCATGGCCAGACTCCCAAGCTCACACTTTTCATGCTTCCCTCTTGCATCCTCCTAAAGCCATTTCCCCAACAGAGAATTGTCAGCCTTCAGGAAGCATC
This sequence comes from Ammospiza nelsoni, assembly GCF_027579445.1. Classification (NCBI taxonomy): domain Eukaryota; kingdom Metazoa; phylum Chordata; class Aves; order Passeriformes; family Passerellidae; genus Ammospiza; species Ammospiza nelsoni. Next base: position 30,150,692 of record NC_080641.1, read on the forward strand.
CAAGGCAACAAAGGGAAGGAATTGCTGAGGAAGGGATTAATCTAATCTGACAAAGCTGGTGCAAGGGATCTACCCCATGGATGCTGAATGATGGACATTCTTTGTCGTCCTTCCTGTCAGGATTGCTTTCCAAGGGAAATTATGTTCTTCTCCACCCACCTGGTAACTTCTGCTCCCACCTGGTAACTTTTGAACATAGTCACTGGTTTTAAGGAGGTCTCATAGTGTTAGAAAGGTCTCAAATACCAGGTGTAAATCAACAGCCAGGAGGAGGAAGGGGACCCAAATTATCACCCAGCTCAATAAAAGGCTGCATTAAAAGTGCAGTATTTTATACTCATCCAGGTGACCCCTGGCAGTAATCTCAGAACTACCCACAGGACATGAATTCTCCTTTCCTTTGATACTACCTGACTGTGAGCTGGAGAACAGATGCAGGGCAGGCTGATACTCTGTGCAAGGGGAAAAATATTACACCAGGGCTACAAAATACACAACTGGAGGCAGCATCAGAGGTAGGTGAGATGATGGGAAGCATGGAAGGAGAAGGCTGATTTACTGCAGCTGCTGGGATGAGGCAGGAATTCACTAGAAATCAGATTTCATTATGTCCACAGCTCACAGAATACATGGTTATTGTTCTGGATATTGTGCATGGATAAGTATGGCTTTGCCAGCTGAAATTGTGGTAGCAGGGTGGAATAATACAGGTGGTATTTGACATTTAAATTTAATCTTTCCACCTCAATTTACTAGCATGCAGTAGTAATTCACTGGGTTTCTATTACCTATAAAAGCTTTAGGTAGGCCACTGATGAACAAAGATACCTCAGGAGATTTTTGTTTGTTTAAAAGGCAGGATCACTTTGCCATTACATTTAGATGCTGGTTTTCAGTCAGTTCTGGGTTAAGCCCATTCAGTCTGTCACAATAAACTTCAATGCCTTCATGTTGGAATAGGATGTTTCAGACACTGTTCTGCCTCACTATAAAGAACAGACAAAAACTGGATCTTACACAGCTGAGGCCAGACTGTTCCTTTTAAGAAGGGCATATAGATAAAATATCACTGGAATAATACTGGAATCTCAGGCTTTTCAAATATCACTTTCTGGAGATATTCAAATTACAACTATTTATCTCTAGTTCAAAACAGAAGGCATTTGAAGAAAACAACAGATGAACTCCCAGAGCAAGAGGCAAAGTTCCTCAACATCCATTAATAATAGATGTGAGCGTGACGCTTTTAAAAATTGTGGGTAACAAACTAATCTGAATAATAACTGACCTAACAGTAGGCAGTAAACAGTGTAACTGGGTTTGGTACATTGCTTCAATTAGATGTGTTTTGATCTGCATTGATGCTTTAATTGGAGGCAAGCCTCCCCTTTCATCTAGAATTTATGACTTCAGGAAGATGATCTAGCCTTCAAATTATCCGTGTTTAAATAGCCACTAATTAGGCACCATTTGCTGTCCCAAAGCTACCAACTTTTATCTTAAAAATATCCAGAACTAATCTCCACTATGAAACAAATATAAACTATAAAAGGTAACAACTACTTTGATTTTACTGTCAAGTGAAGTTCTTTAAAACCATTAATCCAATAAAAAAGGCTGAGAACTGTTTTTAAACAGTTTGTTGTTATATACTTTACTGCAGTTGCAATAAACAACTCTCTTCAGACTCCAGTTTTCTCTCCAGAATTATAACATTCAAACTACAATATACAGCAATACCTGGGTAGGAAATTTTGAAATTGGAAATGAAAAAAATTAGCAGCTATGGTGTCTTTTCACTGTTCTTCAAAAGCTGCTAAGGTACAATGGCTTATTGTCCTCACACACAAATACAGTTTGCACATACAGTTCATGTACACCACCTTCTGTTTCAGTGCCATTCTTCCCTCTCTTAATGCTCCTTTTCTTATAATTATTATTTTTACAATTCATATCAGCATTCTTAATTCTTCCACAGACTACACGTTAATGTGCACAAGTACCTTTTAGTAATATACAAAGTACTTTCAGTCCTTGGGAAGGCAGCTACAAATTTCAATTGACTCTCCAAGAATACCCCTCACCAGCAGAATATTCTCCTATCACCTACAAGGGCAGAAAGCCAACTCCCTCTCCGGACCAGCTGAAATCCGTGCATTTTTCCCCATTCCAAAGGCATCCCTGAGCTCGCAGCTCCGGAGCATCTCCCTCGGCAGGCTCAATTCCCGCGCACCCTCTAGCGGCTACCGAGGAAAATTCCCATTTTTCCTGGGAAACCACAAACAGGGCCGCCTTCGGGAAAGGGAAGCGCACGGAAGAAAATTGCTAATTACTTTCAAACAGAATTTTCCATATAACATAATTTCATTTTCAAACCTTCGCAATATTCCCTGACAGCAGAAAGAGACCTGGGGTTGCTGCTGGCCAGGGGCTGAACACGAGCCAGGTGTGCCCAGGTGGCCAGGAGGGACAGTGGCACCTGGATTTTATTTCAGCAGGAGGGCACCTGGATTTTATTTCAGCAGGAGGGCCAGAGGCACCTGGATTTTAGCAGGAGGGCCAGTGGCACCTGGATTGCAGCAGGAGGGCCAGGGGCACCTGGATTTTATTTTAGCAGGAGGGCCAGTGGCACCTGGATTTTAGCAGGAGGGCCAGGGGCACCTGGATTTTAGCAGGAAGGCCAGTGGCACCTGGATTTTATTTTAGCAGGAGGGCCAGGGGCACCTGGATTTTAGCAGGAGGGCCAGGGGCACCTGGACTGCAGCAGGAGGGCCAGGGGCACCTGGATTTTAGCAGGAGGGCCAGTGGCACCTGGATTTCAGCAGGAGGGCCAGGGGCACCTGGATTTTATTTTAGCAGGAGGGCCAGTGGCACCTGGATTGCAGCAGGAGGGCCAGAGGCACCTGGATTTTATTTTAGCAGGAAGGCCAGTGGCACCTGGATTTTAGCAGGAAGGCCAGTGGCACCTGGATTTTAGCAGGAAGGCCAGAGGCACCTGGATTTTAGCAGGAGGGCCAGGGGCACCTGGATTGCAGCAGGAAGGCTAGTGGCACCTGGATTGCAGCAGGAGGGCCAGTGGCACCTGGATTTTATTTTAGCAGGAGGGCCAGTGGCACCTGGACTTCATTTCAGCAGGAGGGCCAGGGGCACCTGGATTGCAGCAGGAACAGTGCAGGACCAGGACCAGCACTGTCCCCTGTGCTGCTGAGGCCACACCTCGGGGCTGTGCCCAGCTCTGGGCCCCTCAGCTCTGGAAGGACACGGAGGGGCTGGAGCAGGGTCAGAAATGGGAATGGAGCTGGGGAGGAAAGTCCTGAGGTGACTGAGGGAACCTGGGCTGTTCCTGGAGAAACCCTGAAGCTCAGGGGGGACATTCTCACTCTCCAAACTCCTCAAAAAAATGAGTCGGTCTACACTGCCATGTCGGAGGTGGAAAGATGGGAGGAAATGGCCTTAAATTGCACCACAGCAAGTTCAGATTAGGTATTAGAAGAACACCTTTCCCTGAAAGAGTGATTAAGCACAGGATAAAGTTGCCCAGGGATGTGGTAGAGTCAGGAAGTATTCAAGAGATATCTGGATGTGGCACCTGGGATATCTTTCAGAGGTGACTATTGTGGGTTGAACTAGATAATCTTGAAGGTCTCTTCCAGCTTTGACGATTCTGTGATTCTGTGACATATGAAAACCCACTGCTTACTTCTTGAGTGTTCAAATCAGTAATAAAATATATCCTTCTCAATTCCCAATATCCTTCTCAATGCAAGGAAATAAATTCTAATTAATTATTAATGAATAATTAATTTATATTCATTATTTTATATTTTATATTATCTAAATATTATATCTATTTAATATATCTTTCATATTAATTATTCAGCTCATCTACATATCTTTTAAAAGTACAAGATAAAATAATGTAACAAACATTTCATAAAGAAAATTCTCAACAGATAGGAATGATTTATACAGATTTATGAGATACATTAAACGGACCAACATAAAGCAGCAACTTATGCAAGGCCAGCACTCATTTCCACAGGGATTTCTGTTAAATGAAAGTCATCCCATCTGTAAAATTCAGATGTAAAATTCTGTGTGTGTATTACCTAAGAGGTTCATGTACCCCACCAAAGTTTTAAAAACCCCAACAAGCTTCTTTTCATCCCAACAGTCACTAGTGCAGTGAAAACACTTAGTATTTACTGTCTTCAGATTCCTACAAATATACACATGGCTTTATAAAAAACACAAAAAAACCCCACAAAACAACAAAAACAAAAAACCAAACCCATACAAATAGAATTTATGGCCAAAAGACTTACCCAGAATGACTCGAAGAAGGAGGAGGCAGGTCAGGTGTTAGAACATAAAGACTATTATTTTTTGGCAAGTGTAGACTTTTCAAAACAGTCTGAGGGGAGAAAAATCAATATAAATATAAAACATTCACCAATTCTGACTCTTTTCTTTTTTTTTTTTTTTTTTGACCAAAGGTATATCAGCAAATATTTTGGTTCAAGATACAATTCTTGTTACTTCAAAACATCATTTTTGTAGGTGGGCCACATTCTATACAAACCAAACACAAACTGATTTGTCCTGATTTTATTTTGCAATGTTTTAGATTAAGAGTTCTTTGTGTGCCACCCAAGACATCTGACACTGTTTGAAACTAACAATTCTTGCATTGTAATCCCCACCCACAGATGCTCAGTTTGAAACTGAGTTCAGTTAACTGAAAACACAGTTGAAAACTTACACTATCATCTACATCTCCAGTCTTCCACCCTTTTAACAGCATTTTAGATGCAGGAATCTGAAGTTCATTTTCTAGAATATGTTTGATATCTCCTAGAGAGAAAAAACAAAGGAAATATATAAAATATACACATTTGCTGCTTTATTTCAAACAGCAGTGAGTTGTACTTTAAAAAACAAGAGCAAAGAAAAATTTACTAAGAGAAGGATTTTCAGTCTTGTAACATACTCTTCAAACAGTAAAGGACAAATGAAGCTTAAAAAAATAATTACAAAGCATGAATGATTGGAGAATCACACAAAGATTTGACGATTTGGACAGATATATTGGTAATTCTATATTCCATATTTATTAGATAGCTGTGTGCTATCTGGAGCACCCGACTTAAAGAGGGTGCATATTTCTGATATCAAATTTCATAAGCATTAGTCCAGACCTAAGGAGCTGGAATGTTCATACAACTGACTGCTCTGACAGCTTTTCCAATGTTTTGTACAGGCTGATGCTCTTCTGCCCCTGTAGTTATTACAGTCACAGAGTAACTCAGGCTGGAAGGTGTGTCTGGAGTTCATGTGACCCAAACCTAATTCAGAGGTCTAATTAAACCACTTTAGACAATGACTTGTCCAACTGGCTCTTGAACATGTGAGGATGGAAATTTGACAACTTTTCTGGCAAACCAGTTTCAGCACTTCACCACCCTCACAATTTAAAAAAAATACTTTTATTTAAATGTGAATTTTTGATGTGTCTTTTGCCTCCCATTCTCATGCACCTCCAAGACAAGCCTGACCCCATCTTTCCATGCAGGCAGCTGCAGACAGAGGTCAGCTCTGTGCCCTTCCCTTTGCTCCCCAGGCTGGACAAATCCCCTTCTCTGAGCCTCTTCTCCCGTTAGCCCAGAGGTCAGAGCCCTGAGCAGACTTACTGCAGGATGTCATCATCTTTCTTCTAGTGAGCACCTCAAAACCCCACACAGTGCTCCAGATGCAGTCTGGCAAGTGCTGGATAGAGGGAAATTATGATTTCCTGGGATCCACCTGCTACACTCCTGCCAACAAAGCCTGGGACATGGCAGGTCTTCTTCACTGCAAGAGCTCATTGCTGAAGCACCCAAGATCCCTTTTATTAAATTGTTTTCTAGCCCATAAGCCTTCAACCAGGTATCAGGTGGGGATAACATGGAGTTATCCTATGCCAGATACAGGACTTCAACTTTATTTTCTTGGAACTTCAGGAGGCTCCTGTCAGCCCATTTTTCCAGGCTGCCCAGGGCCAAATAAACAGCAGCTCTGCCCTCAGAATATCAGCACCTTCTCTGAGCAGATTAACATTTATTTTGATCACTTTTTTATTTTAACATTATGACTGGAAAAATACAACAGCAGAGTACATCAAAGGCCTTACTAAAGCCACAGTGACATTCTCTCCCCTTGTCAACTGAGCCAGTCATCAAATTGTAAAAGGCAAATAATGCTGACTGATGAGGTACAATTTGCCTTTAGTAAATCCATGCTGGGTGTTCCAAATCCCCTTCTTTTCTCTCCCATGCCCAAAAAGTGCTTCCAGATTTACTCCATAAACTTCCCACCAAGACCAAGCTCAGCAATCACCACTGAACACAGCTTCACATTTGCCTTAGCCTTTCCTCTCATGCTGATGTACTTACAGAAACCCTTCTAACCCCTCAGTGGTTTCACCTTCAGCTGAGCTTTGTTCTTCCTAACTCCAAACCTGCACATCTCTGTGCTCCTGCTGGGCAGCCCATCACTACTTTCCAGCTCTGGCTACTTTGTTTTTGAATTTATCTCAGCTAGAAATGCTTTTTTCTTCTGTGCTGGCCTTCTGCCATGCTTGCTCCTCTTGCATGTTGGAAGGAACTGCTCCTGTGGTTTGAAGAGGTTTCCTTGAAGATCAACCAGCTCTCCTGGGCCCCTGTGCCCTCCTGGGCAGCTTCTCATGGGTGAGCAGATCCCCAAAAAAGCCAAAAATGTTCTTTCCTCAAGTTCACAGCTGAAGTTCTAGAATTTGCCTTGCTCACTTCTCCCAGGACTTTAAACAAGGCTGCCCTCCATCTTTATATCCCAAAATACAGAAGTTTACACAAACTGCCTTCTGCCCTACAGCTTTCAGGTAAAAGCTAACTATTAAGAAGCCAATAAGAAAAGAAAAAGCAAAGCAGTACAGCTGAAAAATTCCGATCTGAAGAGATTTTGATGCCCAATTTCCATGGGTGTAATTGAGCACAAAGGAAAACAGAGAACACCCATCGGTAATTCAAAGCGATCACCGCTAGGTGGCGCAACCCAACACCAAATCCATTGTGAAGGGACAAATGAGGATCAAAAGTTTCCAAATTTCATCCCAGACAAAAGGCTGCAGCACGGAAAATTGCTTTCATCAACTATTCCTTCACGTAGCTCCTTATTTGGATCTGTATAAGCTCTTCACTAAAAACAAAAAAGTGAAAACACTTTTCTTCCTTAGCAGAAGTAAATTAATTCCCAATTTGGGGGATGTAAAAATTAACATGCTCTGAAACACTAGCATACTTCTAAAATACTGCTTCAAAATGCATCATTTTTAGGGAAAGAAAATAAAACTGATAGAATTGATCTTAATTTGAATGAAAGAGTCAAATAAAAATTGAACTAAAAAGAATGCAATGATGTTCCTCACACCAGGAAGAATTCCTCTAATCTTGTCACTAATCCTGTGCAGAACGAGATGCCATACAGATTCAAAGAGGAAATGCCAAGATCATCCACTTATTAATAGCTTTCATCTACACTAATCCTATCCCAAATTACATTTTCATGCCTCAACTTAATCATTAATCTCCATTTTGTTTCTGAAGCAACTTCATAAGAAAGCTAGATTTCAAAATAAATATTTGATAGACCACTAACCTTTACTATGGATTAGTGAAATTTTGCTTTTTTTAAAGCTGCAAAGAGATTTGAAAATGGTTAGTAGCTGTGGAGGATGCATTTTTGGCGGGATGATTTTTTTTCTCTTTGAGAGGTTTTGTTCTGCTTTGCTTTAGGACTTGGATTTTTGGGGTTGAATCTTTTGTCTTTTTAACAGTTTCACGACAGCAGCTTTAATTTCATTTTTACAAATCCTTACCAACTGTAGAGCTGTCTTCAAGTACTACATCCACATTTCTGTCTCTGTACTCAACCCTGAAGTCCAGCATTCGAGGTTGTCTTTCCACTATTTGTCTAGATGGCACTACATGGCGAAATGCTGAGGAGGAGGAAGAAGCTGAGGAAGCTGCAGCAGAGTGACTGCTGGGGCCATAGGCTGGTCCATGCAGGGTCTCTACACCGTACTCACTGAAAGACAGGAAAATAAAATTATGTCAACAGCTTGGCATGTCTAGCCAGAAGTTAGGGAAGCAAAATGACAGTATTATTCACTTACTACAGTCCAGCACACACGTCTTGAATTATTGCTGTTGGATCTGAGAAAAATGTTTATTAAAAATAAATTCTGTATTAGCAATTTTAACCTTTCAGGGCTCAGGAGCACTATAGGAGATCAGCATTGGTGACAAACAAACATTTTAAATCCACTATGTAATTAATACCAGAATTATCTTGAGGAGAGGGATTGTTTCCTGTTCCAGGAGTGTTGTGGCCATATAAAAATTGGCACCATGGCAACGACCAGCTTTCTACATCATTGGGCTAGTACCCAGTGGAAATGAGAACAAGAAATACAGCTCAAAATTCTGCACCCAAATAGGTATTTTCTCACACCAAACTAGTGAGAAACAAGTCAGATATGAAAATAGATACACATTTAAGGTAAATAAATTAAGATAATGAAGCATGTGTTTAGAAAGAAAACATCTAGAAGTACAACAGCAATGCAATGTGAATTCTAGCTTGCCTTGAAGTTCAAAATCCTGCAATGCTCCTGGAGGTTCATATAAGGATGTCTCCATACCTGACTCAAGGATACCCACAGCATTACAGGTCAGAATAAACTGGAATATCCTCACTACCCAGAAGCACTTCATCTTCCCCAGTGAGCCTCTCCACATAACTGGGATAGGAAACAAGTGTAACAAAACATGACATTTCAGGAATATCACTCCAGGCAAAAAAAAAAACAAAAAAAAAAAAAAAAAAAAAACAAAAACAAAAAAACCCTATGATGTACAGAAATCAAATTTGGAAGGCAAGAAACTTCATCAGGTAAGCCTGGGGTGTTGCCTTTTAGATGCTCTTACCAGGAAGATGCTGGGCAGTTACAGAATCTCATGGTGGATTTCAGAAATGCTGCAAAAAACTTGTCTCATTTCTATTCTTTATCTGAATTTATTTGAAAAATTCCTTCTGTTCTCTAGATACCATGAGGTTCTCAGTGGAAATGCTTCATAGAGCAAGTCAAATCTGTCATCTAGAGGAGGTCTGAACTTTAGAAAGTGCAAATGTGGATGGCATGCATGTCACAGAAGTGCAACAGTACTCAGCTATTGCAAATCCCATCATTGTGCCTTTCACATTTGAAACAGAAAAACATGTTATGCTTGTAAAACAAGGGGCTCCTTCACTTCTCACATCAGCATGCTCAGAAGGATGAATGCCCAGCTACAAAGACCCACACTCTCAGACCTATGGCTCAAAAGTCAAAGGCCCACGTCAGAGCTCTAAGGAGCACAGGAAACAGTCTAATTTTCAGTATTTAAAAAAGTATAAACACTAAGTGATATGTTATTTTCTTCAACCTGATGGACAAATAAGAATTAAGTACAAGTATGTAACAATTCTGTTAGTAGACCCAAGAAGCAATGAATATCCCAGTTCTCAGGACTGGATTACAAAACAAGCAACTGAATTATACAACAAAGTGTACTTTTTTCTCTTCAATAAATTAACTTGCTTCAAGTCCAGTTGCATTAATTCTATTTGATTCCACCACAAAAGGCATCCTACATATCTGACTAGCAACCTCTAATAGAACATAAAAGGCCCCACATCAGTAAAATAAGCCTTATCTGAAAACCACTGGAAAGCAGGTTTCTAAATCTTCTGATCCTCCCTTTAAACCACTTCCACTGGAAGAATACAAAACAAGACAAAAACAAAGTAACAAAAATACCCATTTGAAACACATTTGGCTATCTAATAATTTCTAAAAATTAATAAATTACTGTGAAAGAAAATGTAGGTGGGCACTGGACCACCTTGTGATTGAAGACAGGCATTAACTACTCTAACTATTCTCCAGCTTCTTTTACCCAAACAAACATTCTGGGATTTTGGATAGAAATGCCTTGAGGTCACAATTTATATGCAGAAAGAGTTCTCCACAACCAAGACTTGATCTCACATGGACTAAACAGGCCTTACAGTAAATATATATTTAGTAACTTTACTGGGAAAATACTTTTATCCTCAATCAAAACCTGACTCTGTTGAATTAGGAAGTATTGACAGGGAAGTCAAACACCACTTTACCTATATTATGTATCATATTTCATTTCATTGAAAATTTTTAAATAGTACATTAAGTATTTTTTCTGAACAAATTTTTAAATGCTGTTTTACTGTCTCTCTCAGGTAGCTTAATTCCTGATCTGGTGTTTTCAATTGCCTCATCAGCACTTAAAAGATCAAATTTCAGTGAGTTCAAGATATCCAAGCATCAGAATGCAAGCCAAAATTTAATTCAGGAGCTGAAAGAAAATCAGTAAAACTACTTTTAGAAGGGAACAACCTTACTTTAATCTATCACAGTTTCTGCTGCCTGTAATTCAATTTAAAAAAACAAAAAAAAACTAAGTACAAATGGTTTTGGCCAGAAATAGGGAAGCATGGAATATCAATACCTTTATAAAATGCATAAGGAAAAAGAAATACTTAGCCAGAAACATACCAACACACAGTCTTTGTAAAGAGACAGCCCTGCAAAGAATGACCCAACCACCAGTGAAAATAAAATAAAAGTTAACTATTTTGAACAGATGTTTGAGCTAGTCCTCTATCAGTATGGGAAAAACTGAATGTTAAATCAGCTTTGCCAGGAATAGAATTTGTGGCTCCAGAAACAGCTTTAAAAGGAGAATTATGTCATCTTCTTAGGATTCAGGAAGGAAAAAAAAAAAGTAACTGTTACCCAGCATCATTCTCAGCATGTACTACTCCAGTCCTCTGTGCTTACCTTTGTAGAATGCCATTTTCTTGTGGTATAACACCATTTATAGCTGCCTGAAAAGAGAAAACAAATGTTGAGTCAAGCATGCAGAACAAAAATACATCAGAACTTTTATAATATGTTTTGAAAAGTGATTAGCTTGCTTCAAAACATGCCCTAAAACACTCTCTATTTGGTGAATATTCTTGGTCAACAATATTATCATTATGGGATCTACATAAAATAAAAACCATACCCGTGCAAACCGTAATACATAAATACATAAAATAAAAACCAGACCCAACTGAACCAAACCCACTTTTAATATCCATCCTCATATATCAGATACACCTGACCTGCTGGCCAGAACAGCAGGTGAATGAGTGTCTGGTCCCCAGAGAAGAAAGGAAAAATGATGTTTAGCAGTTCCCTGGTACTCCAGGAGGACAAAGTCACACCCTGTGACTGAACTACTGACAGTCATCATCTACCAACACCATTTGTACAAACTGACATTAAAAAAATGTAGCTTAAGTAAGTGCTTAATAAACACAAAAATAGATGCAATCAAGATTTAAATGCTATGGTTTCTTTTTCTCTGAATAGATAAACATGACTTTTTAAAAATTTCCATTAATAGTTAAGGCTACATGAAGTCAGAATGTTTTATTGCTGAACTCAGCTAAGTTACTGTGATACTGCAATAAGATTTATCCTGCATTTAGAAACAAATATTACATTAATAATTATTTAAAAAGCAGAGAAGGAAAAGGTCAGAGGTATCCATAAGCTACAGCAACAACCCATGAGGCTGTATCAAATTACAGCAAAAACAAAGTTCCCTACCAGATCAGGTTTTAAATCAGTTTATCCACTGTGCATGGTAATAATCAGTGGTTTCTTTCTAACAACGTGTCTCATTTATCATCCTTGTGGTTTTTGCAGTCATACACAGCTCTTGATGGTGTTCATCTAATAAACCTCCAGGAAAGAGTAGGAGGTTTTGGTTTATTTGGGTTTTTCTGGATTGGCTTCTCCCTCCCATACTCTTCAGCAATATACATTTAATTCATGTCAGTCAACAGATAAAGTTGGCTGAGACAAAATTATCCTTTATTTTGCATCTGAAAGATACAGAGAGCAAACACAGGTTTTGTACCACAGAACCTACACTAATAATGATCTGCTGCTGCAACAAAATTCTCTTTACTTGAGGAAAAGAAGCTGCTTCAGCTGTGAAGAAATACAGCAATGTGGAATTTTCACACTTCTGTCAAAACTCTGTCTCAGAGGATTAAATCAGCTCAAACGTCTTCTGAGCCTAGTTAGAGGGGTTAAATACAATAGAGGCTTCAAGCTATTTTCTTTTAAACTGAATAACTCAGTTGTTCATATATCCCCAGTTTTGTAAACTTGATGACATTTAAGGGGCACAGGAGTAAGAAAAAGCAGCAGAAGCATTATGTGCTTTTTTGATGGAAAGACCTCTATTAACCACACTGTAAAACTGAAGAGTCCAGACACTGTTTGTTAAGCAAGATGGAAGACTAAAATAATGTAGACAGCAAATGGTAGCAGTGCACATGTACATACTGCATAAATATTAAATATCCATGTTCTAACAAGACAGCTATAAGTAGACCCTGCAAAGAAAAAAAGAAAAAGGAACAACCATCTGCTTTAGAATTTCATTGGGAGAAGGTTGTGACTATAAAAAAAAAAAAAAATTAAAACAAGAACACGTTACTAAGGCAAGATCTGCTCCAGGCTGTTCCTCCCCAGTGTCAGCCCCCTTTGAGAGAGGCTCACATCTCTATGGTTATGCAAACATTTCAATATATTCCATTTTTTTGTCTCTCCAAACAGGGATCTTTGATCACCAAACCACCCTGTGTGGCTAATTCATAGTAATTAAAAATGTGTGCTACTCTCGAAACAATTTTAAAAACCAGTGCATTAAATCTATTTATGGGTTATTGATATAAAGAAGCCATGTCTGGATCAGAAAGCTCTTTCAGCTCCCAATAACCTGCTGCTAGAGTGATGCCAGGGGAGCAGCACTCTGTGCTCTCACACTGCATATCCACGAGTGCCCCTGCTGGATCCAGGGTACCACAGCTTGCTAATGCTATCACTATTTAAACAGTGAAGTTCACTTAAATGGAAATTTACAGGGGCTTCAGAAGATTTTTCCCAAAGCCAAGAATCCTAGGTGCATCTCAGTGCCATCCATACACTAATTATGCCATAACACTATCCCATCCTGAAACAGAATCATTCCTGTTTTGATGACAGCCTTCAAACAACTACCAGGCCCACAATTTATTTCAATAAATTATAAACTGAATGTAGCTCTTCTTGATTTATACATTTTGTTTAAGGATATCAATCATATAGCCAGGAATTGGAGCAGCTTATTTAGAAATTCATTAAGTACAGCATAACCTGACCTAATTGGACCTGCTTTGGGCCAGAGAGACATCCAGAAACAACTTCCAGTCTCAAGCACCTGTGACTCCACCATTCAACAGTACAGGTTATCTTGATAAATATACTGTGAACCCTGGGATTTTTTTAAATGAAAAGGATGTCAAGAATGTGACATAACACTGGACTGACAAGTGCCCATTAAAAGGTCCAAAGTAACAATATTTTTGGTGGGTTTTTTTCAGCAGCATGGTTCCAGGTTACAGCATTGAAATATATTCAATCCAACATTTTTGCTTCTCAGAAAGATAGGGAACAATAAAGCAACAGGGTTAATGAAATGTTAACAAATTCATTAAAAGTTTGGGCAACATAAAAAAATCCACGGTATTCTGAAATTATTTAGGTACCTGAAGAACACTGCAGAAGAAACAGAATGAAATTTAGAAAACTTTTCCTCTGAGGAATATTAACCAGATTAGTCAGTTCTGATTAATTGTGACCACCTTTAATCAGTACAAAACAGTGTCAGAAAGAAAACCAAGAACCATCATTCCTTAATTACCTATTGAAACAGCATCAATGACTTCCTTCAAAATACACAATTTTCAGTGCTAACCATTTAAAAGCAATGAAGCACATCTGAGTGACTGTCACCCCAGGGTCCTGTGAATAATGTGGGTTTTTAGATAGCACAAATATTCATCTCACAAGTTGTAAATACTCAGTGATTTTCACAAAGTTTGAAGATGGACTGGATTTACCAATCATATTATTTAAAAGCAGAAGTCTACATACACTGATTGAATATTCAAATGAGGCAAGGGGTTCCTTCCTCATCACAAACTACAGATGGGAGGTAGTTTTTAAATTTCCAGAATTTAAAAGGGATATTTAGATTATTAAGAGTTAAAGGTAGTCCCAGGCAAAAGAGCAGTTAAAGGCTTTTGCAATGGGTGAGGAGGGAGCTTTTCCTCAGTGGCCACCTCACGTTCCTCCCCTCTCCTTCCCGACCTCCACAGCACACCATGGTTTTGGCTGACAGATACAGACCCCTGAAAATCTCTCCTTTGGAAGCTCCAGCCCAATGAAGAGCAAAAGGTTTCACAAAGCACAAAGCAAGATCAACTCTCCAAAACAGGACCTAGAAAACACATCCATAACCAAAAAGAGAAAGCAAGTTGGAACAGCACAGTGCTGGAAGAACAAACCTTCCAGGGGAGGAGATGTAAATAACCTGCACACCTGAGAGATGCACAAGTTTCACTGGGATGAATAACCAAACCAGCTCAACAAAACCAGCAGCAGCTGCTCCCAGAAAATTCCAAAAGCCTTATTTAGGTTTGACTGCACTCAGCAAGTGAGACCACTTGGGCCCACTTAGCAAAGCCCTCGCAGAGCTTTACATTTGTTTAGGTAAAAGCTGAGGAGGTTTACATTAAACAAACACAGTACACAAATGAGACCTCCAGACAGGGTAATAGGAACTGTCACAGTAAATGATCCAAACCCCAAAGGTGTCCAAACAAATGGCATCAAGGGCTCCAGGAAGTCACAGGGAATTATAATGGAGTAACTTGCTCATGGGGCATTTTCTTCCAACCCCCCAGTTTTCTGACACAGTCAGATTTACAGTGTTAGCAAATTTGTCATGTATTCAACTTAAGGCAATAGCCTCATAAACCACACATTCAATTATTTCTGTGAAACTCAGTAAAAGCTTTTTTGATGAGAGGATTCATTTATTATGACTTCCAAAAATCTATAGCCTCCTCCAGATGCTACAGACTCAGATTTTATTTTCAGTTTAACATGTCTGGCAAGCTAAAAAACCAAAGTTCTGTATTTTGTCTCTTTACTGCTCATTTTGCCTCTCCTTCCTATTATACATTTAGTATCTCCTCGATATAAAAACGATTTCTCTGACATCACAAATGCAGAAAGTCTACCCCATGCTGTTTTCTACATTAACAGAAGCAAAGACAGGAAGAGGTGTTAGCCACTTGTAGGACAGAATTTAAAATTATAACCAAAAAAACAGCCATTTTGTTGTTTCTTACTCAGAACAAAGAAAAACTTGTTCTAATCTTTGACTCTTTCAGCATTTAATCTTTCTTTTTCTGATTGTTTAAGTGAATATAATACCAAAACTTACATCCAAAACCTCACTACAGAGGGTGAGATGACACACAAGACAAACATACTGTGGTTTTGAGTTCTGCAGAATAAAAAAACTCTAGCTGTTATATTTTGGAAATGTTAGCCTCTATTCATCTGTGCTTGAGGATCCCTCAAGATTTGCTGAATTTAAAGAACTGCAACGAAATACACTAAAAAGCCCTCATTAAGAATTCATAAGAAATTTAATTTTTTTGTCTTTTGTATTTTATTATATATTTCCACAGCAAAAATGGGTCATTAATAACACTCTGTTTACAATTGTCAGTCCATTGCAAATCATTCTGCTCCTAACTTGGGCTAAATGTGATATTCTCCATGATATACAATACTCCTACTCTAATTTTCTGCTTTCACATTATAAACTTCTTATTCTAAAGATTTAAAATCTATTTTTATTGATGTTGAAACAAAACAAATAGACAATAGAACTCCAAATGCTTTCTACAATGGAGAGAGGGGTTTTTTTCAAAAAAAAGGAAACAAACCCCAAAACGGAACAAATATTATTCAGAAAGAGAAAAAACAAATAACTGAATGATAAAGGAAAGCATTAGTGAGACAAAGCATCCATGAAAGGACTGAAAAAGCAAAAGTGAATTTCAAACTACTTCAAAACCATAAATCCAAGTGACAAAGGAACATATTTTTACATGCAACAGTAAAGCAAAGCAGGAGAAGTGCAAAGATTTATTAGTTCCTTCTGAGAGAAGAAATACTTCTTAAAATGAAACTAACTCACAGGACTCTGCTGTATGCGAATATCCCAGTAATAACAGTAAATGTGTTGAAATCATGCTCCTCTAATAATTTTCTTTTTGCAAATAACTGATCTGGGCTAATTTTCAACAGAACTGGTAATAATGGGTACTGGCAGGTACAGACACATCAAAACATTTGCTCTGACCCTCATTCTGTGATTTTGGGAAACTGGATAAAAAGTAAGACCACTCACAGACTTCTCTTGCAATCAGTTTACAACAATAAAAAAGTAGAAAATTCCAGAATAAAAAGCAGAAGTTTTAGTAACTGGTGCTGACAAAATCATCCTGTAAGTATTAGTCAAATCCTGCAGTCAGTGTGGAGGTTTACTGAAAGCAGCTGTGTTAATTAAGACATGCAGATTGGACCCTGAGATTCCCAAGCAGAGCAATGTGCCTTCTGAACAGCTTTGTGCAACTACCAAATCTCACCTGTTCCAAGCAAGTCTGAAATGTGTATTCTAAACAAGAAATTCCATTAAACCTTCTGCAGAAATACCAATCACTTTAACCAGAAAGAGGCTTTTTACACTACACATTTACTTTGAAACCATTACTTTCAGAGGTTACAAAAATGAACTGCTATGAGTTTAAGTAATAAAAATTATTATTCTGTTTAGGTTTTTTAATTAATTGAGTAATATTTAAATAACAAAATTACTAATTGTGCCTCAGTAGTAAGAGAAGCAATCTCTACCTGTGTTATTTTTGGCAGGCTTTTCGAGGCAAAGGAATGAGTCAGCTTTTTCCTGTAGCTTATGTTATACTTGCTGGCATCTCCCCAGCTTTGCAAGTCTCAAAAGTATTTCCAAGTGCTAGACGTGAAGTTACACCCACAAAGTTTATACAGAATGACAACATTTGTCCCCATCGTGGTTAAAATTTAACCAAAAACCGTAATTGAACTACAATGAAATGTCTTCTATGCATTCTGCTTTATTTCAGCTTGCTTTCTTTACAACAAATATACTTCATGAAAAGCTGCAAAACAATAGGATTGCTAATAAAGTAAAAAAAATTAACATTTCATCAAAAAATGCCACATGAATACATTCATACAGATGATTCACTTCATCAGCAAGAGAGCACGCGCTGAAATTGTTTACAATTAGCACTCTAGATGTGGTTTCCCATTTCTCCCTACATCTTTGGTGGCTTCAGCAAATTTTTTCCTGTCACTCCCTCTACATGCCTAAATGCACTAGGAAGCCTTTCAACAGTCAGATATACTTCTAAAATTCTGAGGGAAGAAAAACCCACTACATTTTGAAGAGTTCCTTAAATCTATGTTATGTTGTCACTGCCTAATTCCCCAAACAAAGTGCAACGGAAATAAAAAATTCATAACTGAATGTGTTTTCCTGGCACAGTGAAAGTAAAGAACCTGTACAGATTTCTAAGAAGCTTAAGGATCAGCAGGTACCTGAGCTGCCTCTAGCTCAGCAGGAATAAAGGAAAGCAATCTACTCTCAACAACCCACTCAAAACTCATTCACATAGAAAGGGAAAGTAGCCCATGAGGTGTCTCTGCTTTGACACACATACAAGTACCTTGGTCTTAGTCATCAATGTCACAACTCTGACATTAATGCTGCTTCACCTTCTAAAAGTAAGGATTGCTTATGCTTAATACCAAAACATAGTTTATTACTCCTTAAAACGTTAATAGATAGAAAGTAGGAGAGTCAGATAAATCAAAGGCTATGCCTTGATATGAATATTGGAAAATGTTCTGAACTTGCATATTTTTACCCCTCTCCTAGTAACTTTATGTAAATTTGAATGGCAATGCTAAAATGCAAAGTTTAGGAATAAGCTACCTCATGACAATATATTTTTTGTTCCATCTTATTTTTAAAAAGTAGGCTTTTTTTTGTCATTCACTGTAACATACTAGAAAGTACTACCAGGGAAGAAATTTCAGGACACGAGAACTCAGGACACGAAAAGTCATAGAAGTACTGCCAAAAGCCTGTGGCCCCCTCACTGAAAAGCCATAATAACATGAAATATCAACAGTGTTCCAATGACCCTAGCTGTAATCAGCCAACTGCCTAATCACTTATTCATAATAAAAAAAATAGTTATGCAAGATTCAGCTTAAAAGTTTGGAAAGCAGAAAATCCTAAAGTAAGTAAGTAACCTGCAAGTTGTCGCAGCATTTCCCCAACAGCCTGTGCTGTTCTGCTGGGGGGCAGCAACCCAGGACAGGCTAAGGAAGAGTTTATTGAAATAAAACTAGAAACTGTTCAGATACTCAACAGTATTGTAAGTAAATCCATTTTTAAGACACTCTGCTTTTAAACTCTGATGGCTCTAGATGGCTCCTAGCTTTTGTGATAAAAATTTTCTCAAGTAACGTTCACTTCCAAAATAGCCACAGCACTGGCACAGATGCTGTTCTTAAATAATTTACTTCGTTTTTCTCCTACTCACACAGTCCCAACATGACTCAATGACAGACTAAACACTTGTCAAACACATGTTTATAAGATGTGTGCAATTTTTAGTTCAACTAAATAGGTCACAGTCACAGGGTAATAAACTACAGATAACTCATACCAGCCAATTCACTATTAGTATATTCTAGAAATTTGTTCTGAAATTTGAATGTCTCAGGAGAAATGAATGCTAAGCAATTCTTTGCAGAAACTACCAATAAGAGGTAGCAGCTCTAAAAAAAGTATTTGTAAAAGCTAATGTAGGTAGGTGATGCATCCACAGAGCTCCAACATTACCATGGGGCACTACTGGGATCACAGGTGCTGCTTTTTGTTTATTCTCAGAACACAAAAGTCTCTGTTAAAAGAAACAAGAGTCTTTCACCATGAACAGAAATCTGAATTTATTAGTCCCACTGCTTGTATCATCACTGTACGAGAAAAACTTTAGGTTATTTCTTAACAAAAACTACTTATATATATACAAACCTCTGGTTGCAGTAGGCAGATGTGACTGTTCATCTGACCACAGGGAGAATGTTATTAATACACAGACAAGCCCTAACAGTGAAAATCTCTCAGATTTAGTCCTAATGAGAGGAATATACCGTGAACTTCTCACTGTTCCCACACTGAGTGCTGTCAAATCTGTGCCATATTCAGTATGCAATTCTAAAATAAAGAAAATAGCAGGCCAGCAACACAAAATCAAAAGGCCAGTTGATGAAGACCATCACCATAAAGTGCAGTCCTGGTTCCCAGCCACTGAAACACAGCCTTGCAATGCAACAGGAGAGCTGCTGAACACAGGACATAAACATACACTGAACACTGCCCCACATTTAAGGAAAAGAAAGGGCTGTGTGCCAAACTCAGATTAATCACCTAGTTTCTGGAGGCAGACTAATTCAAATCAATCAAAATAACACACAGGGAGAGACCACATCAAAGCTGTAGCAGGGCAAACCAGAGCAAGAGGGACAAAAGCCAATTTAAGTGTATCAGTTTTACCAGCTCCTATGAAATTTGCTACACCTCATAACAAAACAATTGTTACTGGTTAGATCATTGGAAGATACAAATAACAGATTGCTGAGAACTGTCAAGAGCCCATTCTTTGTCGTTCCCACCTAAATGGGCACTTCCAAGAAAAATAAAAAATTGCCAAGTCCTACCTGATTTTTCTCAATTCAATTTTTTTCTCTGTTCAGTTACTTTGTTCCAAAAGACATTACACAGATGTAAATACACATATTCAAAATTGGTACTTAGAGAAAAAAAAAATCCTGTCTGAGAAATATTCTTTTCCAACAAGTTTACAAGCAAGATGCAAAAAAACCTCCATCTGTCTAAGTTATCCATTTAAAACTAAAAGTTCTAGTTGAGAGCTGAAGCTTTATAAAAACAGATGTTCAAAATATACAATTTCTCCTTGCAAGACAGAGAATCACTTCTTGTCAGGAGATTCTTGGAAACTGAGTATGACAGGAACTGCAAGTCATCCCATCTCCAGGTACACTAAATTGCTGGTTTTACTGAAGTTACACTGTGCTTTGTTCCTCTACCAGAATACAGAATAATCAAGCCAAGTACAGCAGGAAGGCACGAAGGTAATTTTGAAAATAAAAAATAGGAGGGGGTTATATATGTACAATTATTATACAGACATTTACAAGGAAACTAAATTTTGGAAAATAAATGTCCCTCTCCCCCCATTATTTTGATGGAATTTATTTTCTTCTTAAAGCAATACTAAAAAGTACCTACATTACAATGTCTCTTGGAAAAGACATGAAATAAAAACAATTTTAAACCAGGGAGCAGGAGTAAAAACAAAAATGGCCATCCTGGAAAAAGCAGAAAATTAGGTGTGGTGAATTCTGCTTTTCATTCAAAAAACCTCTTCTGATTACCAGTAGAGAATATGAAGTCATGCTGCATATGAAGGACTTGAATTTTTCATTAAACCTGTGAAAGGCAGAGCAGACCACTTCACTTACTTTCAGCACAGATTCAAGCACTGGATCTTAAGAGAGCAAAGAGCTCTCACCTGTGTAATAACCTCACATATATAAAGGTCCATAGAGCATAAGGTCAAGTCACTAATGGGTGATTTTCCTTTAAATATGAACCATCATCTGAAACATTTCAACAGACACAGAGTTGGGATTTTTCACACTTTTATTTTATTGTTTGTACACAAAGTTTAAGATGTCTTTATCTGTCATTCTTACCTTCACATGCCAAAAGAGAAGGTCAGAGTCTAAATGGGCAAGCTATGAAACCACCAGACTTTACATCGGACAGAAATTCCTAACTTCTGCTTCCTCAGATGGCAAAAATTACAGTAAATTAACAGAGCTGAAAGAAATGACACTCAGGAAATAACACACCAGCAACCCTGGGAGGCTTAAGAGCTGCATCCATTTATAGCAGAATGCCTGAAGAGATCATTATATTATCTATGTTGATCTTCTGTATCTCACAGAACATCTGAAACGTTTTGTCGCCCAGCCTATAATAAGCTCTGTAATTAGGCTACAGTGTTCTAACACAGAAAAACCCCAAGCTGCTCTATATGCAGCAGACCACCACAAAGGCCAAGTCATATGCAGCAGAGGGGAACTAATTATTGGCAAAATTAGGCTTCATGATCCCACCAAGCAGTTTTCACACTGTTGCTGCATATGAATTCCTCTGCAGCGCTCTTGTGACCAATTTTATTTAGAGCACTTGAACAAAGCCAAGCAACCAAACATTTATGAAAGACAGCTTCCCATGCTGCTTCAAGCAGCTACTGCAAAACATATACAACTGCTTTGAGCACTATAAAACATATACAACTCTGAGACATTTAAATCCAGTTTATTTAGTACCCAACTCAAGATAAATTAGAGGCAGTTTATACTGTCTTAGAGTATCCCATAGAGAGGATTAGGGATGAAGACTTCTAACTGGGGTAAGTAATATTTTAAAGTTCAAAAATAGGAAGCTGACATTCCAGTTCTAAACTGAAAAGAAAAAGGAATTCTTTTTAATTCTTAACAAAATCCAGAAGTGACTATTAGAAAAACTAAACCCAGAAAGGAGAGCCTTACACTTAACCCAGGTTTAGCTTTGTTTAAAGGTAAAACCAAATGTCCAAAAGATACAGAACATAGTAACACTAATAGGAAAGATACTGGTGACATTTTAACCCTTAATACTAAATTCTAGCAAGACCAGGGGAAAAATACAGGGAGCAGCAGCAGGAATACTTCTTCAGTGCAAACAAAGTAATCCTCAGAAAAGCTTACACAAACACACAGTACTTGTAGCACAATGTAAGGAACTTGTTTTGTGAACCTAATAACCTCTGCTGTCTGTGTGCATTCTGATGTACTTCTCTGTCAGCCCATGTCAGTGCCTACTTCTCTGTTTCTGTTTGGGATCCTTCTGCTTTCCAGCTCACCAGGGCTCCTTCTTTTGGTTGTTTTGGCTGAAGTCCCAGAGAAATAACAACGCCCTTGAGCTGAGTGTCAGAGAGTTCAAGAATCAACAGGTGCCCAAGGGAATCTTCAACCTGGCTCTTTAGCACAGCCTCTGATAATGCACGACTTTTTTTCCCCAAGCAGGAACATGGAATTGAGATACAGACAGGCTGAGTGAAAAGCAAGAGTAAACAATGTCTTTGAGACAAGAACTTCCTTGTGTTTTTGGTTTCTCCCCCTTTTGCTGCAGGAGTGCCCCTGAACTTTGGTTGATGACATCCAAATGGGATTTGCTTAGCTTTCTACTTGTTAGCCTGGGTGCCTCACAGAAGATTTCCTCATCAAGTACTGACTTTGGATTTTACTTCCAACATCATAGAAGTAAAGGAATCAACATTTAAAATCAGATGAAGAAAACGAAGTGAAATTAGAGAAAGCAGAAATTGTGTTCTTCCCATTTACCTAACACTGGGGGCCAAAGGAAGGCAGAAGAGCCCTTACCAAAATCATCACTACTTCACTACTGTCCTCATGAACTGTGAATCAAGTTCTTCAAGTTTGGTTTTCCTTAGAAATCAAAAAAAAGTTTTGCTCTGAGTTGAACGACATATTTAGTCAACATAGAGTGCTGAACTAAAGGATTCCTTTAGTTTTTCATCTCAGCTAAAAAAAAACCCAAGACCTTTTGGTTGAATTAAAACAAACCCTCCCCAATTCCTGAATCTGTATCTGACTACTGAACTTAAGGTATTACAAAAACCCAACCAAAAAAAAAAAAAAAGAAAGAAAAATCCACCACCACATGTGGATCAAAAATGCTACATTTCTCTTAAATCATGAGACTCTCCTCAAGTTCTTCTGAAGTGCTAAAAACCCTTGCCTAACAGAGATAGTTGATTCTCTCACACCCCAGGAACTCCTTTTCTTCACTCTTCTCTTCCTTCATTGTTTTGTTTCTACCTCCTTGTTAGATTAGCAGGATTTGACTTTCACTCCCACTCCCTTTTTTATACAAGGGCTGCTTTGAATAAGAATGAGCCAATGTCCTGTTAATGACAGATCCTTAGGGCATCTCCTTCACTTACAGTTTCCTCAACATTATTTTTTTTCTTCTACCACTTACCATTTCCTTCTCATAGACATACCTCTCATTCATCTTCTACCTAGTTTCAAAAATATCTTCCTCAAGTACCTCTTGCATTCCTAATTTTCCATCCTTTCTTACTTTCCCTATGCCTTTTTTAAGCCTGCACATTTGGGTCATTACCTCTTTCCTCTCTATATTCTACTTCTAGATCATCTAGTAATCACTAATAAAATTAAGTATTTAAAGATGTTCTCATAGCTTTAAAAACTTCATTCTGCTTTCTGCTCATTCTGGAGTCTCAGAAGAGACTTATTTGTTCTGACCATTTTACATGGCATTTCTCTCATTTAACCCAACCTGCTGCCATTTATTGTAATCCACACAATTTACAAATCCCCCAAAAGCACATCCAACAGATCTAATGATTGTATTGGGAACTTCACAACCTGAACAGAATGCACAAGGCTACTCCTCACCTTCCAGTAAGCACTTGAATTTTCAAAGAGCTCATGCCATGTCACTACAAACTACTATGACAAAAGATGTTTTAACTCCAACACCCAACACACATCTGGGTTTTTCTGGTTGAAGCCACTGATGACAGACACTCCCTTCTGCTCACTGGTGTCTCACTCTTGCTCATACCTTGACATGTTGCAAAATAAAGATTGCATTCATTTTAACATGTAGTTTCAAGTGTTGGGAGTTTGTACTGGTTTTTTACAATAAGTTACAGTTGAAACTATATCCATACCAAATTTTGGAAATCTAATTTTCTTCATAATAAATTTCTGATATTTTGGACTGCTCCAAAGGTCATTCACTTGGAAAAGAGAAAAAAAAACAAGGAGGAAATCAAATGCTTTACAGTTGAAAGGAAGACCATTCACTTTTTAATTAAGTTTGTTGTAGATTACACTTCTAAACCTTAAGAAATTGGATTAATAGTTTCTTTATTTACTAATCCTATGAAGAGTCTTAAAACACCTACGACTATTTTGCTTGGTTTTATTGGTTTCCTCCTACTTGTCTGCACATTGAACCTTGTGGCAAAATGATGAGAGGTTTTTCCAGGATGAGTGTTTGCTGGATGTTTTGTTTGTACTTAATGGTCTCTGGATAGCACCAAATCTAAATAAAGTTATGGCTTTAATCATCTGACTCAACCCTGAACAACCACCAACAGAAGAGCAACAATCCTAATTTTAAATTAAAAGCACATGAAAATTTGGAAAAGTTGTTTTATCTTCCCTTTCTTCCACAGGATCCTACATCCTCAAAACCCATGTGTGTACACACAGGTCTTCTAAAAACACTACCCTTCATAACACTTCTTACACAATGAAGCCAAGAGGAAACTAAACACAATATGAAACATGCTTTAGAGGACAAGAAAGAAATTTAAAAGTCCTGAAGACAATCACAGCAGAGCAGGGTTTGCTCAACTCAGGATCACATTTGCTTGGAGATGAGGCTGTAAGAGACCAGAAACAGTCTGCACATAACAGCCTGTTTGTCCCAGCCATGAGACACCCCCAAATTTGAAATAAAGCTACCAGCTGTCTTAGCAAGATGCCATGTCACTGTTATGTGGGGTTGATCTATGAAGTCATTTTCTTAGAATACTTACCACTAAATCCCAGTTATTTTGTTCAAGCAACGTTATAGCTTCATCAATATTTTCAATACCAGTACATGCCTAAAAATAAAAAGAAGCAGTAAAGAGAATTAAAAGCATTGATCAAAATCAGGGTATTAATACTTATAATTCAGTTAATTTCAGCAGGATGACAGGATGACAGTATAGGTTTTCCCTTTCTGTTACAAAAGGGTAATCCAGAAATCAGACTTCAAGTTTTAAACATCAAACATTTAGATAAAATTCCCTGTTCCAACAGAGGACTCTTCTGTAACCTTGAGCAAGCCACCTAGGGAAGCAAGACCAATAAGTTATTTGTAAAATTAGGACAACAGTGCTGTCCCATAAAGGTGTTTTACCTTCAAAACTATGAAGCACTCATACTAACTTTAAAAGGGAGCACAAAAAACCTTGAAGTTCTATCCCTGTGTTCTGGCTTTACCTAGTTCAAGAAATCTAACACAATAGCATTTTTAAGGTTAACCCTCATAAAACCATATTTTGAACTCAGCTTAATTGCAAACACAAGAGCACCTCTACTCAGCAAAAGCTGAGATGCAGCAACCTGCTGCCTTTTTTGATACCCAAACCTTTTCAACTATTCAACTTCAGCAGGCAGAGCATTGCTGTTCATTCTGCCACATATTTGCCACTATTCACATTGAAACATATCAGATATATTTTACCAAAAGAGAAAAAAGGAAACAGATAAGTCTCTTTCTGGAATTTATCTTTCATCCTAACTGTATTCAAACACACAAGAGGAGTTCAGAATTTTACAAGATCTGAAACATGATCATGTTCTTTCTGCTTTACCACATAGTTATATAAATCTTTGCATCCAAAAAATAAAAAAACAAACCTTTTAACAGTAATAACACAGAGCTAGATAGCAGCAGCAAACAATCAGTTTTCCTGATTCCCTTTATGTTGTAAGAGAAGAAGGAGGCTAAGCAGACACTTTTTTCCTACCAAGACATAAAGAGCCATCAGGTCATTTATTTCCCATGTTCTTTTTTTCCAATTTACAAGCATGAAAACATAAAAAGAAGAAATCATGAAGAAATTCAAGGCCAATTCTCTCTTCCTAAATTCAATCCTGAAAAATTCCACACTTACAAAGCACTACATGCAGTATGTCAACACAAAATGGACCAGTCTGAAGGACCACAAGATGAAATTATGGAGAATTTTGCCTGCAGAGGGGAGGCAGAAGTTTTACTGCTGCCCAGTGCTCTCATCACCACATTGATCCTCTCTGCAACAAAACAAAATTTCTTCCACTTCAGAGCATGCTGTGTTAATGCTGAATTTCACCCACTTCACATTGGGAGTGCTAAAAAAATAGCACTTTGCTCCTCAGAAGCATCATTTAGCCTTCTTTTCCATTATTTCTTGCAGTTATTTCTGAAGTTAAAAATGGAACAAAACTTCAACACAATCCCCAGCAATTGCTTGTACATTTATATACACTTAAGCCAGGTAGGTTTGCAGAGTAGAGGGCTTGAGCTTGTCATTTCTGAAATCACAGCATGGTTCACACTCCCATCAACCTGCCACTGGAACTGATGCCAACAGATCTGCTGCAAAAAATCCTGCCTTGAGACAAAGCTCTGCAGAAGTCTGAGATTCTGTTTACATCCCAGTAAAATACACTTAATCTGGTCATTACAGAATTAATTACTATTTCTCATTTGTCAGCTCTGCAAAATCTGCATGACCTTTTGAAGAACTACCTTGTGTTCCAACCTACAATAAGAACTTGCCCAACAATGTGTTGTTTTCAGCCTGGGCTGTGCAGAAGCTGAGATGGTACCTACAGTACAGGATTTAACAGTGGTTTTAGTTGTCCCCTCTTTTTATCAATCCCACAGCTCTGCTGACTTGCCACTGTCCTCTCTTAGCCCATACTAACTGCAAATCAATTCAGCTCACTTTGGTGTACTCTCATTTTGAGATAAACTAAACAAAATTAGCTTATCCTTCTGCCAGAGCACACAGTGAAAGGAGTTAACTCATCCCAGTGAGGGCAGAGTAATTAAACAGCTAATTCACCTGGTGTCTGCACCCTTCCTGAATCATCTTTCTGGTGACTTACAATGTAAAACAGAAGCTGCTCTTGGTCACTCAGCCAGGCAGAGTCACTGGGTAACAAGAACAGACAGGTGTAAACACCAGCTGAAAATAAAGATCATCAGAATTCTTAATAGCCAAGACAAGCATTTTTGGTTAAATCTTTGCACCATTTTTACAGTCCTTTCTAATATTTGATTTTGAGGAGTTCTTAAACAAAGATTTCACTTTCCAGATGGATCATTTTTGCCAGTTGTCAATGAAACAGAAAACAAACATTTCAGAATGGACCAGGAAAGAATGAGTGCTACTTATCAATGTAACCATAAAAGAGACACTCCCAGATCTTCAACACACTGATTAATGTCAGAGTAGCAGCAAATTAAGATTATTTAGAATCTTATTATATTGCACTATTTCAACATTCAAACACTACATACTACAACATACAAATCCTTGTATCAAGTCAAAAGCCATCAGTGAGACCAAAAATCCCCAGCAACCAAAAACTGAAGACGCTTCCTTGTACCTGCATCATGTCATGCAAGCTAAACTAAAGAAAATCATCTGGTTTGCATGTCTTTGATTTTCCCTAAGAAATTAAGCACACAAGACAAGCAGTCCCTCAATGGCAAGCCTGACGTGACGTCAAAGGCTCTGTGGTGACAGATCAGTCCCAGAACAACCTGGCTGCTGCTGCCTTTGTTTCCTTTAGGGAAAGCACACAGGAAACCAGCAGGTTCTGTGAGCAACAGAATTAACAAAGTCTGGTTCCTCATGGGTTTGCCTCTCATCCCTAATTGCAAGGGCCGATTTCAGCTTTTCCTGTGGCTGGAATATTTAAAAGAGCTTCTTCTAATGGACTACTTCCCTTATTACCTGGCTGTATTTTCATTATATTTGGAATAGCTTCATTAGTACAAGTCCAAGGGACACCTGGCACCTTAGGGCTCTATGCCTCACTTATCTAGAAAGGCACACTAAAATTCACAGGGTTTAATTATTTACAGTACTTAAAGATGTTTTCCTCAAGTTTATTCCTTTTATTCTACCCAAGCAAGAAACAAACAAACAAAAAAATTAATGGGAAAAAGGAAGTTAAATTTGTTCAGAAACAGAAGTGAAAAAACTCTTAAAAATATAGCACAGCAGATGAGTCCTAAAGATGCAAAAATGCATCTCTGAGCAAGTAAAGAGAGGGGCTGAGGAGACTTTTTTATTATTCACAGATTTTTATTCAGCTTTATTTTCATGAGAGACCTGCTTAACAGAAGGCATTAAATATTTTAAAAGAAAATTCCTACGTGAACACTACTAAATCTTGTTTCAGTGAACAACCAGCACATCCTCTAAGTCATCAAAAGATGAAAGGAACAAACCACCACAGAAAAGGTAAAACCTTGAAGGCTCACTGATTTGTAAACCTTTACACATCAGAAAGAAACCAAAGAATTTTTTTGGAGGACAAAGGAGAAGAAAAGGTAGAACAAGTTCCTCCTCCTCCCTCCATTTCCTGTAGATCTAGGATATCATTTTCAGCCTTCACAGCAGCTCCAGAGACTCTGCAGTCACTTCTGTGCTTTTCCAGACCACACAAGAGGAACATGAATGCGAAGATGAGAAAACTTTTGTTGTGTGCTGAATACATAATCAGATTCTGAAGATAAAGTTACTGAATGTTAAAACAACTTTCTTAGCATCCTCCTTTTCCAGGGCAGGTAAAAGTTTCCACCAGGCAGATTGAAATTTTCACATCATAAAATTTCAGAGTGCTCTCCAAATTTTTTTCCAGGTAGCTTCAAATCCCCAGAGCAATGGACACCTTACCCTTGGAATGTCTCACAGGTAAACATTAGGGTGCTATCCTTGCACAGTAACATTAACCTCAATAAAAGAAGCAAAGAAGTTAGTGAGGAAACAATTCAATAGGAACAAGTTGTGAGGGCAGACAGACTCCAAGGCATTTGAGACAGAGCTAGAAGCTGCTTCCAAGAAAGCTGTAATGCAGGATGAAAGACTGGCTCTTCTAAATCCCTTGCAGGGTGGTCTGACTCCAGCAGCTGTAACAGCTGGATGTGGGGCTTGAGACCCCAACAGCCCACGCTCCAGCCCACCTCCACAGCCCAGGGAGCAGCTGCCTTCCCCATCTGGCAGCAGCTGCCCCCCAGCACCTACTGCAGGATGCAGGATCCATGGCACAGCTGCAAGGGCCAACTGCTGCTGCCAGCACAGAGCTGGGCTGCTCCTGCAGGGCTGCTCCTGCAGCAGGGCTGGAGAGCAGCAGGGCTGTTCCTGCAGGGCTGGAGAGCAGCAGGGCTGTTCCTGCAGGGCTGGAGAGCAGCAGGGCTGTTCCTGCAGGGCTGGAGAGCAGCAGGGCTGGAGAGCAGCAGGGCTGTTCCTGCAGGGCTGGAGAGCAGCAGCAGTTGCTGACACTCACACACAGCCTCACATGCTGTCCCCCTGCACAGGAGCTGGCAGCACATGGCATTGGGCAGCAAGGCAGGATGTCTCTCCCCTGGGGCACCATTCCCCTCCTGGCCAAGGCAAAATGCAGCAGGCAAAGCATCCAAAAGGCCACAGCAATACCTGGATAGAGGACTAAGTCTCAATGTTCTTTTTGAACAATTCCATACTTTCTTTGGATACCAACAATAGTTGTATTCTCTCCAAAAAGGGACCATCTAACCCAAACTAGGCCTAGAACATTTTGTACAAGTTCAGGCCCATCAAAACCAGGGCTGTAATTCACAGACAGCTGTGAATTGCCCTGGGTACCACTCTCTCCTTTAACAGATGAAAAATAAAATAATCTGTAGCTCAGTCCATCATTTCAATGTTTAGCCAAATGCTACAATGCCCAAAGAAACAACTGCATGAAGGCACCAAAAAGATTCAACAGCATTGCCTAGGAAGAAAAGGCAATCCTTTCACCCTCTGGGATCTCCTACAAAAGCTCAGGAAGTCAGCATTAACACACCTGCAAGTGCACAGACAACACCCTAGGAAGTGCTTACTCTTGAAAGCACCAAATAAATTTTTATCACCAGATAGAGCAGGGCAACTAGAGTTAACTCTATTCCATAAAGATATATGAGGTTTTCAAGAAATGCTGCCAAAGAACATAAATTGTCAAAAATCAATTCACTATCCCTTGGGTAACTTACTCTTCAAAAATTGAGAGAGACTAAGAGTATGGAAAACTCTTTGAATCCAGGCCACAAACCTGCTCAGGACAGCTGAATTACCCAGATCAGCAGCTTAAAAACAACAAACCACTCAGAGCTGTTCTGAGCAGCATTTGAACTACAGCAAAGGATACTTCCCATCTCCTTGCATATTTCCTGTGTAAAAGAACCGAGATTTATCTTGCTGCTTTACTCACCTCTTCAATTACAACCAGGCAGTTCACAGACACACTTCACCTCCCTGCCAGGTTTTGCATATCTCCAAAGACAGGGAGTCTACAGCCTCTCTGGGCACTTTGTTCCAGTGCTTTACCACCTTCACTGAGAATTGTTTTTCCTTATATTTAATTATAATTTCCCAAGCTGTAACCCATATCCACTGCCTCTCACCCTCAGACTCCAACTGCAAGAGAAATTTGATTCTGTATTGTCTGTTATCACCCACTGTACAACTGAGACAGGAACTAGATCCTCCTGCAGCCTCCTCTCCCAGGCTACACAAAGCCAGCTCCCTCAACATCACCTTCCACACAAAAGTGCTCCAGCCTCCTCCCTCCCCAGGGAACCCTTCACTGGACTTGCTCTGCTCTGTCAGTGCAGTGACTGACAGTGAACCCAGCACTCCTGGCAGCAGTGCTCTCACCTGAACAATGAGAAAGAATGGACTCCCTCAGGCTCCTGGAACACTTGTACAGCCCACTAAGTGGCTGCTACTGCTTCTAGAAAAATCCTTAAGTTCCCTTTCCAAGCATTCCTAACAAAAATCAGGTTTCTGGATGCAAGATTTTTAAACAAACCAATCCTTGAGTTTCCTCTTTCTAGAGTCAAGCATAGGACTTTGCTTCTTTTTCCCATCCATTATGAGCTCAGTAATCAAGGATAATTACCAAGTCTATAAAGAACCAAGGCTAGCTCCAGATCATATCAGCTAGAAATCCACTCAAACCCAGAAAGATTTAGGACACTAATTCACCCCTGACATGTTAATAAGTCAGAAAATTTTCTTTAAATTCACACATACACTGTTGCAATGGTGATTACTTCAAAGCTACTGAAACAAAGTGTAACACTTCTTCCCCCAAAAGAGGTAAAGTTGAGCCAATATGCCTAGCCAAGCAAGTAAAGGCTTTAGTACCATAATATCAAATTTAAGAGGCCTGTGGGACTCCCTTCTGGGCTATCAAGAGATGCAGCACATTCAGACACTCAGAACTTAGATTTTTTGGTACTTCAGTTCTTCTCATCCCAGAGTCCCACCAGTACCAGGATCACCTCCACAGACTTCAGCAGCTCCACCCCTCTGTGGCATCCCTGCTCCTTCTAATCCTGCAACAACCCCAGCAGTGTATCGAGACTGTTCTTAATATGAGTCATCCGTGGTTATTATATTAACTTTTACTTCTGTTTCAGACAAGCACTTAAAAAACAACATCCAGGCATATCGACCAAAAATCAGACTGAAAGGTCACCTACTGCAAGCATCTAACTGAAGAGATAAGAATGCTTCTCTAGTTTTTGTCATACTCAGAAGACCATCTGGTAAAAATTAAGCAGATTCACCAGCTGTTCATTTAGCAAAAACAAGCTAATTCACTTACCAGCATCAGAAATCAAGAAAGGGTTTTAGGCAAATATGCCAGAATAAAGTTTGCCCAACGCATTTCAACTCCCACACCCAACTATTTACAAACTCCATCATTCTCCTATTTGAGCATCCCCTTAAGCAAAGTGAGGTAGGGAGGGAAGAGGGGAGAAGGAAAAATATTACTTATGAAGGTCACAGAAGACATTTCAACCTGTAGCTACCAAGCAGACAGGAGTGAACTTTGCCCACACTCTGAGATGACTGCAAGCCTTCCAAACAAAGCAAGCTGGGGACAAAGTCTAAACTGGTAGCATGAAGCTCTAACCACTTCTCAGCAGAACTAACTAACCCAGCACCACACTAACCACGTTCAAATGGATTCCAGCAGACTGTCAACTCTCCCACGACTCTGGAGCAAATTCTGATTCCAGAATACCACGAAGGCAGATCCCTAGGAAGCCCATGAGCTGAGCCAAGACATGAACCCAAGCCTCCCAAGCCCCATGCTAACACTCCAGTGTTTAAGCCACACACGTTACATACAAAGAGCAGTGGTCAAACTGAATTAAAACACAAACCAAAAGGCAGTACCCATTAATTAGTACCCTACGCTACCAAACCCATTTGTCATTCCTGAGGACTGAAGACAG
Organism: Ammospiza nelsoni; assembly: GCF_027579445.1. Classification (NCBI taxonomy): domain Eukaryota; kingdom Metazoa; phylum Chordata; class Aves; order Passeriformes; family Passerellidae; genus Ammospiza; species Ammospiza nelsoni. The sequence goes on from NC_080641.1 coordinate 30,183,097, forward strand.
TCTTAACCCAACAGCTACACACATGTTTTAGTTAGGATTATCCCAAAGTTTCTGTGTTTGTTTAATACTTTTATTAAGTATATCCATGAAAGCAAAACCCCAAGGTTTCCTGAATCACTTTGCCCTTACAGTATCACATAAGAAAAACTGATAGAAAAAAGAAAATAATTGCATGGGTCAAACAAATGCTTGCTGCACATATGCACTCATCTCCTTTCTCCTCATTATCTCAAAAGCAGCAGAATTTTTTAAAAAACTCAACAATAAATAAAAGCCACTTTCTAGATAAGCACACAAAGGAAGAGTACTGATCCATACAAAAGAATATTTTAGTCAGCATTTCACAAACACTCTTTTTAATTTTTTGTGAAGAACAGCACAGCAAGGAACAGACATACTCTTCAAAACCTGGAAAAGGCACTGGCATGGTTTAACTCCAGCCAGCAGCCAAGCCCATGGAACTGCTCACTCACTGCCCCAGTAGTGGGACCAGGTAGAGATTCTGAAGGATAAAAGCTGGAAAATTCACAGTTTGAGATAAAGACAGCTTAATAGGGAAAGCAAAAGCCATCCACACAAGCCAAGCAACACAAAGAAATAATTCCCTGCTTCCCATGGGCAGGCAGGTGTTCAGCCACCTCCAGGACAATGGGGTCCCACCATGTGTAGTGGTTACTTGGGAAGACAAACATCAATGCTCTGAAGATCCTCTCTTTCTCTTTCTTCCCCCACTTCACACACCAAGCACAATGTCATATGGTCTGGAAAATCCCTTTGGTCAGTTTGGGTGCCCTGTCCCAGCTGTGTCTCCTCCCAACTTCCTGTGCACCCCCAACCCCTTCCCAGTGTAGCAGAACAAGAAGCAGAAAAAGCCTTGGCTCTGTGCAAACTGCTCAGCAATAACAAAAACATCTCCTTATTATCAACTCTGTGTTCAGCACAAATCCAGAGCACAGCCCCAAAACAGCCACTGGGAAGAAAATTAACTCTACCCCAGCCAAAACCAACAGGCATCCAGAGCAGAGAAACAGCAGCACATTCAAACTCCAAGCACAGATCCTACCAATAACACAGGCCAACAAGGGCAGAAAAGAAAAAAAAAAAAAAAAAAAAACCAAGAAACAGCTTTCTAAAGACATTAATATTATATAAGCTTTTAAAAGCATCAGGACATCAGGACAAGAAAGACTGACAGGAAGTCAGTGGGACCAAAGGAAGAAAACAGTAAAGAAGTATTCAAAGAAGGTAAGGGCATATCAGAAAAGCTACATGAATTGTGTGCACTGATACCCACTACTGGGGAATCTCGAGACCATCCTGTAACACAGCTGATCTGTACAGAAAACACTCTCATCCTAAAATGTCAGCAGAGACACACAGAGCAAACCACTAGATTTGTGAGAGTCCCCAAAACTCTAAAGGAACTTATATTTAAGTTTTTCACAGCAGACTCCTCTTTAAATCAGTTTGATTAAAGGTGAAATCAACACCATGTTCCCGGTGTTGTGGTGCAAACCAGAAGGGGTTAATATTTCTACAGTTCAAATTTGACTTCTGCACTAATAAGAAACAGCAGAAATTCCAATAAACTACATAGAATAGGCTTAGTATGTACATATAAACAACACACTGAGGAAAAGTGAACACAGCTTCTACAGAGCAAACTCACACATCACAAAACTACTCAAATGTCTCTCAAGAACTCAGCCAGCTGAAGAACACAAGACTAACTCAAGCTGGCACAGCTTGTTTCCAAAGTTTTACAACAAACTCATCAAGCTTTACAGCAACATCATCAAGCTTTCAAAATGCTGACTTCCAGAAACTAGGATGAGGTAAATCCATTCATATCCTGTTTCTTTCAGCTCTTTCCTAAGGACCAGCCACTGCTGTAGAAAAGACATTAGGTCAGCTGGGTCTTCGATCTGAGCTGATATGGCACCTTTGATATTTGCTCACACAAACAACCTGACCTTTAGAAAATAAAAAAAAAATTATAGAAGTGACTCAGTTTCAGTGTTCTTGTCTTTACAAATCGTTTTCTGCAATAGTTAAAAATGAAACTTATATAAAATAACCCAAGGGCTAACGTATTCTGTTCTAGTTTCAAAATGTCTCTTAAGAACTTCAGCTTTAATGAATTATCTTTTGAAAGCATTAACTACTGCTGTGGAACAAAGACCTGCTCAACCAGTCAGACATAGAGGACCAGCAGATGACTATTTCAATAGACCAAACAACATGTCATGCATACATGAGGGCTTTGATTTCCTCTTTGAGCAGTTTCTTTTTACAATTGCACATTAACTAGTCAACTCTAAAAAATGGGCTTAATTAGTAGGTATCAATCCAGTCAGTAAGTATGTCATTTCCTTTCATCCAAATATAATGAGGGACGAGTAAAATGTTAGGTACTTCCCCAGGCCTTTTATTCTAGTTCCTACAGTAGTTAAAGGAGAGCACCCATCTAATGGCTGCCCCACATATGCACAGATTTATTCAACGACTAGAAAAATGTGAGATCCTGTCAAAGATATGCCAGGTAGTTCCTTGAAAAAGCTACCTTGTACTTCTAGTATGGAAGTGTGTGAAAACTAGGCTTGCAATGGTAACTGAATCATAAGAACTGCCCAAATACACAGGAAAACTCCACCCTTTCAGGCTTTCCAGCTCCAACACAATATTCCCAAGATGGGAGACTCTCAAGGCCCCTTAAGACATGTAGGAAATGGCTCAAATGCTCATCCTCTCCCACAGCTCCTTCCACACAGAAATATGAACTCAGTGAGTGTAAACTTTACTGTAATTGACCCTTGCTTACCAAGATATATTAGCCATGTGGTATTTTCAATATGACAAATAATTTTCACAGTATCTTTCAATGAAAGCCCATTCCTAGCCTTTGGGAGTACATATAATTAATAATTTCAATATTATAATTAGTACTGGTTGTCATGGCATTTGAAAAAGGATCCTATAGCTACCACCTCTCAATCTGTTTCAGTGACCTACTAACCCAAATACCTATATGAATGGGCTGATGGAAATGGTGACATGATTACTATGATGCCAAGAGTCTTTTCAAGGTAATTGAATGAAAAAACCAGAATAAACCTCTTTCTAAAGACAAATTGGTGCTCCAGTGGTAAATTATTCAGGTTCCTACAGCAGGAGCATAATGCACACAAATCAGTCAAAGTAGCCTCTTTCTTTTCTATAAATGTCAGTTAGTATTGCTAATTACCTATCTGCCCTTACATCAGAGAAATTAACTGGCTTTTCCATGAAGAGCTATCATTGAGAATATCCAAGTTATGTTTCTAAAAGGACACCACTCTTACTCCAGCTTCTCATTTCTGGCTCTGGAACTCACTTCACCTTCAGTTTAAAGGCCAGTAAATCAAATTAGCCTTGTTCTGATGAACCTGAACTTTGGGATGACAACTGAGCCTAAACATATCTAAAGAAATGAAACTCCAAAAACCCACAAGGAATAAATTGATAGAAGTGATGGCAGAAGTGAACTAGTAGCAGACAGTGAAAATGGCAATAACCAAGCTAGAACACACTAAGCATGCAGTATGTTTTTATCATGTCTCTTGTCCCTTAAGGCCATTCACAGCAAACAAAACCAATTGTGTTCCAAACCAAGAGGTCCAGCTACCAGTTCCAAAGGTGTTACTGACTGGGTAATATAAAATTATAAGGTGATCAAATCCAACAAGGATTAAAAGGAATTCTAATCAAAATGCAAATTAAGAGGCCTTAAAAGTATGAACTTCAACTTCCTACAGTGTCCTAAAGGCCTCTTTTTTTACACTGAAAAACAGTCCTCTTATCTATTTTAAATTTTAACCTAAGATACAGTAACCTATATCCATTAAAACAGGTCAGGGGAAGCAGTGCAGAGCACCTGGGCACCTGACTGTGAGAAACCCAGCAGAGCCCACTTTCAACTAAAGACACCCAGCAGGAGGTATGGTTAAACAAACCTGTCTATCCCAAACCCTGATTTCCAACCTCTAGAGTTCTGCATTTCCTTCCAGCTACTGTGGAGAGATCTGCAGAGCTCAGTTCAGCACCCACTGCACTCCACATTCTACAGAGAGGTTTTGGTTTGAGTAAGACTGAGTGTAAGCTCAGACAGATCTGAACAGATGTACACCCAGGTATAGAGGGAGACCTTCTGATGAAAATGTAGGCCTCCAAGAACTTTGAATCTTTGGAAAGCATCTTCCAGCTTATGTTTAAACTTTGACTGGAACTCTCTTCAGCAACAACCTTTTGTTGAGGGCCTTGTTCCAAATTCCCAAACACTCCACTGCAAGCCTGCAAAGAAAGCAAAAACAGCTCTTTCTGCCCCAGCACCTTAATGACAAAACATGTCTTTTTCTTTCAGAAATCAATATTAAGGACATCCACTTTGAGATTTGTTCAGAACCCACAGTGAGTGGTTTATCCTTACAGAAATGTTTGAAACACTTTCCAGCCCCCACCCTAAGTCACAGTCCAGGGCCAGAATCAAGGGTACTGACTTGAAGCTATTCCTGTATCTGCCCACCTTTTCCACCCATCAAATCTTTATACTGGCAATAAATTAAAATGACAGAAAACCTGAGCCACCATGCCAACAAGCACAGAGGAAAGCAAAGCTCACTTAGCACCCTTTAAAAAAATACAAATATCAATTCTACACACTGACAGTGTTGGACAGTGAAAACTGCTCACAACTGAGATACTCTTCTACAGGGCTGAAGCAGACAGGAACAGAAAAAAACCAAACCAAACAAAAAACTTTATCTTGTCAGTTATTTAACAGCACTGTGTTAAACTCCAGGTGAAGAGATTCTTCAGTTTCTTTAATTTTTGCCATTCCAGAAGGAAACAAGTTGATTAATTCACAATTAAATCTTCAAAAACAGGCAAAACCAAAAAGTAACAAACTGATGTATCACTGTCGTGGTCAATTTTATAATTTAAAACACAATCATTTAGCATGCTTTCTCACTTTGCTGCAACTGATGGCAATGAGGCTCTTCCTTCCCAATTCCCCCTTGCTCCTCCCACAAACCTGTTTTTATGAAAGAGATTGACACAAAGTTGAAGTTCGAAAAAAAAAAAAGACATTCTTATACACAAGTGTGTGAATGACACAGAAGTAGTCTATTATCCAGTTTTTTAAAAATTTGGAAAAGGTAAAAAGAAGCACATACCTTGGTTTCACAATGAACATAGATGAGAGAGGGAAGAAGAAAACTACTAGAAATCCATTGTCCCAATGAAAGCAAGGATTTTTGAGTTCTGTCATTTCACTCTGAAATCCTCCCACCCTGACCAAATCCTGACCATTATTTGGTCAATGAAAAATGTGAATACTTTGAAAAATCTCCTCCTGAAGCTCCAAAGTGCCAGATATTCTTGTAATACACGGACACACAGGAGCTGGCAACCCCACAACACTGCAACCCTCAGGCTCACTCCACATTTAGGATTGTTGTGAGGACAAGCACACAGCATGAATAAAGGGGTCTTATAGGTAGACATAACTTATAAGGACCAAAAGATGTTTTTGTTAATTTTAGTTCCAATCCTAAGTGAAGCTGTAAAAACAAAAGCAAAAGTGTAAAAAAGCTAGTGTGCAAAAACATCAGTATCTGACACTTCTGCTAATACTCAAAGGTAAACTTTGGGATTGAAGACCAATCTATGTCAATTAAATGAAGCTCTGTGTAACTAAATTTTACAACTTAAAAAGAAAAAAAAATCTCTTTTCTTTATAGTGAAAAGCAGACCCCAAACTACAAGAAATCATGAGTGTATTTGTACCGTGTGAGCAGCTGGGTATCCCACTGAAGATGGAAGCACTTTGCAGTTAAACACAACAAACAGAACAGTTGTTAAAAAATAGGTATAAATTATATGCCCTTATTTCCCCCAGTATGTGAAGTGTGCTACAGCATCACTTACCAATTCACATGCAGCTACCTTTCTGAAAAATTTATGCCACTAAAACAAGTTGTTGTGCCTTTTCCTACGGAGTTTTTCCTTTATGCCAATGACACTTTGTGGAGAAGTTCTGAATTGCATTTAGTAAAAAAAAAGCTAAAACTTGTTTGTGCACTGAACCCCACATCAGCTACTTCCACTGAAAACAATCAGGCTACTCATGTACAAAGCAAAGCTTCTGCATAATCTTTCCTAAGTGTGGGCCTAAGAAGGAAAAGTTAGGCAGGTTGCTTATACAGCCCATATGCATGAATACGGATTTTGTGCTCCCTGGGTAGCACACAGTAGCCTCATTAAAAAGGAGAGGAAAAGAAAATAATTATAAACCACACAGAACAGGCTTAAATTGTTTTGAGACATTAGGCAAAAATATTTTGGTAGATCACTCACTGTGCCTTACTCTATACTTAAAATATTTCATAAAATACTGTGGGTTTACATGTATATATGTGTGTGTGTGTGTGTGTGTGTGTGTGTGTATATATATATATATATATATATACATAAAATATATAAATTTAAATATATATATATATGCAAAATACTTTTTAAAAATAAGTAATTCTCTTTAGTACCTCCAAATGCACAAGTAACCTGTTACTACAATCAGAGCTAAAAAGAAAAAAAATAAATGCAATACAAATTCTTGCTCTAGCTGAAACCCAAGGCAAAATCCCTAATAACTCTGGAAGATACTAAATAAATCCATGAAAGCTTCACAAAAGCATCAGTAGAATTATGATTTTTTTTTTTTTTTAATGGGGAGAGAAAACCCTTTCAAGTTCCAGAAGTTTAAAGACCACTACTCTATCCCCCTTAAACACAACTTGGGAAAAGTGAGGGTGAAATGGTGATGGAAATTTCCCTCCCAATTTCATTCACCAAAGATTAGCTGAACTAAACTACAAATAATTGCTTTTGAAATTTTCACTGTGTGCACCATTCTCCAATAAGACACCTTACATAAACATAGAAGATGGCAGCAGAACTCTGAGAAAAATATTTATTAATTAAAAGGTACAGAAAATATAAGAGGGAAAATCATGCAGAATTACTTTGCACATAATGTTTTATTCTCCCTTTTAAATTCTTAGTGAATGAGTTGCAAATTCCACCAAGTATTTAAAAGACCCAAAAACCATTACTGTTTTGTAATAGCCTAGAGATTCAAGGCCTAATAATGACTGACATTGTCCTTTACTAATCTGAATCATTAACAGCATGACAATTAACAGATCAGTACTTCAAAATCAGGTAGACACTTGATATAATCTTTAAAAGAAATACAATGAAATAGGAAAACAAAGCTGTCTGCTGAAATACAAGAGGAAAATGTTTGGGTTCTTTTTAAGCAAGGATTGGTGTATGATAAAATATTTCCTGTGTCCTAGGTTCAGACTCATTATGTCACCCACCCTTGATCTAAAACTGGCTTCTGTGACTCCACCACCCACCTGCAAGTTTGCAATGATACTTACTTGTCTTCATGGTACCAAGCACTGCAGTTGCTCTTACACTTTTATTAATGGTTTCAAAATCCAACAATACTGCAAAATAGCAAAAAACAGCTGCAAAGTGTAAATCTGTGTTGAAAATTCTGTTAAACAAATAATCTTAAATTCACCAGTCACTAGTCTCATCTTCTGGGATTCCTGATTGTAAGTTCAGGTAATAATGTGGGATCCCACAAGAATCTGTTCCCACAGGTATGAATGCAGAATTGGGGTCCCAGTTTCCTTTCACACAGTGTGCTGCTCCTGGAAAAACTCCTTTGTGAAATCCCAGCCCTAAAATTGAGATGTCATCCCTTACACACACAAAAGTACCCCCAAGTACAACAAAGTAGTGTCGATATAGTAACATTTGGTAAGCATTTTAATGAATATAGGTGTAAGATATGGGGTACAGGAGGGGATGACAGTTCCCTGTTGCCAGCTGGGAACTCCATGAGTTACATCAGTGAGATACTTGGTACCTTTTGCAACAGAGGAATTACTTAATTTCATAATACACAGGAATTACTGTGCACACCACAGTCATCCTACCTGTAGCTCCAAGGAAACACACACACAGAGTGAATTGGTGGGATTACTTTTTTTTTTCTTTTCAACTAAATGAAATAGTTTCACTGCTAACAGTCTTTTGAGAAGCTGAACATACAGATGGCAGTTTTACACATCAATCCAAGGATATCCAGGTGCCAACCCATGTAAGAATAACCACTGCAAATGGACAGAGCTTATAAAAACCCAGAAGGATTAAAAAGCAAATATTAAAAAAGTATATTCAAACATTATCTGATTTCCTTCCCAGATGTGTTTGGCTCCCCCCACTATTTCAAATGCAGGCATCCTCCACTTTTTTACTTGGTCTTAGGAAAACAATATAAAACAAGCAATATTAAGAAGCAATATACGCTCCTAAACACATCACTTCCACTTACAGAAAGACTTTATTCTGGGGATAAGATATAGAAGTCTGAAGTTAAATTACAACCCTTTTGTAGAGAGAAGGAAAGGACACAAACAACTTGGAAGAGGATATTCCTCCCTTCCACACAAACACGCTGCTGTTTGGAATGGGGTGGGAAGAGTTTTACCATCATCACAACAGTCATAGGCTGAGGCAACCATGGAGTTTAGTGTTGATGCTGGAATGGAAACACCTCGGTTCAGCACTAATTTGTAGCACCAGCAAGTGATTCACTACAAACACTGTGACAAATCATGTGGACTGGTGAGTTTTGTATCCTCCCTGGCATTTGCCTCTTCCAAGTGAGCTGCCTCACAGCTGTCCCAGGGCCTGGGTGGATGCAGAGGGTAGGAACGAGCGAAGTGGATGAAAAAGCTTTATTTTATTAATTAAAAACTGAAACTCTCTAAGTTAAAGGAGACATTTTGTTCACGCACCTTGAGAGAAGAGGGCACACGCTCCCCGTTTCTGACAAACAAAAAAAGAAGGAAAGCGAGAGCGGAGGCTTCAGAGGGAGGGCTTCACACCCACCAGCCCGGACCTCCCCACAAAGAACAAGCAGCACAGCAACGAGGAGAAAGAGAAAAGCAGCGAGAGGCCACGGCTGTGTGGCGGCGGCTTGAAATTTACCTGGAAATCAGCCAATATCATTTCTCGGTCCATGTTGGACGCCATTGCAGCCAGCTGCGTCCCGGCTCTGCTCGGACCCGCGCACCTGGAGCCGCTGCCGCGGGGAGGACGGGGCAGGGTGGGAGCTCAGGAGCTCATGGAGGCGCCGCGCTGCGCTCGGGCTCCCGCGGCGCCCCCGGGCTGCCCCTGCCGGGGCCGGGCAGGGGAGGAGGCAGGAGAGCGGCGGGCCGGGCGCGGGGCCGGGAGCGGGCAGCGCTGCCTCAGCCGCTGGCCCGGGAAGGAGGAGGAGGAGGAGGAGGAGGAGGAGGAGGAGGAGAAGGAGGAGGAGGAGGCAGCGCCGCTCCCCGCCTGCCTCCACCACAGCGCCTGTGTCGCACATTTTGCCTGTCATTGAGGTCGCAAAGAGGCGCTTTGCGGCCGCCACGTGACTGCCCGCCTGTCAAGCGCTCCCGGAGCCGGGGGCGGGACCGAGCCGTGACCGGGACGGGGACCCGGCGGCACCGGAGCGGAACGGGGAGCCCCGGCCCGGCCCGAGCTGCCGCAGCGGGGCCGACACAGCCTCACGTCCCGTGCCGGGGCTTGGCGGCTCCCCGGGCCCGGCCGCGGCGCGAGGTGTCCGGGCTGGGCTCCACCGGCGGCTGCGGCCTAACGGCTCTGAGGGGAGCGGCTGCAGCCGTGCCCGGGCGGCGCGGGGAAACGCGGGCCGCTGCCGGGCGGAGCGCGGCCCTGCCTGTCTGTGCGGGAGCGGGGCATCCATCCATCCATCCATCCATCCATCCATCCATCCATCCATCCATCCATCCATCCGTCCGTCCGTCCATCCATCCGTCCATCCATCCGTCCTTGCCCCTCTCCCTCCATCCGCGCCCCGTGATCGCCCTGGTCTCGCTGGATGCAGCGGTTCGCGTCCCCTCGGCTGCCCCGGGCCGCCGTGCCCGCCCGGTACCCCGCACCGCCCGGCGCTCGGGGGAGCGGCGACACTGCCCCCGGGTTCCGACTTGGCTCAAGAGAAGGAAATGCATTTTCCGCAGGTTTTTCTGAGCCAGCACACCGTGATCAGCACAGCGGCCCTCGCTCAGGCTTAGCACTCCAGCAGCACTGTAAGATGCAATTATATATCGCAAATAAACCTGCTTTGAGTACCACAAATCTAATGATGCTTTCTAAGTCTGCCTCCTACAACCTGATGTTCGTGTACTCCCTTAGCACCGACACAAAACACACATTTGGACGCCAATTTGCTAATTATATTTTGCTCTGCTTCTTCAAGTGTCCTGTGCGTGTCGTAGCTGAGGTCACGGACGCACCCAGCAGCTTTCCGTCAGCTAACAACGCTACATTAGGACACCTTTGAATCAAGAAATTCTGCCGGGTGTAGGAAGCAGCGTTCTTTGTTGTTTCTCCGGTCCATCCGCGGGGTCGCAGGGGGTTCCGCGGACTCTGCCAGCCCCCGGGGCGAGCTACGGGGGGAGCCGGCGCCACCGCGGACAAGCGCTGCGTGCGGAGAGGGGAGCTCGGCTGTGCCTTCAGGAGGCTCCGAGATGCCCAGAGAAGCCCCGGGGATGGTTTAGAGCCTGCTGCGGACCCGAGATGCCCAGAAAAGCCCCGGGGATGGTTTAGAGCCTGCTGCGGACCCGAGATGCCCAGAGAAGCCCCGGGGATGGTTTAGAGCCCGCTGAGGACGCTGCTGCCTGGGCTGGGCTGTCTGACAGCGGCGGCGCTCCGGGCGGGCTGAGGCCGCACGGAAACGCCACTTAGGATGCGAAGCCACAGTGTCAGAGAAGCTGGGGTTTTACCTTTTACCGTGTTCCTGCTCTAGTTTGTGTTGGCAGGGCTCGCCAAAAGGGTTTTATTGCCCGCTGACGTGAGCTTAACAATGCGAGCTCCCCAAGAGCGACCGGAGGGATGATAAATTAATTGCCCTCACACCTGCACCATTTTTTTTTTTACCCCCCAGTTTGATATTACAGACAGTTCTGCACTAAGTAGAAGGTATGGTGCAATGCCAGGGACAGCCTATGCTAAATTACAAACAAATCCACCCACACATTACTAGAGAGTAACTATAACAAAGGCTGAAAAGCGAGTTTTAGCAACTGGATTAAAGCCAATTCAATCCTGGCACAAATTGAAGCTATAGGTATGTTGTCAAGATTAGTTCCACAGCGTTCATGTCTATTACAGTCATATTTTAAATAATGATATCTACATTAGATCAAAACAGGAAGGATCTGATCCAGAACATGAAGAAAAGGTGAAAAGCTGCACGTGCCCCACATCTCAGGAAGTTCACATTCAAGTCACAGCTTAAGTTTCTGTTTGCCTTCTCACAGCCTCTCTGAGCCATTCGAGGTGGGTTTTATCCTCCAACGAGTGAGAGACAAATTAGGGAGCAGATTATTTTACTCCTTATACTGCCCGGTGATAATATCTCCCTCCAGAAGTTGTTTGTTGCTGGTTTCCTTGGTTTTTTTTCTGCTGATTCTGGAGCCGATCGGGACAAATCTCTCTGGTTTAGGTGGAGTATCTTTATCACTCGTGAGAGGAAATGATCAGGATTAACGAACTGCTTTCTGCAAAGACTTTTGACAGACCTGCACGGCAGAGGAAGTTTGGTGGCATTTTCTGGCCAGGCAGCTCTACTTGCAGGAGGCCTGCAGCACTACAGCTACACTTTACTTAATTATTTTGCTATGTGGTGTGATTAACAGAAGATGGAAGCTTTATTCTGAACCATAAACCAACAAAAAATTAGTGTGAGACTGTTGTAATATTTGCAGGTCTAATTTTGCACTAAGTTAGCAACAGGTAACACCACCAAAGCCTGTGGATTTTAGGCAGTAATCAGTCACAAAATAAGTAATTTATAAGCCATCTGACTCAATAATCCAAGTCTTACATATAAATTCCCTCTTTATGCAGAAAAGCGACTGTATTTGAATAAACAGATGCTATTTGCATACATATATTTCTAGAGCTAACTTTGAGGGAAGTTATAATTTATATTTTTGCTTTTAAAAAACGGGGGGAAAGGAATGGGAAAAAGCACTACTGCTTCTGGACGAGAATTACCACAACGAGGCCCTTAAAATACACGTGTTTTTTCTCCCCTTTAGTGGGAATGGGAGTGGAGGGTCAGTTGGTAAACTGAACAAAGCTGTTTTCCCTGCTTCGTGTGTAGGCAGCTCACACTTGTCACCTTTGTAACACTCGCAAACAAGCGTGGATGGGGGAATCAGTACAGGAAAATACAACTGCAAAGCAAAACGCAACCGAAGCTGAGAGGAAAGCCAGTTAGAGAAGTCTGGTTTCGTTCAGCTGCAGATCCACGGCTGTAGAACCGGCTCTGTGAGACGGCGGCCGCCCCGACTCAGGCCCCGGCCCGGCTGCCAGCCGCAGGTTCCCCGCGCAGGGCAGCGCTGCAGGAGCTGTACCCACCGCAGGTTCCCTCCCGAACGCACCTCCCCGGGCTGTCTCGCCTTTTTGCATTCAAAAATCACTTTCCCGTGGCGTCCACGCAGAAAACAGACGTGCAGATTGCCCCTGCGAGCGATGGGTTACGTGTGCTTATCAGGGAGCCATGACATCGCTGCTTACCTCTCGGAGGGTTCGCTTGGCAGAACGCAGTCCTCCGAGGCTCCCTGAAACCTAAAGCAATCCAGCCATTGAAGCACTTTAAGACACTAAACACTGTTAGGCAGAGTGGCGGTGACATCCCCGTGCTGTACCATCCTCACTTCTTCGCCCTGGGAAGGGAAAGCGAAGTCCTCGCGTCTTCTTGGTGCCCGGGCGCGGCTCCCCTTCAAAATGGCACTTTCGAATCAATCAAGGACACCAGAAACGCGGGAAGCAAGGAGCGCTCTCGTGGACGGTCGCCTTCCACCGCTAAGACAACTTGACATTGACCCTTCATCCTTGACCTTGTCCTCAGGACGGGAGAGGAACCCGCGCCGCTGCCGGGGCGGCCCGAGCGCGGAGCCGCTGCCCGCGGGGCGCCCGGCCAGGGCCAAGGGGCCGGCACCGGCACCGGAGCCGGCTCCGCTCGCCCCGCGGGCAGGTGGGGACCGCCGGGGAGCAGCTCCGGGCAGCGCCGCGGCCCTCCCGCCTGCCCAGCGCCCCCGATCCCGCTCCTCCCGCCGGGGTGTGGCGGCTCCCGCTGCTACAGCCTCCTTTTCCTTTCATTTTCCCCCCCTAAGCCTCAGCAGCGCTGCTGCTAAAAGCGGCAGGGCCGCGCTGGCCGTGGCGGAGCCGTGCCCGGGCTGCGCGGCGAGGGGACGGCACCGGGCGCCGCGGAGCTGCGGCGGCGGCCGGAGCGCGGCGGGGCCGGGCGAGGGGCGGGCGGGAACCGCTGCAGGCCTTCCTGCCCGAACTCCGCCGCGCCTCCTTAAATCTCTGCCGTTAAAATGTGGGCGGGTGTTTCAACTCAAAAAGCGCTCAAATTTTTTTTCTTTTCAAAAAAAGCTGATGAGGTTAAAAAAAAAAAAAAAAAAAAAAAAAAAAAAAAAAAAAAAAGAAGGGGAAAAAAAAAAGGAGAGAGAAACCGGCTTCGTGTCCTTAGGAAACAGAAGTAGCGATTGTTTGCGCTTAAAAAAGGGGGGAGCGCAAAGCCGCGGGCGGAGGCGGCGGCCGCGGACCGGCAAGTGCAGCTTTATTTCGCGAAGTTGGAAGAGGAGCCGAGCGGGGCTGTCAGTGCGGCTGCGAGCGCGGCCGGGCCGGGGCAGCGGCGGCACCAGCGCAGCCCCTGCCCCCGCCAGGAGCTCTGCCCGCGCCCCGCGGCCGCGGCGGGAGCAGCGCCTGTCCCGGGGAGCGCCCGGCGGAGGGCGGACAGCGGCGGCGGAGAGATCCCGGCCGAGGGACGACGGCGGAGACGGCTCCGAGCCGCGGCTCCTCCACGCCCTGAGAGCGGGCGGCGGTTCGCGGCAGCCCCCCCGCGCCGCCCGCCGCCCTCCTGGATGCTCCGGAGCCGCCGCCGCCGGGGGCGGCCGCCGGCCGGGATCGCGCCCGCCCGCTGCGCGGAGGCTGCGCGGGGCCGCGGGAGTGAAGCTGCTGCTGCTGCGGCTGCGGGGAGCGAGAGCGCCGAGGCAGCGAGCTGGGAGCCCGGACAGCCGCCGCCGCCGCGCCCGGCCCTCCGCGGGCGCGGCTCGTCCTTCCCTTCCCCGCTGGGCCCGGACTAAGCCGACGGAGAGGGATGAAGGGGGGGATCCCGAGCGGGAGCTGGATGCACACTGCTACAGGAGACCTTTCCTCCGAGCTGCTGCTGCTGCTGCTAAGTTTCAGAAACCGGCTGTGAACAGGGTGGGTTGTCTTCTTCTTCCAAGACCTCAGGTCTGAGTGAGTCTCCGGTGTACGTGTATATGTTACCTATAACATATACAATATCTTGCCTAGCTGTTAATCTATTCCCCCCCTTCCCCCGCGAAAGTGGCCAAAGTCTTTAATAAGAGTTACTCTATATGTGGAAGCAAAGAAATCTTGCTTCAAGTGGAGCTGCAGTTTTGCTGAATAATCACGTGTGAGTTAGGGGCGGGCTCTTGGCAAGGAGGTTTTTTACGAGTATTTACTACAAGGTCTTACTCCAGAAGATTAACCATCCCAATCCTTCTGTCAGTCTCCGATGCCATGCCTGGTTAAAAAAAAAAAAAAAAATCTCATCTTTTTTCCGATCGTCAGTCACCCTAAAGAATGGCCGAGCCTTCTGGGAACGAGCTGGCGTCCGCGGCTGCCAAGGGGGACCTAGTGCAACTTACTAATTTGTTGCAAAAGAATGTAAACGTCAATGCACAAAATGGATTTGGGAGGACTGCGCTGCAGGTTGGTATCCAGAGAGGGAGAAAATATTTCATCACTGGTACCTACGTGACCCGGGTTTCCAAAAAAGACAACGTTTTAAGCAGGCTGGTGGATGAAATTCGAGTGGTTTTTCAAACTCGTTGGATGCCATATTTTATAAGTTTAGTGGCTCCAACTCCCTAAAATGACGTACTTGAAATAAAACTGGTCAAAACCATTCTTTCAATCGGGGATCACCCTCAATGTCAAACGGGCTACGAGTTTGCTAATATTTGCTAACTTCGTGGGGAAGAGGCAAGGAGTGAGAGAGCTGAGATGGAAAGAAATCAGCTTAGGTGAGCAGGATTTCATAGCAGGTCTGTAAACACAAATGTTCTGTTCTGTCTGAAGCTTAGGATTTTTATCTTTTTTTTCTTCCTTTTTTTTTTTTTTTTTTTTTTTTTTTCCTGCAATGTGCTTTTAAAGCGTGGCTCGTCTGGGTGCTGGGGTCTGCTGTGGATGGTACTTTTCCTTTATGCTCTGTTTGTGGGAATGACCTTTCTCATTGGGAATCATGCTGCTCAGAAGCGAGGACCTCCGATGTACATTAAGAGCTAGCCCTGCGAGCCAGGGTTCCAGCTGAATCACTTGCTTTTTCATTCATATTCAAAACTTTAATATTTGCTTTTTTCAGATCGGCTGGCAGGGCAGTGCTTCCATTTATTTCCTTTCTGATCGTATAGGGTGCTGTGTCCTAATTTTTAACTGTATAGTTGTGCAGGCAGGAGTTGGAACTCGTCCAACTGCTAAGTATTGTAGCTGATGAAAGATTTTGCTTTTAATATTATCAGATAATGATGGCAAAAAGGCTAGAATACCTTCCAAATAGTGAAAGATGTGATTTATAATTCCAGAGGGAAAATAAGTGTGGCTATTTTTACTTAAGTTATAAGTAATACAATGTGGAAGTGGAGCTATAGGTCTTTTTCATTTCACACATTAGTAAAATTGTTTTTTAACCCCTCTTCCCCCTTCCCCCAAAACCATGGTAATAATTTCTGAAAGTGGACTTTTAGATAGCATAGAACCTGTGAGTGTACTCGAGATATTTACAGATTTTTGGCTTAACATCAAAATGTTAAAGCTGGAAAATAAGCACCTCTTGCTGATAATGCAGGAATGACCCTTTTTTGATAATTTCGCTGAAGCTGGAGATCTGTGAGCTCCTCGCTGTCCTATTAACACCTAAATAGGGCATCGCATGGCAGTGCAGGCACTTGCAGCAACTTTAAAGAGAGTGAAAGGGTTTAAATTAAAAACTTAGACAAGCTAAATTCTTTAAGAAAGCAGGAAACATTTAGCTAGTTGATTTATCCTCAGGACAAGGGGGCTGAAAACCGATTTGTCCTACAGGAATGCTGGACATTTTTTTCTAAAAGCAGCTAACTGTCCATGTCCTGAATTAAGGTATATTTTACACAATTACATAGCATCCAGCTGCATCTGTGCCCTAACAATACTTCTTAGGGATTATAGCAACCGAGCTAATGAACCACCACAAAAACCAAAACAGGAGAATCTGCCGACTTATTTTCAATATGTATCATCCTAAAATGTGCTGTGGGTGCCTGGCCACGCTCGAAAGACTTCTCTCTCAGTGCACTCTGCAAGAGTGAGATAATCTCTCTGTAATCTCTCTCTCAATTACAACGGAGAGAATGCTCCTATATTAATGTCAATGAATTTATATTTTTCCTCTGCATTTATGTTTAATTAAACAACTACTCGGCTTGTCTTGCTCTGTCCTTTTTATTTCTGGTGAAGTGTACCTATGCAGGCCTCAAATACATCTCCTGCCCTTATGCTCTTCGTCAGATTTATTAAATTAATGCTTTTTACTTCTTCTCCTCCCTCCCCCCTAACATTATTTTGCAAAATATAGGAGGCATTTGCTGTTCAGCTGTAGCCCACGGCCAAAAAGCACCACCTTTTTTTGGATTTTCTCCCCCTCGCATCTTTAACTGAAGCCTTCAGTCCCCTGGCCTGAACACTGAAAACTCTCACTTAACCCAAATATATGTTTTGAATTCACAAATAATACAGCCTGGGCTCTCAAAAAGAGATCAGAATGTCCGGTTTTTACTAAACAAAGAGAGATCACAATGATCTTGTTTTCTTTTACATCGCTTCCATCTCTGTCAGAAGTGAAAGAACTGGCTGGAAGTCGGGAGCTGGAAGCCTTGGGGCACAGAGAGATCTCTTTCCCTGAATCCCAGCCTGTCTTATCTGCACTTCTGCTCCTGTCTGTGGTTATAATATGCTGGGCTGCTTTACACTTCAAACACTGTACATAAATGTATTTATTATATCTTGTTTTTCTTAAAAAAACTTGATATGTATTTTTCGTCAGGAGAGATTTTCAGCAAACCTCTGTAGAAATTGTACCTTAAGCTAAATCTAATGCACTGTAATGCTCGTTTATGCTGATTTTTTTAAAATTAATCAAGATTTTCAAATCAATGTGTGAATCTCTCTCTGAGGAAATAGAAAAGAGTTGGGGTTTTTTCGAATTTTGTACTTACAATGACATTAGTTACAAGGACAGGAAAATACTGCCTATAGGCTAGAGATTACACAATATACATTACAGTGTTCATTTTTGGAAAGTGTGCAAACAAAAAATTGGGAATTAGAAGGAAATCGGTGCAAGCAGTTAAGTTACAAATAAGAGAGATTTGTGTTCTAATTATGATAGTTTTATGGTGCAATTAAGAAAATTTGAAAGAAGCTCTTTTTTTTTTTTTTTCCCTGAGAGAAACAGTCAGAAAATCCAATTATTGTTGTTGTTGAATATTTTTTTCAAGGGATGATTTAACAACAGAACATAGCCACAGTTTACTTATAGAAAGGTTGTGAAAGTATAATATAATATATTGATTTTAGAAGACAATTTCTGTAACTTTGAAACATTCCTTTTGACTTTTCCTTTTTGGGTGACCTAATGAAACACAAATATTGGGGAGAAGAATTTCTTTTAACATTTATGTTTCTCAACAGATAGAGCTATGGTATAGTCCAAATATTTGTTTTATGATAATGCACAGACAATGTAAACACCTGAAAGCTTGTAAAAACACATTCTACATTTGCTGTTGCTTAGGTAAAATATCTGTTCCTCAGAGACCCTATATTTGCTGTTTAACAAGATTAAACAGTAATGCAAAGGTCTCTCAATACTTAGGCAAATAAAATCGAACTATACTTAATTTTTATATGTTCAGAAACTGAGATGACCCTCGTTAGGGGAAATAAAAAAAGAAGCTGTTATATGCCATTCTGTGCTATTTCAGGCATTAACCTCTCCGAGGCAGAAAGCTATGACCACCGAAATGATAACATCTCTCACAATTTCACCGAGTTCACTAACAAATACATGAAAAACGAGACGTTCTGGTGTGTCATTAGCTCTGTAGCGAGTCTCCTCTGTCTGCTTTAAATGAGAATTGGGCTCTGACAAAATCCAGGGCTGAGCAGGAGGACGGGAGGCAGTGCTGGAGCAAACCCCCACCCGCGGTATCCAATTCTCCTCTCTCTTTCCCAGGTGATGAAACTCGGCAACCCCGAAATCGCCCGGCGGCTGCTCAGCAACGGGGCGAACCCCAACCTGAAAGACAGTACCGGCTTCGCCGTCATCCACGACGTAGCCAGGGAGGGCTTTCTGGACACTTTGCAGACTCTGCTGGAGTTCGAAGCCGACGTTAACATCGAGGACAACGAGGGCAACCTGCCGCTGCACCTGGCGGCGCAGGAGGGCCACGTGCGGGTGGTGCAGCTGCTGCTGGCGCGCTCCGAGTGCAAGGTGGGCCACCAGAACAAGCGCGGCAACACCGCCTGCGACCTGGCCAAGCTGTACCGCCGGGCGGCCGTGGTGGAACTGCTGGAGGCCAGCAGCAGCGCCGTCCCCCCCAGCATGGACTGAGCCCCGCCACGACGGCGGCTCCTTTGGACCTGAGGGTGTGCAGACTGCTCGGGGTGTTTCCCTCCTTTTTAACAACGTTTGTTGTCACATTTTTATTTTCTTTTTTTTTTTTTTTTTTTTTTTTTTCCCTCTGAACAGCTGGTAGTGTAAGTCTCGAGAAATTCCAGAGGTGGGTTTTTAGACAATGGAAATGTTTTGAATCCATGCTCCCAGCAGTTTCCTTTTCCACTTTTCACTTTCACACATACTCATCCGTGTGTATGTTGGTTGCTCATATCTAGTTTTCCAGTATCAACTTTTACAATTTATTTTAGGTCATTCGTATCAAGTCATTAATACAAGAGCTAGTATTCATTCACTTGCTTAATATTGCTGGACCTTTAAGAAAAGGAAATAGTTTACTGTGATTTCTCCCACCTCTCAATGCACCCCTCCCTTCTCCTCACTCCCTCCCTTCCCTTTCGGTCAGGCTCAAGAGTCTGAGGTCCTGTTTTAGCTAAAAACATCCTTTTAACAAGGGGTCACCTGCAGCCCCTGCACAGGCAGAGCTGGAAGTCAAAGGCTGCGTGGCCAGAGGACAGTGGATGGCGCTTAGATGCTTTAGGCAGTAACTGCATTTTGTCACTAACAAGAGCTTGTAGAACTAGGTCACTTACTTTCTAAATTTACATAACACTTTTCCTCTTTGTGTATTTAAACTTTCACCAATCTGGTTTTGAATTTAGTTACCAGAAACAGTATAAGCGATGTTTCTTCGAGTGCCAGAGGTTTTAAACAGCTCAGTTTAGTAGTTCGTGTTTACTGTGCACTGCAGAGGACGTTTTTTTTTCTAGTTTCAAAACAAGCAGCAGAGAACCATTGTCAAAGAGGACACGAAAGCTGCAATGCAACACTTCTGGTCGCTTCGTCTGCTGATTGCAGTTTAGATGTTCTCTAAGTAATATTTGCTTTCCACCAATATTCTGGTTTGTCTGGAAATAAACTATTTTAATCACAGCATCTCACAAAACAAGAACATTTGAATAAGGTGACATTTAGGAAGCAGCACTTTTGGTATTTGTAAAGTTAAGTTATTGTTTGCATCTAAAACACAATTTAACCATTGGAAATTTCCTATTGCAAAAGAGAGTTGAGAGTATTCACCAGACTGAAACTCATTTGCCTCTCCAGCCCCAACAGGAGCCAACGATGCTCAGCACCGTGTCGGGAAGAGTCTATTATGAAACTTTTAACATTTGTACAGGATCTACTTATTGGGCAGATGGGCAGTTTAAAGTGCTTAATTTTGAATAATCTACATTTCAGTCGTGCAAAATAGAAAGTTTTAAATCAATGCAAAATGAATACTACTTTAAATAGCACTTAAAAGAGGAGAGGGAATACTTAAGTTTAGTTTTTAACTTTTTTTTTTAATTAGCCCCACAAAATCAGTTACTACGTTTTCAAGTAAAAAAAAAAAATTGCTGAAACTGTCTGTCACATTTACTATAAGCTCTGTCACACTGCTGTGTTCTGATTAAAAACCTCTGTGAAATATGAAAAATTGTGCCACGATCATTAATCGGAGCAGCACAGCACATAAGCATTTTTGGGGAAATAACCCCAAAATTCCCGGTAGAAAGAGCACTAAACCACCTGAAATATTAAACCGAGCAACATATCCACAGGTCCCCGAGGTGAAGTGACCCAAATCGCTCTGTGTTGCTCTCCATCTTCCTTTCCTCGTGTCCTGGAGGATGCTACAAGCTTTTCCCTCTCCATTCCTCTCACAAAGAGGAAATCCGTGCTACACCAGAAGGTAATATCCAGCTTTCTCCCGTTTGGGTTTTTGTGTTTTTTTTTCACCCGTGCTCCTAAAAAACATCATTCCAAGCCCGTTTGGAGCTTTATCAGCATTTAATTTACGCAAAGGTGAAGTTTAAGCAGTGGCTTAATAAGAGCAACTTCTCTTCCGAGAAAAATGCCCCGCCTAGAAAGAAATAGCGGCTTTTATTGCGTGCCAGGAGTTCAGGGTTAAAGCCAGGACGAATTACCCCCGGCCATGCCCAAAGCCCCGGCGGCTGAGTCACGGCTGATAGTCTGGTTTAAAGGTGTGTTTTATCTGATTTCACCGCTGCGCTCTCTCTGCGAGCCCCTCAGCAAGACGATCAATTGAAATTCCTCGTTAGATACTTGGAAAACAAAAATTGCTGTTATCCCAGGAAGTTAATAGTTACTGCAGAGCCTCTAGGAAACCAAAGAAAGCAGTCAGCCGGTGGGTTACACCTTACAGGGTTTGTCGGTGACAAAAGGTGCCTGGTTGCTGGGGAATGGCTTTCCTCCAGAAGTCTTTATATTTACTGAGCGAGGAGAAAATAATATAATGCAAGTCTCATTAATAGAGGATCTTGACACCTAAAAAGGATTGTAATATCGCATGTAGTTTCAGAAATTGCTTTGGCGCTTTCCCCCCAGTATTTTGGCAACATCAAAAAGTGCAGTTTCAAAAACTCGCATATTCCTGAAAATGTCGACAAACATATTTACCCCGAGATGCAAAACTGCAGCGTGTGAGATTGAATTGAAGATTTTTGAGAGCTTTTATTGAGACATGAACCAACTGCCAAGTAAGTCTCCAGGCAGGAGCAGAGATCGCCCTGCAACAGCCCAGGAATCGGCAGCAAAGAGTGCAGCATCGAGATGAGAGGTATAAATAGAAACAAATACAGCAAGCACAGAAAAATGTGAAGAAATAGAGCATAAAATGTAGCTGTACCAGGATTCAGAGTGACCAGGCTGTATGAGGACACAACTGTGGGGCAACAGCCCTCTCCCCTATTTCAGTTACACGGATGAGCAAAGCTGTTACACTTGACCTTTGTTTCTAAATTATCCTCGGAACAACGGCGGGGGCTGCTGAGCTCCTTTTGGAAAGGGGCAGATCCTAAAGGCGTCCTACAGGGAACGAAGAGGGTTTCATCTGTGCCAGCAGCACCATGAGAGGGTGGAATACCCGGTCTGTGGGTGCTGGGAGAGAGGGGCAGAGGTGCAGGGCTAACCCTGGCACTGCCCTGCCCTTAGCTGGGGGAGAGTGAATGAGAAGGTATTTGAAGGTGAATTTTCCTCACTCTCCAGTGCAATAAGCCACAGCACATTTAAGTACAGGAAAATACTTTCTTTCCAGCTTTCACTGTGGGGAGAGCAAAGGAATCAATGGTTTATTGCATGGTGATGTAAGATATTAGCTCCCTAGGAAATGCCATGGCATTGTCCACATGAAGAAAGAGTTAACACAGGAGAAAACTACCACTTTTCATCTTCTAAAAGAAAGAAAAGGTTTTCTTCCACAAATATACCTGGGAATTCACTGGGCAGCCAGAAGCAGCCAGACATTATTATCTCCTGACTAAAGTGCTGAAATTCCCTCGAAAAAGCGAGGGCAGGAAAGCTTTTACATTTATCCGTGGGGACTGTTATCCTGTGCATGGAGGGGGGGGGGGGGGTGAGGAATTAAAAAAAAAAATTTAAAAAAGGAGAAAGAAAGAAGGAGAGAGAGAAAGGAAGATTTCTCACCGGCTCTGAGCACAGCCTGCCCCACCACAGAGGCACTCAAAATGTCGGTGCTGCGGGAGGCTCGGCGGGTCCCCGGGGAGGAGGGAGGGTCGCGCCGGCCGCGGTGCGGGCAGGTCGGGCGGGCCCCGGGGAGCGCCGGGGCGCGGGGCCGCGGGGCGGGGGGGCCGCGCCCGGCTCCGAAACCGTTACTTTGGCTCCTGCGGCTCCGCTCCCCTTGCTCTTCCTGTCCAAATAATTTTAAATTTACGCGCCTTAAATAACAGTCTGATTTTATTTATTTAGTTTCCTCCGCGGGCTCCGCCGCCGCTTCGCTGCGCCCCGGTCCCCGCCGCCAGGCCCGGGGCTGCCGCCGGCCGGGCAGCGCAGCGAGGCGGCCCCGGGGCTCGGGCACCCCGGCCGCCCCCGCCGCCTCTCTCCCGCCGCCGCCACTTCCACTGCGCCCCTTTTTTTTTTTTTTTTTTTTTTTTTTTTTTTTTTTTTTTTTTTTTTTTTTTTCCCCCTCTTTTCTCTTCTCCCCTCCCTTTCCTCCCTCTCCCCGCAGCCGGGACTGGAGTCTCCTCAGCGAAACTCCGGTGCTTTCGCGGCCGCGGTGAGTACAGAGAAGGAACCCGCGTCTCGCCTCGCCGGGGGATGTTTCTAACGCATCTCTGCGGCCGCTGCCGGGCTCCCGCTGCTGCGCCGGGCTCTCCTCCCCCGGCCCCGCGCCCGGGGATGCAGAAGCATCTTCTCCCACCGCAGCTCACGTAGAAGGCAAAACCAAGCAGGTTTGTCTCCAGGTTTCCTTAAAAAAAACGGGTAGCAAGGTGTATCTCCCAGCCGGAGCTTTTCATGCATGACCTTGTGTCTGATTTTAAAATCAGACAGGAGAGAGGGGGGGGAGGAAAAATCCACGCTTCTTGGCTTCTGTGTCACAGAGGCGAGAAAATTATCTTCGGATGTAAAGTACATGGCACATTTCTGAGAGCCACATGTGCCAAGCCTGGCTCTGGAGCCCTGATCTGCAGAGCCCCACTCGGAAAAAAATAATAATTCACTTCTGCCATGGCTCTGAGTGGTAAAATGGCTTCTGCGTTTTGAAGAAGCACTAAGTACAAATCACCAGGGACATTTTACAGTGCCAAAGGTTCCTGCTTGTCATTTTGTACTTTTCCCCTGTTTGAATTACCTCTCGGCACAGTATCAGTTATAATTGTGCGAAGTTCAGCTTAAGGATCTACGAGAAAGAGAACTCTCCTGTGCTGGATACTTCAGAATAACCTTGACCTTTGATTACTGCTTATCCTACAAGATAAGTCATGCAGGGAAAGCATGGAATTGGGCAAGGCACCTGCAAAAGCACAAATGAAATGGCTCTATTTTTAAACTAGTGTTAAAATGGCTTCTGAATCTGACCAAACAAGGGGCACTCAGGGGCTAAAAGACAAAATTTGGAGCTCGGTGGCAAATTTCAGTTTGACACACAGAGGACCCCGAGCCAATTTCCTCACCCCCTGATACATTTTGTGCCGTGGGTGCAACCAGACTCAGACTGCCAGAAAGGGTAAATTCCCTCTGAAAGAAAATGAATCAGCCAAAAGTATAATCAGCTTTTCAGGGAAGTACAAGACCACTGAACCATGTTTCCAGTAGCATTTCTTTGTTCCTCTGTAACTGTTTTCTGGTATTTGCAGCAGTAATTATAAGGGCCACTAGCATTTATCAATCTTTTAAATTAAAGAAGCCTAATTCGGGGTAGGAAGCTTGAAACATTTTCTTCACAGTGCAGCCACTAAAAGGTTAAAGCCGATTCACAGCTCCTCTGAAAGTTTTCCTTCAGCAGATAGTCCCTATCAAGATGGTCTTTCTTTCTCCTGTTACACCCTGAGAGGAGGAAACGGGGCAGCATTTCTACTGCCATACAGCCCTCTTCACTCCTCAATATTAAGATTATTACCAGCACAATGATATTTTAAGGGACACTTTACATAGACGGAGCTAATGAACATTTAAAGGAAAAGATACACAGCACAAACCACAATAAAATGCAATGCCTTGTAGGAACACTGTGTATTCAAAAGCTTTTCAGGGTTTGACCTTAATGAAACACAAGAACAGTCCTGGGTACAGATCACATTTATATGCAGAGTATATTGCAGGCCCGAATGAAGGCTTCTGCTAAAGTTAATTGTAATTTTCTGGTGAGGGAGGATCCATGTTCAGGCCTGGAGTTATTAACATCTATTCTGATGGAAATAGGGACATTGGGATACACTTTGTCAAATCAAAAAAGAGTACTTTGTGCTTCAGATCTGTTACCCTAGAGGTGATGTACCACCATTTGAAAATCTGCACTTCCAAATCGGGCATGCCAGGATGGGACTGAATTGATCAGTCAGGAACTTTTGCTTGCATCTAGTAATGCTGGAGAACAGGCAGAGGAGATGTTCAGTCCACACTATCTGGAATATACACAGACCTGGAAACCAAGCCGTTAATTGTAAATGCTTCTTACAGAATGGACTTTTAAAATTTTTCTGAAAGGAGAAGTACACTCTGCTAGAAAAAGCATTTTTTTTCCTCTGTACATAACATAGTCCTTGAGGTACACAAACAAAGCTGTATTTAATCTCCCTAAGAGAATTTTATGGAGAACATCTGTTAAAGAGAGAAGTGTATTTGTTTCAGGAGAGCTGTAACATTTAGTAATATCACCTCCTTGCACCAACATATATAGTGTGCTGTCTGTGGATTTTTCAGATGTAATTTGTTTTAGCTCCTGTAAAATAAGGGCTGCAAAGCTGTGCTACACTTTGATACAGTTACAGCATTCACAATCCAGCACTGTATGCATGTATTACAGAGAGCACCAATTTCCTTCCTGTACGAGCATTTTAATTTATGGAAACATACTGTTTTGTGTAAAGAAGGTAGTAGATAATTAACAGTATTCATTTAATCTAATTATAGGCCTCTGAGGCAAAAAGCTGACACTTTTCATTGTGGTATATTCAGGGAAGTTAATTGAAACAACATTGCAGCCACAAGGCATAACATGCCCATCGTATATTTGATACTAATTCTTTTCTCAAAAACGGGACGAATCCGATGCTCACTAGAGATAAGAGTTGCTGTTACTCACTCGAGTAAGGAAAGTCTGGGGAACCTCATTATGCAATGCTGCATGCACTGCAATATCTCTGCAATTCCAGAGCTAACCACAGACAACTTAATTTGCCAAATTGCGAGAGGATTTTGTAATGTACACAAGTATCTACTACAAATTAAGAAAAGATTGAACACGTTTTCAGCCAGGACGTAGGTCAGAAACTGAACAGAGATCTGCCTCAAGAAGCAAGAGGTCAATGTACCAACTTTTAGCTCTGTTTAATCTTTAGGAGGAACCAAGCAGTAACAGCAAGCTTCTCCCTAGGAGTTGTTATTAGAAGTGTAGTTTGTGGATTTAAGCTATCAGTATGATAAACAGATAAATAGACAGCAAATCAACACCTGCAGGTCCCAAGTATATATAAAAAAAATATGTCAGACCATGTGCAGAGTAATTTTTCCTATCACCTGATATACACCAACAACTCAATCTTCTGACAGCAGTGCTGCTTTCATTCTCAAAAGGAAAGTAAAGCTCAGTTCTGCAAAGTTTGCCTTTAGCTTGCAAAAAATGTGACAAACCAAACACACTCTTTGTGGGGAAGCATTTGCCATTTATATTTAAAAAACTGGAATTCAACATAAACGGCAAATGCTTGCAAGCTAAATCACCGTGGTAGGGGCAAATTTCAATGTTTCCCACTGTTTTGCCACTGGAGGAGTAGAACTGGTGTCTCTGCAGCTCCAGCAGGGAGAACATTTAAAAGGGGGGCAGGACACCTCCCACTCCCTCCTGGCTGCTGCTCAGTGACCTCCAGCTCAGCTTTGCCCTGGGCAGCACCCAGCCCTTTCCCACTCTGCTCCTGCATCTCCAGGCCGTGCTGGGAGGCAAAACTGCCAAGGCAGGGCTGCTGACCCCTGTGATGAATTACACACAATGTAATGGGGATGGTGCAAGCCCTCTTAGAGGACAAACACCCACAGTGAAAGGCCATCAGGCTGAATGCAGGGCCTTGCTTTGCTCTGCCAGTGACACACACTGCTGACAGCCCTACCTATCATTTCAAAATTACTTGCAGCATTTTCAAATGGATTTTGCAGAAATAATTTTTACTGTGATTAAAAAAAAAAAGCTGTATATTGCACTTTAGGCACTTGAATGTTTGCTAACAAAATCAGAGAGAGGAAGCCTGAAAAATAAACAGATAATGACACGCGGTCACCTTAACTCCAGGGCTCTGGCTCAGGAGATCCAGAACACGCGATAAAGATCTCTAACAAGAAAAGCAAATGTGGCTATAGATGTTAGTCATACCTGATTCCTGTTCCTATACCATTACAGATAAATCACAATTTGCATTTCTGTCTGACTCAGAGGATCAGCCTAGTCTCAGAGTTCAATCTGTACTCACACTCCTTCTTTCCCTTGATGCTCTTCCTTCTGCCTGGCTCCTGCCTTCTCTTGCTCCTCTGTGCTGTTTTAAGGTAATTCCCAGCTCTTTCTCTTCCACACTGCTTACCCATCTCCCCATTCCCTGGCTCCTGCCTTCTTACACACCTCACACTCTATTTTCATCTCCTAGCTTCCCTTGCTTCAGCTGCACATCCAACCTCTTATTTTTTTCTTAATTATTTCCTCTGGCATCTTATCTTTATCTCCATGATGCTCATTAATCTCCTTACCCAATATATCATACCTTTTCCCATGGCATAGCAGAATCTCTTAATGTAAATATGTATAATCTTTTTTTCCCCTAATCATGCAGAACTGCTTCCACAACTGATTTCTGTCCATGAGGTCCTAGGAGAATTATCACTGGTCAGCAGTGGTTGTCTCCTTGGACTCTACTGTCCTCATCTCCTCCTTCCTCTCACTCTCTGCTCCCTGGTTGCAGCCTCCTCCCAGACTCTTCCACCTTTGTGACCCATCCTCCATTTCTGAGCAGGAGAAAGGGAGGTGGTGCAGGCAGGAGAGGCACCCAGCTGTCCCAGGAAGGGAGGAGCACTCGTGGGGCACTGCCTTGGGCACAGACTGTGCCCAGCTGATCCCCAAAAGCCCCCGAACACGGAGCGCGCTCCACCAGCTCGGGTGGCCTTTGGAAAACTCACCAAAATGACAAAAGTCAATGGTTTCTAACCAATCTCATGCAAACTGAGATTTTTTTTCTCCTTTTTTTGTGTCTTTTAACTTTTTTTACATTTGGATGCACATCTGTGAAACCACAGCAGCAGTGCTGCCAAATTCCAAGTTGCTGCTTAAAAGGTGCATGGATGAAAGTAGAGCAGGGACAATGTTCCGTTTCAAATTCCTTCTCTAATGGGGATACCAACACTTCTGAATGAAGCAACCAGACTATTATTTTTTAATATGGGCAAAATATTTTTTTAACCTTGTTCTTGAAAATTACTACAGTAGTTTAGCTGGCAACTGCCAAAAATTAAACCTGAGGCAGATGCTTGGCTTGGAAAATATCAGCCCAAACAGTGACAAGCAACTGAAAACAAGATGTAATTATGAAGCACTGGACAAGGTTAAGCAGAGCAGTAGAAGACTTTTAAGTGACCTGCAAGGAGTTTGTTAATAAAAACTTTATTGAAGTAAACAGAATTAAGTCAGATTTCATCTTTTTGGGTGAAGATATTTCCTCTGAAAATAAAAATTAAAATAAAGGAAAATAATTCCAGAGTGTTCTGATGTGAAGAGGGAGAGGGGAGTGTGCACAATTGAGATTGGGAGCAGTATAACTGAGGACTGGACCATTCTCTTTGGCAACCAAACAATCTTGAAAGATCTACAAAAGTGCAGAAATAAATGATCCAAAAGTATTCTATGCAGATGAAATTTTACAGAGACAGCAGAGTGAAGAGGGAACAGAATTGCTTCTGGTGGGATAATGTCAAAGCAACAGAAAGGGATGTCCAAATATTTTGTTATCTTTGAGGTTCCTAAATACCCTCATCAGTGCAGTTTACCATCACCACATCTCCCACACTGACTGTTTGCCCTCTGAGAAAACTGAGGCAGCTCAGGAGCTGCTCCCTAGATTGAAAGCTGCAATTCAGGGCACGGGAATTGTGAATTGTCATCCCATTCCTCTGCTAGGGATGAAAGTAAGAGAGTCACAGAAGGCCTTTCCAGTGTACAATGAACTGCCTGTTAATTTGCAAGTACAAACAGTTTTTGTCTACAAAATTAATACTTTTAAATACTTCTAGTAGATTTAGTGGGTTCTCTGTCACTTGGCTGCACCATTGCCTAAAAGATATGTTCTTGCTTGAAAATGAATTAATTCAGGAGGTCCTGTGGCCTTTGTTTTGCAGGAAGTCAGAGGAGGTGAAAATGTTGGTCCCTGTGGCCATCTCATCTCTATCAGTCTGTTTGTCTGGGATTTTAACAGCAAAACTACACTACTGCTGTAAACTTTCTCTGCAGTAAAAATAGCCTGAAATTCTTGAAAATTTTTCATTGCATTTAAGCAAAATGCTTCATTTTAATGGTCATGATTATCCAAATTATGGTCAAAATTGTGACCTGTGATAACACTGGAGGTCAGTATAAAATGAAAACAACTCTAATTAAAAAAAAAATCCATTTTCATCAACAGAAAGTTGAAAATTTTTTCTAGGTGCTGTTGTTTGGCATACAAATTCTTTTGCCTTTTTAAAATATACATGTGTTTGTTATGTTTAGATTTCTTTTGGGTTTAATACTAGGCCTGGTCTGGCAGTGTTCAGTTCTGGGACCACTGCAACACTCACACAATGTACCTTACTCTCAAAGGTATCTTATGCTCAGCACATTCTTCCTTCTGATACAGTTTCCCTTAAAAAAAAAAAAAAACAAAAAACCCAGGAAAAATTGAGGTTTAAGGATAGCAGAGAACTTGGCCTGACAACATGATCTAATGATCCACAAAGCAGCTTTCAAAGAGCAAAAGTAGCAGGAAGTTCTTTCATACCGGGTATTAAAAATAGACTGCACCAAGGCCCGGAATGCACACGGCAGTTATGTAATGATTTTTCAGTGACATGCATTAGGAAATATTCTCAGTACATGTTTTTCCTTCCTAGCACCCAGTTTACTTCTCTGAAGTTTGGAAATTCTTCACATGGATGCTTCTAAGAAGTCTAAAATTATAATGTTCATTTGAATAACCTATCAATTAGCCAGCCACATAATGACAACATCTAATGGTACAATTGAAGTATTTGAATTTAATATACCATTTTCATAATGGTACAATATGAAACACATGATGGAATCCATTTTTTCCCCCCCCACAAGTTAGGCTTAATTTATTCCTGGCAATGTAATGATTTTGCACTGAAGACACTAAAAGAGAGAAATCATTTTGGGTACATATCATAAATATTGAGAACACCAGCTCCCTTGGAGCACAGAGAAGTTCCCAAACATTTCAAAAAGGTTTATATGTTTTTGGGTACTTTCTATAAATGGAAAACTGAGGGGAGACAGAACAGCTCTATCTAGTTTCTACCATGCTGAGGAAATTAAATAGTAAATTATTTTGAAGAATGCCTTCCTCAGACTTCTCCTTAGAGACTTCCCCCAGGTCTAGGCTCTGTTTCTTTGCAGTATAATTTGAGAAGGTAACAAAGGAGTTGGAAAACAACTGAAATCTAACTTTTGGGCTTTCACAGTTGTATTGTTTTCTTGAATTTCTCAATGTTCAGACCAATCTGCAACATCCTCTGCCTATAGCAAGAGAATCACACAAGGAAGGCAGAATTACTTTCTTGTTTGCCAATAACCTTTTCTGCCTTTTCTGTTAAAAACCACAACCCTCCCACGGCCTCTAGCCTTCCATGGCCACCATGAACTTAATCACTAACATTTTTAGTTTCAATTTACACTTCAAACCCAGCGAAATTCCCTGATGGGAAAGCTCACACATCCCTCCCACCTGTGTCACACACAGTGTCAGTATTTCCTGGATTGCCATGTACCAGGATGTACCCAGAAGCACAATTACAGACATTTTTCATCACCCACTTATGTCAGTCATGGACAGTGATAGGAAGTATTATGGCAAGTGAAATTTTCTCCAATTTTGCCTCCTACTCATAAGTTTTTCCCAGTTAATGTAGTGGAGATTAAATACCAGGAGATCCTAAATGGTCATTTATGACCATGGTAAAACAGTGAGAGTCTTTTTTTAAGATGAATAGAACTCCAAGTGTTGGGTCTGGCTTTCCTGAGATGTCTTTAAAATATTTTCAGAGCTAAAAATGCTTTTTGTGAAGCAATTGAAGCTCCATGCTGTTCTTTTTGAGAACAGAGAAAAACCTGATCAAAGTACAATCAGATAAAACATCTGATTTATTTTCTCTCTTTACTGTTCTGGGGAATGACAGAATTAAAATATCCATGTTTGACATGCGAACAAACTGTACCACATCCAAAATACTTAATTTGGGAAAGACATAAAAAACACCCCGAGAACAAGTCAGCATCTTGCAGGGGACCTGTTTGTTTGATAAAATATTAAGAAACATCTTAATTGGCAGTCTGAAATAAAATAAAAAGGGGCATATTGAATTGACATCAAAAATTCATTTTAGAAGAAGAGGTAGGAAGTGAGCATCAGAGCTGAGATGACAAACATGATTTTATAAGATCAAAGTGTCTTTAAGGCCATAAAATGAAAGAAAACCTGGTTATTAACACATTCATTTGCTTCTAAATGCTGTTATACAAATATATTTCTGGGAATCCAGTGCCTAAAAAGTAATTTGTGAATAAGTCAGTACTTATTTTTCTGCACTGATACATAGGCAAAGCTCGAGCTGTTTATGAGGGGAGGAACAGGGTTTCATGCATAGTATTCAGCAGTGCTCCCACTTACAGGAAGACTCATCATCCAGCCTGATTAGTTTACAGGAACTGAAGCAAACAACAGTCTGTGTTTTCTTACATATTTTATGACTATTTTCATATAAGCAAAAATCAGACTTTGCCCTTGTTATGGAAATTTTAGAGCAAATAGAGAATTACAGCCTCTTCTTTAATCCAACTCTTTTGCAAGCTTGGCTTCACTCAGTCACTTGTGAATATTTCTGAGTTGTATTTGATATATTAACTTATTTTTCTATGAGATTTGTTGCCACTTAATGTGATATTCAAGGTCAACACTGCAAATGTATTTGTAAATGAAAGTTTCTGGTTTGGCTGAATTTAAAACCTCAAGTGTTTTCTGTCTCTAAACAAACATGGGAGGCCTCATTTGCATATTCAGAGAAAAAAATATTTTTCCCCCCACAAATTTGTGTTACTTTGCTTGCAATTTTCCTTTTTTCCCCAAACTTTATCCTCTCAATTAAAGTTGCGGATGTGTCTAAATTAACAAGTTTTATTTTATTCATAAATGGGGCAAATTTGAGTTCACCTCTGAAACCCAAAGCAAAGCTCTGCCACACCACATTTTCATCTGCTTTCCAGAAAGGCAGGGATTATCCTGCAGCACTGAAGCTCTGCTTTCATGGTGGGAAGGAATTCTGGATTTTACACTGTTTGCTGGCTGTGCACAACAGAAGAATAGACAATACCATCTGAGCTTGGGACAATTAACAGGATGTCTTTAGAATATTTTTATTACGTTAATCTTTTCTTTTGCTTGAGCCAGCATTCCCCTCGAGAGGAAGAGAAATGATGCTGAGACAACTTACTATTGCAAATTAATTGTATGGTCCATTTCCCAAGCATTTAATTTGGCCACAGCAACCTGTTTAACTCAAATGAGTTGTCAAAAAGTGACACAAAAGAGAGGCCAAGTTCTTTAGAGGTGGCCAGTAATTTTAAAGGATGAAGGGAAATGGCTGTCATTATTGCTTTGGTCCAAGTAAAGCCTCTTCTAAACAGGGTGAGGGAAAATCAAGTGATTTGGCCTCACCAAGATTCATGCTACTTGAGACCTTTCAAAAATGTTCCACTCTGGACTGGAACAGAAAATAGCAAAACCATAGGAAACATAAAGAAAAAAAGTGTAGTATCTCTTACTTCTCATAAGAGATAAGTCTGACAATTGGGATACAAATTTGGGACAGGAATTGGGATAGATGCACCTGCTCCAATCTGAGCCACCCACATGCAAGGCAGGTCTCTGTACCTGCATGAGAGGAGAGGTTGATACTTGAGATCTCTTCTGCTTCAAAGTCAGCAAGGTCTGATCTGATATTTTCCAGCATGGCTTGTGTTTTCATTCTTAGCTCTGATATTCTAGAAGTATTTCCATGTGTGCAGCCCCTGCCTGAGTCCACCCCTGGTATGTGGACCTCTGTGATTTAGCCATCCTGGATTCCTTAACCCATTGCTTCCAGTTTTCCCAGCCTCCTGCCTGGGTGCCTCTCTCACAGCTGTATGGATTTCAGCTTTTCAAAGTACAGTTTGATTCATTCTCCCTACACAGGAACTTATCTTCAGCATAAATATTTTTGGAACCACAAAGGTATAATTTTATAGTTAAATAATCACATTTTCCTGGGAAAGCTTCGAGGCAGTGGGTAATGCAGATTAGGATTTGGCACTTTGTCAGACTCTCAAGGAATCTCTGTTTCACTGGCAATATTTATTGTTCAGGAAGCAACACTTAAAACTTTCTTTGCCATAGAAGAAGGTGATCTATCACGTCAAAGACGAATCCCACCAGCCTGGTCACTCTCTAGAATGATGTATCCCTCTTCCATGAAGCAGATATAACCAAATACTTCTGATAAGGAATTACTCTTTGAGAGCAGGACATAGATGCTTCAGTCATAGGGAGTAGAAGACTAATAGACATGAATAAAAATTTGGAATGGATGGAATACTTATAATGCTGCATTTTGAAGATAACCAGTTCCCTTTTTGTTTGCGTGTCCTAGAGATGACTTCTTTTCAGATAATTACTTTTCATAAATTTAGATTCCAGAGAAGTATGATTCACAGAAGTGCAGGGATTCCTTTTACTAGGCTGACCTTGAAGAACAGATCTGTTTCATTCTGTGCTCAGTCTCTTCTTTCCTGCCTCCTCTTATCACTTTGGAGCAGCCAGACCCATCAGTGATGTTCCCTCTGCAGGCTCTGTGCTCCTGCAGATGGTGGCCAGGAGCAAAGCTCTTTGCAGGGTTTGGGCACAAACTCCTTCTAAATGTTACTCAAAACCCCTAATCTCATTCTTGGTACCAGATATCCATTCATTTATTAAGAAAAAAACACAGCAGACAACTAATGCTGCACTTTTTCTGTTATTCAAACCTGCTGCTAACAATGAGGAAGATGATGTCATTCCCTGGATGTGACAAAGGACAAATATTATATGCAGTAAAAACAATGAGTCAACAGTTTCTATTCCCTTGAGGTCTAACCATTCAGCAGTTTTGAAAGTAGACTGTTCTTTTTTTGTGCACAGAGCTTGTTGTCTATTAACACAAAATGTGTAAAATCAAGATATAATTTAAAAAAAAAATTGTCCTTTCAGGGGGAATTTTTCAAACCAAAAGGCAAATTGAAATATCTTACAACATAAACCAACAGATATTTTTTCCCCCACATACACCAATCGTAATATTGCAAAAGTCTTTTCTTTTTTAGGTCAAAGATACATTATCCATGTTAAGTAATTATTTGTATGATCCTGAGAGGCACTTTGCAGCTCCCAGTATGAACAGGAGTATGAACCGTGAGTATTAATGCATAACTAAGTAAAATGAAATTTTCTTGAGATATTTTGTAATGGTCTGAAGATAAGAAAGACTTTTAACATAAAAATGTGTTTTGATAGACAACTGAAAGTAAGGAATCTAACAATGAATATTTCCCAGATTTTCTGGAATAGATGAGGAATTGACCAAATTCTGGCCACCTCTAACCACAGCTGCACCTAGCTCAGGCTGGTGCAAGAAATGTTGTGTTCATACAGATCCTTCCTTCAGCAACTCTCAAACCTTTGTGGAGGATTATTATCCTGCTCATACAGACTGTGAAACTGCAGCACAGAGAAGTGACAGCTCAAGGTCATTTAAAAGTCAGGAGAGTTTGGAAGAGAATTCAGATTTCTCAATCCCTGCCCAGCACTCTGCCCACTGGGGTCCAATGCCTGATAAAACTCCTCTTCCCAACTGGACAGAATTTAACAATTTTGAGGAGTTTCAATTCATAATGTTGTTGATTTTAATAATTTTATTTGGTGGGAAAATAGACTTGCCTAATTATATGAGGTTCAAGTGCCAGGGAATCCTAGGCCAGCTGCAGTCTCCTTTCCTGTGATCCTTGCAGACCAAATCTGGAGACAGGAGAGCAAACTGGATTACATCTAGATGGGCTTTTATGCAGGAAGAAATACCATTTTGCCTGCATTGACACTATCTGACCATGTTTTAGATTAAAATGAGCCTTAGAGTGGAATAAATAATATTAATCATTCTGACAATTAATTGAAATGAAATCTTAGACTCTGAATCCCAAGGAATTTCCTCTGGCATGCTGTCAAAGTGCTGGATAAAGTCTTTTGAGCTTATGCTGACCACTTTAGCATGTCACCTAAAATAACTGCAAATGGCTTCAGGCATAGCCTGTCCAGTAGATCCCAGGCCCAAGTGATTACTTACCCAAAATGTGGAGGAGTACATCTGGCAGTCCAGCTGGTCAGTGTCCTGACAGATTTATTGAAGAAGTAAATGCAGGAGGCATGGCTCAGTCTGATCTCCAAACTCTCTGTCTTCTGATGCTTAAGGAACTCTTACCTTTTCAAGTAATTATTAGAATATTTAAACCAAATATCTAAGAGCTAAAGACATCTCAGTTGTTTTGGGTGTTCTGTTACAGTACTCAAGTGAGACCAGAAAGCTTGTTAGAGCACTTCAATGGAAACACAGACATTTCCACTAACAATTGCTCTTATAAACTCCACAAAAATCAGACAGATTTCAGAAAAGGCAAAATAAAGAGATTAAAGCAACTTACAGAGTTTCCTCTGGGTGTATCAAGCTAATTGCAAATCCTGTGGCCTGGTATTTTCATTTCCATAGTCACGATTAAAGGCACAGTGATTTTGATGTCATGTAAAGAGGGATTAAATAAATTTCCCATATGAAATTAGAGCCTCCTTTTCAAGTTGTGTGATATTTTTGCAGGCAACATGTCTTACTGCCTAATGAAAGCCAAAACCTGGATGTACTGCAGGAAGAGTCACACATGCTGCAGAAATGGAGATGTGCTGTTTGACTCCAATGACACACAAAAATATAAATATATTTAAGTTATTATTGTCTATTTAATAGACTTATGAACTACAAATAAAAATAGAGACTCATATCCTAGTGCATTCCAAGAAAGGATCTACACCTTATCTTTGTTTTAACAGGTCTCATCCCAGCAATCAGCTGTGAAAACTTGCCTAAGTACTCTCAGTATGATTAACACTGCTCCTTTGTTAAACAGTTAAACAAGTTCAAACTAGGGACAGAGATTCCTATTCAGGAAAATAGTGAAGAACTTAAATAAAATTAAACATATCTTAGCATTACTTTGTGAATCAAATCTTAAGCAGGTGACACTTCCAAAAAAGACTGTAACGAGGCTACCCCAATGCAAAGGCATATTAATATCAGGAGGCATCAGTAGGATTATAATTTCAAAATTTTGTAGGTGTGACATCTGGAAAAACTATTTCTGTTCAAAGTTAGCTTGACTGTCTGCACAAAAATTTCAGACCAGTAGCATTTAAAATTTATAAAGGAAAATGTATTCTTAAGTAATAAAGACAGAATACAATAAAAAGTTTTTTCATGAAACTGTGAAACAAATCATTAGGTTTTGGATTAGTTTATGGAGGTGCTTGTCCCATCTTATTAGATGTTTTTACTAGATCTGTTTTATTATTAGATCTGTTGGTAGGTCAGGCCTTTATTATATGTTGCAGTGCCTGTTTAGAACCTCACCCATAACTGCAACAAATCAATGTATACAATATAGCATCAGTGCAGCATTGTATTATCGATCTGCAACACTATTACAAATATGAATATCGATTTAGCTATAGTCCATGGGTCAATATTTTTGATGTATTAATTTGTTTCACAGTTCTACTGTTACTTTTCTCATCTATTAAGGCAGGCAAGAATGTTTCATAATATTAAAAAAAAATCCATTGAGCTGAAAGGCCTTTCTAGAGAAAATCTCTGTCTTATTTTCTCTCCCCTGGTAATTTTCTATTATTGGAAGAACAAGAAGGAAACTTAATACCAATTTTAATTTATTTTCCCTGGCAAAACAAAGTAAGAAATAGGCACAGCATGAACAATAAGTTACCTGTGTTCTGTCAGTTTGTGCTGTCTGTGGAGAATAGGCTGGCACACAAAATTTGAAATGGTGACTGCATTCCTCTTCTGAACAAATCCATATACCCCAACAGAAGGGAACTTGGGTGAGCCCTGGCTGGGTCAGTATTTTCCCTAGGTGCACAGAAAGTCTGAAGGCTACATTTTCCAAGAGAAATGGGGAGAGAGGCTCTGAGAGGGGCCTCAACACACACTGTCTGCAGCTGCAGAGCTGGGGGTCAACCCACATCCCACATCCTGGGAGCAGCAGCAGGAACAGATTCCTCATTCCACACCAAGGTTGGAGGCAATGTGTTCCTGAACAAGGCTGGTTTGGGCATGCAGCATGGAGAACAGACCTGTTCCTGAATCCTATAGTTAGACAAGGATGCATAGAGCAGCTTCAGCTGAGTGGGTATGGTGGGTGGGCTTTCTTATTGAGCTGAAGAAATAGGGCAAGATTTTGACAGGGATTATTTAATTTCATGCAGAATACATAATCTGCCCTATCAGTTAGATGGAATTATTACCCACTCACAACAACCTTTACAGCTAGAATGGTATTACTCATTCTCCTTAACAGAAACCTAGCACTGTGGTTTTGGTGGCACACTGAAAACTTATTTTGATCTTCGTTGGGTTTCAGATGGCAATGCATTATCTCCTTCCTGATCTTGGACTACAGTCCATACTGAAAAAATAAAATAAAATAAAGAGATTAAAAGTTTAATTTGATTTATTTGTAAATGCTGGTTGTGGCCTTCACATAATGAGTCCGTTTTTTCCCTACAAGTCATGCTAAGTTAGCAAATTATCTATTTTCCCTTGCAAACGCTGCATTATATACAAGAATAAAATATTGCTTTTTAAACAGAACTGGATGTTATCACTTCAAATGTGCTTATATGTACTTCCTGTGCTGAGCTCCAGCCCAGCAATAACAATACCACAATGACCAGAATGTATAATCTATAATGTGGCCCTGTGTAAATCAAGCCCCCACTGAGCAGTCACACACATCCTGCAGGATACCACTGCCATCCTCGATTGCTTCCGCCGAGCCCTGCATCTGCAGCAGGATTTCTGAGCCAGCCTCAACTGGCTCCTAACTCACAACAATGCAAGGCACCTCCTCCCAGGAAGGTTCAGGCATAGAACTGAAGCAGGTTTTGGTCATGATTGCTTAAATGGGTGTCCTGCAGGACACCACTGCCATCCTCGGTTGCTTCTGCTGAGCCCTGCATGTGCAGCAGGATTTCTGAGCCAGGCTCAACTGGCTCCTAACTCACAACAATGCAAAGCACCTCCTCCCAGGAAGGTTCAGACATAGAACTGAAGCAGGTTTTGGTCATGATTGCTTAAATGGGTGTCCTGCAGTATACCACTGCCATCCTTGACTGCTTCCAGTGGGCACCCTGCATGTGCAGCAGGATTTCTGAGCCAGCCTCAACTGGCTCCTAACTCACAACAATGCAAGGCACCTCCTCCCAGGAAGGTTCAGACATAAACCTGAAGCAGGTTTTGGTCATGATTGCTTCAATGGGAAACCAGAAAATCAGGCTTAGGGGAAAAACAGTTTTGATCTTTTGAAAATACTTATGGGATTTCCAAGAAAAGCAGAAAATTGTTGCAAATACTGCAAGGGAGAGTGTTCGGGATTTCAACTCAGTTGTAAATTGCTAAAATAATGCATACCTGGGGTTTCCACATTGTGGAGATTTAGATGTATGATCTTAGATATGTTATTCATTCCCTCCAGAATAGAGCATCATTTTTTCTCTCTGAAAAGTAAGCATTTTGGAAAGAATTTTGCAAAGTCAAAGAAAAAGCAAAGTTCAAACCAAACCAGAAATATGTCAATTTAATTGCAAGGCACATTGCAGCCACAAACTTAGAACAATCTTTCAGGAATACTCTGACAATGTCAGTGTTATGATTCAGTTAGTTCAAGCTAACTCAACGACTGACTCAGAAATTAAATCTACTTGACCTGTTCATGACTTTATATTTTATGTTAGTTCTCAGGTTAGATTCTGACTTTTTCTAACAGATGTTGAAACCAATACAAAGTTTCAAAATACTGTAAACCACTTTTACATATAATTTATATATATGATCCTTAAAAACAAAATAGGTGGCCATTGTGTTATTTGACAACTTTTATAACTGTACTCAGTAAGTTTCTAAACCTCATTCTACTTTGTAACTGGGGGACAAACCATCTTTCCTGGGTATACATAATTTCCACTGAGTCCCTTACTAGCCAGAAGAATTTTAATATGTTTTAAAATAATAATGTAGCAATTTAGAGGAAATATTATGCAAACCCTGTTATTTTTTTCTTTCTGATACAGGTTTAGCAAAGAGAGATTCTAGCTGGAGGCAGGTCAATGCTTGTCTGAATGGTATTTTAAGGTATCCCTTTTTCTTGCTGCTTTGGGTACAAAAATATGTAAAGAATAAATTATTCAAACTTCATTTATCCACTGCAGAAGCTGATAGGGAGTATTTCCTGTGCTAGCAAAAATACCTGGATTGCAGAGGCCACTGAGGGGAGCAGGGCAGATGTGCAAGAAGCACCATGTGGCCAAGGGTAGCTGAAGAACTGACCCACACCTTCTGAGGGCATGGCCAAATCCTGCTGCACTTCTGGGACATCAAAATCAGTGCAGTCACCCAGAACCCTGCAAACAACGTTTCCCTGCAAGTTTTATTGTCTTTTCTGTACTGGACACATGACATCTTACATTCCTTGCTACTGCCTTGTACCTTCTCTAGTCTGATCTTTTCTAGAAAGATGCTCAGAAACTTGAGCATCTGTGCAGGTCCCTCTGTAAGCACTTCATACCCTTTGGAATTATTTATCAGCTGTAGATTAGCATAGGACAGGGAGCCTGGATATCCCTGGCTCTAGAAAAACTCAGGAAATTCGGGTCTGATGTGCCATAGCCTGTCCAGGGTAAGTAGAAGCTGTCTTGGCTGAAGTTGTGGATGAACTATTCTGCTTGTCAGCATTCAGGCTGATTCCTGCTGAAGTGACCAGATAAAAACATGAGACACATGCCAGTGTTGGCACAGGTAACCCTGCTAGGAAATACACAGCTCTTCATCAGCCTGACTGCTAAACCCTGAGCTGTCTCTTCATTTCTGTGCAGGATTTGGGACAGTTTCAGGCGTGTGGATGCTGCTCTCGCTCAGCAGACACACCCACCTTAGTTCTCACAAAAAAAGAGCTTCAAACCTGTGATATTTGGCTTATGAAATGATTATTAATTCTTTCATGATGCAGATACTTTAGTCTGTTACAAAAAGCAGACAGAATTATCAAATTACTTTTGCCTTATTTGTTGCAAACTTCTTAGCTGTGGCACCACCTTGTGGACATTGCTATGTGGAGTGAGAACTCCACTGGGGGCAACAAAAGCAAGAAAACCAGGCATTTTGGAAAAACAGCTGTGGTCACACATGCTTTGCTAAAAGAGAGTAAAATAACTGCATTTTAAAAACTATTCCTCAAAATCCACCTACGAAAAAAAATATAAAATAAATATCATCATTAAGGTGCTCAGTTGTCTTTGCAGCTTTTACCAACTCCTCTGCCTGCCAGCCAAGAGGAGAGGCAGCCTCCAGAATTACTTTTGTTCCTGCCCAATTGACTGAGCAGCAGCATCCACAGCCCAGTTCTGTTCTTTCTGTACATGCAGACATGACTTTTACACCTATCCCAAGCAACAAGACTTGCAAAGTCAAAATCATAATACTGAATGCTTGGAGAAAACCTTGGGTCCCACTCCATAAATGTAAACTGAACAGTGAGATGGGTGTCCAAGCTAAGCCAAAAGAAAAACAATCTCTGACAAAGATAAACTGGGGGATCTTTTAAATGCTTGCTGGAACACAAGCCAAACAAAAATAAATTTAAATTCTGCTCTCTTGGCCATTAGATTCTCAGAACAATTTGCAGCTGAGGTAACAGGGGGTTCCTGTTATGAACTCTCTTATCAGCTATGGCAAAGCAGGAAAGCACAGGGGAGTCAGGATTTCTAACACAGATCTCCAAGCTGAGTGCAGTACACATTCTCTCTGGGTGTGTCTGTCTGAGTAAACTTGGGCAGCATGAAATAAAACACTGAATTGCACTTTCTATTTCTCTCTCTTCAATAACCTACAACCTGGCAACCTGGTGCTTGCAGTGGCATAAAGTGCAGGAGGAGATGAAGACTTGGAGCAATCTCAGACTTGCTAAAATGAAATACTGAGCACAGCAGCCAGGGAAGCCAACTCATGTCCAGTGGAGCTCATCCCTCACTCTAGAACAGACACTACTTTTGTTGCAGCTGGTGTCCTTCCTCTGCAAACAGCAGCATTGTACCTGTTTTATGAAAGAACAGAGAGTAAAATGTCAACTTTTTTTTTCTTTATTATAAAATTAAAACATCTTCTAAAATATGATAATGACAGCACTACTTTTACAATTCAGATATTTTAAAAATGGTTTTTTTAGAAAGGAATTTTTATTTTCTCTGTTCTTCATCTCAAAAAGATGAAAGAGTTTATGCTGGTAATTTTTTTTTCCTCTGGCATATTCGTATAGTAAGCATTAAAGTTATTTTATTTTTTGTGCTTGGAAATTCCTCAGTATAAGTGCAGTGTTTTGAAAAAAATATAGGGCTTTCAAACTCATGGTGATTATTTTCAGAGATCAACTATTGTTTTCAATTCAACTTAAATATTTGTTTTGGAAAAAAATCAGGCATTTGCTACCCCTTACTCACACTGAGTGCAGAGATTCTCTTTTTCCTTAGGCACCATTACTGTAATTTTGTTCCCTGCTGCAATTAGTTGCATAATGCATCCTCATTAATGGCTCTGGATGTATCTGCATGGAAGTTTTCATCCACAAAATTGCAGAAGCAGTTACTGTAAACATGGGGTGAGTGACACAGAAAAGACTGAACCAAGTTTATTCTTATACACAACTCAGTTTTTAAAAATATCTTCTTTCTTTTTTTTTTTGAGCATGTGAAAATATCGCATTTGTGTCCATCACATTCAGCTTATTTGCTTTCAGAAAAGAAGCTAAGAAACTGTGAGGCAAAAATAACCTTAAATCTCCAAAATGCTACTTTTTTCACAGACTTGGAACTCCCTTGAATATTTTACTTATCTCTTTCCTAAAAGCCAACAAAATAGCATGGCACTAGATTAAAATAATTTTCTTTCCATGTCTGCTAGAACTGATTTCTTGCTGAATTAGCATATCAACTCCAAAACCAATTTCCACAGCATCAGTGACCTTATGCCACTTTATGTATTACAGCAGCAAGAGAGAAATGGTTTCAGAGGGCTGTAACAGTTTAAAATTATTCAGTATAAATCCACTCATTGAACTGGTACATGCAGGAGACAAAGCCCTGAAATTATGTTGCTAACCTGTATGGCTTAAAGTCGGATTTCTGCATTTTTAAAGGCTGCAGGAACTGACACAGAGCTGTGGTGGGTATTATTAAAAAATGGGATGGAACAGCCAGAAATCTGTTCAGGCTGGAAAATCCTGGGGGAGAGAGAATGAATGAGGAAGCAGCAGCACCCCCAGGATGAGATCATGGGGGACACAACCCTCTGTGGGAACAAAGGGACAAGGGGAAAAAGGGACCCAAACCTACACATGAACATTTCAGGGGGTCCTTCATTAAGAGGAGAATTTTCCAGGTGAAATTCAGTAATCTGCAAAAAAGGATGGATAAACTCAGACTCTTCAGGCCCCAATGCAGAGCCAGCTTGGTCTGCACAAAAACTAAGTGCACAGCTCCCTAGCAATCAAAAGACAAGGTAATATTATTATGTTATTTAATACTTTTTACAGGGAATGAAGGTTGCATAAGCCTCTGCGCTTATTAGACATTAGATTTAATTTCCTGTATTACTGAGAAATGGGTGACTTGGAGCTCAGCCAGCTCGGATAGATATAATAGGTTACACATTTATAAAAGGAAACCAGTACAAGTAGGAACTGCTGCTAGAGGTGTCAATTTAAAGTAATATTCTTCCCCCATCCCACACAGGACAGAGGAGACTGAATCAGAGATGTGCTGTAAAAGCATTAAATCAGGGGACAGTGGTGCAGAGACAGCAACCAATGACTGAGTACCTTTGACTTTCATGTGTTATTTTCTTCTAAAGTCTTAATTTTGTGGCTCCACAATGGGCTCATCCCTAGCAAAATCTGATGTCCTGTAATAATTATTATATTAGGTGTTATTTATACATTTATGCCTTGGTCTGTCAGACCCAATGTAACTCCATATATTGATAATAAAGAAACAAGTTATTTACTTATTGTTTCACTTGCTGAAGTGCAAAACCAAAATGAAATTAAATGCTTTATAATCTATTTATTTCCTAATTACTTGTGCAATGTTGCTTAATTTCTTGTTTTCCAGTGTGCTTTCCTTTTTCCTTAAGAGGCAATATAATAGACAAAGAATTTTCAAAAGAAGGAGGATCTGGGAATTCTCAGTACTGCAAGTTAGCTCCTTGGCATTTTCATAAAGAAAAACCACAGGTGAATCTTTCTACCACTATTCAGATAATTAAAATAAAATTATCTTTGCTTTTCAGCATAAATCTTATTTCAACATAAGTATTTCTAAACTATGAAAGTCCTTTTTGAATTTCATCTTCCTTCTTATTCTGGAGATACTGTAAGAATAGTTACAAACTAAGTGTCATAGGATATGCAATGTAATTATACATTTTGATTTTACCTTGCTCAAATTAGGATATTTTAAACTCCTTGAGACATGGTATGTACATGGTACATACATACCATGAATTTATTCAGTTTGATATATCACTGAAGTAATATGTCAAAATGTAATTTGTTAATATCAGTACTAGAAAGGAAAGAAAGCGTGGATCAAACAAGCAAATAAATTCTGCACTGTAAAGCACCAAGTATTAATTTCTAGAGTAAAATATATGTTAAGATTGTACAGAGCAAGATTAAACTAAAATAAACACATTCAGACAGGGAGAGGTTGTTAGCATCTGCAGTCCAGCTGAAGTGAGAGAACATTATGGGTATTCAGTGTCATTAAGACCCAAGTAATTTCTATTTTGTATTTTCAAGTGAAATATCACTCTGATGAGACATTCAGAGTACTTAGCAGCTCCCATTATGCCTTTTCTGGGCCTCAGCCATCTGGATGAATTTCTGGGGTCACAGCCTTTGCTCTCCTTAGGATTCCTCCACAGTTGAGTTGCTGCTAAAACACTGACAAGGCACAAGCAAACTGCCTCAAACATTCCCAAATATTCTGGAAGCATCTGCAGGGATCACTCAGCCCAAGCCCAGCCCCAAGCTGGCTCACCCAGGGCAGGGTGCTCGGGACCTTGCTCAGCTGAGTTTGGAATTTCTTCAATGATGTCAACTTCAAACCTCCCTGGGAGCACAGGACAGATGCT
This sequence comes from Ammospiza nelsoni, assembly GCF_027579445.1. Taxonomy (NCBI): domain Eukaryota; kingdom Metazoa; phylum Chordata; class Aves; order Passeriformes; family Passerellidae; genus Ammospiza; species Ammospiza nelsoni. The sequence goes on from NC_080641.1 coordinate 30,227,372, forward strand.
CCCCTTGTCCACCCTCATGGCTCTTTCCGGCTCCCCAAGTCCTTCCTGCTGTGGGGAGCCCAGAACTGGGCACAGCACTCCCACTGAAGCCTCACCAGGGCTGGGCACAGGGGATTGATCACCTCCTGTGACTTCCCAGCAATGCTCTTCCTCATGCAGCCCAGGGTACTGCTGGGCCTCTCTGCCAATATAGATGTTTACAGATGTAACAGAATTTTAAGGACATGATGAGTTATGTATTTCCAGGGTCTGCTCTATATCAAGGAAATACAAACTATATTATTTTGCTAATACATGTTTTATGTCAGTATCAGGGATTGTATTTATGTTCTCATTACATGATTTCCTAAATAACTGGCCCATTAAAACCATTGTTTGGGATGATTACACAGTGCTTTGTAAAAACATCTGTGCACAGATTTCTAAAGGTAACTCTGAAAATCTCTAAATGCAGACCAGGGAACGTCCACAGGAATGAAGGAATCTTGGAAACTGCAACTCTAGAAGACAGGAATTCTCAATTTCATTCTGTTGTTAGTGTTAAGATCTAAAGATAGCAGATTAATTAGTATTCTATTTAACTCACAGATAACCTTTTGTAGCAGTAACATCCAGCTTATAAACTTCCACAGTTTCCAAAAGCACTCCACACTGTCTCAGAAGCCAAAAATCCAGTTCTCCCTAATGTATTCCTGAGAACCTTCCACTTCCTCTGCAGCTGCCACAGTGTAACTGTGGACAATACACTTATGTATTGACAACACACAAATTTTCTGTGGAAAAAAGTCCATAGACTTTCCAGTGGGTCCTCAGGCAGCCTAAAGCAATGAGATGGTCTATCAGATTTGTTTGTCTTGGCAAGGAAGACAGCAACCTTGTTCTTGAAAAATCTACATTTAGTTCCCCATCTATAAACAATTTTCATCAGTTCTTCCATCTGCAGTATAAGTCTTTGTTTGGCAAACAATTTGCAATGTTTCTTGTTATACATGTCAAGTTGTTTCTGTTCTGCATGAGCTATAATGACTTAAAGGACCAAAGTTCCATGTGGTGGAAGGAGTTTGTTCCCTCTGAATCCAGGGGTACCTTTACTGCCCTGGCTGGTCCATGATTTCTTTGCATTTCTTACAGTCTGTGGCTGCAGAAAACAGGAATAAAATTCCTTCTCATTAGTGACATAGCAGTGTATGAGCCAACACACAGTCTAGCTAATGTCCTTTTACCTTCTGGAATAGTTTAAAGCAGGATGCAAAATATTCTTGCAAAAATATACAAAGTCCTTTCCATCCACTTTCCTGTAAAGCCATGCCAAAAGCCCTGGGAAAGCCTTTTGACTCCAGCCTACATGTTCAAAAGAAATCTGGGAGACTGGCAAAAACCCACAATATAATTAGGACAATGCTGGGACCCAGATTAACATTATGGAAAGCAAACACCTTTCATACCACTCCCAGCTCTCACATATCCATGCTTGAGGGAGATTAAAATTCAGATTCTCGTGAGCAGAATAGCTCTTCCCAAAACAACACTAGATTGGCCCAGGTGGCCACAACCTGCACAATTTTTCATGGACTGATTTTCAAACTGCCTCATGGCAGCCTCAGTCTCAGAGATGTTGAATATCTTTCTCAGCTTTTTCCAATGCAGACCAGATGTTCTCTTGTGATAATTCTCTCATGGGCCTTTTCCATTTTGACTCTCCATCAGCTAGGGATCCAAAGAGACATTACTTGAAAAACAGGAACCATAAAAGAGCCAGGAACTTATAAATTAAAACATAAACATTAATTTGTTTTCCAAAATACAGATGTCTTTTGTCAGTTCAAGCCTTGATCTCTCCACCAGTTAAAGGCAGCAGTTGTTCTGTGGAGGCATGCACTGGAAATTAGCCAACGGGCATTAACTTTTGGTTCTGATTGAACTGAGGAAAATTTGAAACAGAAACACAGAATTAAAAGTTGTGATAGCAATTATTGCCTGATAACATTTTAAAACTGCTCATGACAATACCAGAAGAAGTTTCCTGCCATAAGGAACTGTAAATTACAGAACCTTTTCGGACGAGGCTCAGGAGAGATTTGGGGTGTCCTTGGTGACAGCAGGGGTCTGTCCTTCTCCTCTCCTGGCTGACACAGGGACCAGGATCCATCCCTGGGGAAGGGGATCCTGTGGTGTGACAATGGGATCACAGCAATCACAGCTCTGGACAAAGGACTGGGCTGGAAGAGGAAGGGACACAAGACAGAGACAGCTTTAGAGGAACGATTTTATACATCACAAACACAGGTGCTCAAGGTTCAACTGCAGGGATTTAGTTTTGTATTGGCATAACACATCAAGCCTTGTTTTCAAATGGCCCCACTTGATATATCAGTATTATTACATCTCTTAACATTTTTTATCTCAATAAAATTTTGAGCATATTTAAAATAGCAGAAAGGCTACAGGCAACCAAAGAAAACATCTATAAAAATGTGCATAATAAAGAGATAAGGACAAAAAATTACTTTCTTTTTTTAACATGACCTACATGTGAACTAATTTTTTATCTTTAAAAAGTAGCAATTCACAAGTCACACCTCTTCATTCCCTTTGAAATCAATTTTATACACCTACACAATTCTCCTGACAGTGGATTACTGCAGGTTTACACTCAAACTTTGAGTTTCCAGTTCTGCTGTATTCTCTTGAAAAACATCTATGAGAGATAAATACTACTGTGCAACTTTTAGCAAGGAACCCTCTGCAACTGAACATTTTATTGTACCTAAGCAGGGAAGGTACAACAAATTGCTCTTGATGAAATCAGTTCCCTTCCTTCTCATATGGGCATAAACAAACACCTGTAATTTATAACACAATCCAATCCAAGAAGTATCACTGAATGATACCCTTTTCTTCTACTCCTTCAGACCCTTTGCTTTTACCAATAATTACTTTTTTTAGAGCTTTCTGCTCAGAATAAGGCAATAGTCTGTCCTTTACACCAAGACTTGTCTTTTGTCTGTACTACAATGCACTCACCTGGTGGAGCAGGGATTGAGCAGCCCTTATTCCCTCCCTCAACACTGCTGGAATAAATCCTTGTTTTCCAATACCCTTTCATGACAAACTTTATATCTTCATTTTCTTTCCCTAGGCTGCAGCTCCTCTAGATTTCCCACCACACTAATATCTGTCTGTACTCCTCCTGCTGAACTGTTCTTGCTTTATTATTTAAGTGCAGGGAATTCTAAGTAGCTGTTCCCACTTCATCTGCTCTTCCCTTGAGGGGTCAACCAGCATCTGCTGCTCTCTGTCTGCCCTGGAAGAAACAACTTCCACAGAAAGGAGCTGCAGAGATCCTTTCATGGATTCACTTCACACTGAGAAAGATTTTGATTTCGATTGCACATGCTGGTTCCAGCAGAATTCGCTCTCAGGCAAAAATTGTAGTTCTGTATATTGCTAAAGTTTTAATATTCTCTCCTTTAAGGAGAAGACTTTGGAATATACATTTTTCTCAAAGGTTTTGCACTGGTTCAGACAATTCATCAAACATGCCTTTCATCAAAAATGTAGAATTCTGTTCCAAAGACTATGAGAAGCAAAAGGAGTCAGATATTTCTGTGAATTTTTTAGTAATATACTGATAATGTGCATTTATAGTTGTACCTGTTAGCTTATTAAGGAAGGTGATTTTTTCAGATCTATATATGTTATATATGAACCATGTATGAAATTCCCAGACTACAGAATGATTCAAATCTAATTATTTCAATATGAAAGAAACAGTTATTTTAAACTTAACTGTGAAACAGCAGATGTACACTCACTTCTAAGGATAATTTTAAATAGAAAAATGAATTGTAATTGGTATTAAAAGTGAAGATTCATCCAGACTGCTGTTGGTAAGGACTAAGAAATTATTTACTGGCTTTGCAATGACCAAATTCTGAACTTCTGCCTCTGTTAATCCCCTTGCTCAGTCAGACACCCACGTGTAGGAACAGCAACCCCTCTCCTGCTGCCATCAAAGGGGCTGCAGTGACACCCTGTTCCCATGCCAGAATCTTCTTTACTCTCAGCATCCCTTCCAAATAAACCACTCCAACAGAACTTTCCCTGGATGCATCCCCTTCACAGGAAAAGAAGTGGCCACAGTTTCAGTGGGAGGTGTTTTATTGGAGGCACTTCTGCCAACCTTTCCCTAGATGTCGCCACAATTTCTGGCTCCTTCATTACAGCCTTAATTACTACACAGAAAACTATCACGAAGGGTCCTACTTTCTGCATATGAAAGAAACAGAAACTATCATAGAGCAACACAATTTCTTCAGAGCAACAAAAAGACATTGTAATTATATGTATTATTCTATTTAATCGAATATATCTAATATATCCTACCAAGGTCACACTGAAACCTGAAATTAGCTTTTATCACAGGCTTGTTTTCACACTCTTTACTTCCTCCTAAGTGTGTTGACTCACTGAGTCTGGAGCTGCTGACCTCATCCACTACTTTGTGCTGAAAGAAACAATCTCCTTAAGGATATTTCCAAAGTTTCCAGATTCAGTTTTCATGCATACTTTGGTATTCTTTCTCTCTTAACAAATTTTTTTCAAAGGATGTTCTTCTGCCCTTATATGATTTTGCCACTTAAAGACTCATTTGTACTATCCAAGTACTACAGGACTCTATTTGGGGAATTCAAGGCAGGGTTCAGGTTTTGTGTTTTAGCTGATTTGGACTTAAAACAGGCTTCTGAGGGCACCATCCTTAGTTCCACCCCAGTGTTGATATCTCTCTGCAATTCTCAATTTCTTCCTGTGGAAATAGTCTTTGGAAAGCACATGCTGATTTCTACACAAGAATGAAGTTTCCATATTTTCTAGAAACATGAACACTCTCCAATTTGTTGCAAAAACTACCAAAATATCTCTATATTTTCTAAGTATTTCAAATTTCAGCTGTGCTGAAGTAGTCATTGATTGGTTGTCCACAAGATGGGGCTTCTACAACAGAGATCTTTATATCCAAATTTAAGATCCTGATGTAAAACCTATGAATGGCACCACAGTTGACAGGAACACACTTTGAAATTTTGGCACAGGAATGGTCCTCACTGCATTCTTCGTTTCTCACATAAAAACAACATTTCCTCAGGAAATCAAAACAGCAGCAAGTGATTTTATCTTGTCCTTAACCCTTGCACATTGCTGGTGTACAGCTTGTAAGCCAGAGGCAAAATGCTCCATTGCAATCACCCTGAGTCTTGCAGAGATTCTGTGCAGTCCCCTTGTCTAAAGGAGAGTTTGTGGAGCAGCTCACTGACCAAAACACCAAATGGTGTGCCTGTGGCTTTTGAGCCATTTTCTAAGTCAATATGCAGCCTCCAGAATTTCTGAAGCAGCCTGCAAGTCCACTGCTAAGATGATAAAGCCTCCAAATAAAAGTTAAAGTAGCTCCACAGAGTGTGCAATTTTTGTAAACTTAACTGAAAGAGGGAACAGTTTGCTGTCACAAAAACTGACTGTAGGTATGCACTTCACAATAAAGGAAAAGAAAAATAATTTATTCTTAGACACAAAAACTTCAAAACATTATAAAAAATAAAAAAAGAATGGACTTACAGTACCTTTAGCTGTCTTGTTTCACTATGATGTTTGTTTAAACAGTATGTTCTGCTAAAAAAAGCCTTTTTCCTCTTTTGTCATGTAAATAAACAAGCAAGGTTTTCACGTCTTATAGGAATCTCCACACACCCAAAATCAGAACAGACTAAGGAATTGTACAATTGCCTTTTGGTATTCCTTCTCACACTGTCAGGCGTTTAATTTATGATAACTTCTGTTTTCTGCATGATATAGTTGTTTTCTAGAATTTTTTTCAGGAAGCACAGTAGTGTTTGAGCATGAAAAAGCAAATACTGGTACAAATTTCCAGCCTGTCCCTCCAAGAGGAGGCTGTACAAACACAGACTAATCAAAAAGCAAAACTAAATGTTAAGAAGCAACATTTCTGGCCAGAGGATAAAGTGAATTTCCCAAGGGCAGTCATTCACAACCACCTGATACTTTTAGTACAAAATCTTCAATGGTTCCTTCTCACATTCCTTCTGGTCAGTCTCCAGTACCTTGTCTGCTGCAATCCAGCTAAGCTGTCACAGAGCAGAGCTTCAACAGGAAATGCAGAATTGTATCCTTCAGAATAATCACCTGCAGAAGCATAAAATAAGAAAATGTGAGTAGGCAGGAATTACACAGAGAAGGACAGGAAGTGACAGGAGCTACAAACTGCAGGCAATGATGTGTTGGGAAAAGGAAGGACACTAAATTTGATCAATGGCATTTTTGTACACACTAAATAATATTCCTTTATTAAACACTGAGGTTTTAATTGGATCACTCTGTGCAGCTTGGGGTGCCATGCTCACTGGAAAAGTGGACCAAAGAAGGAGGCTGCAGGACAGTGAAACATCTCAGAGAATAACAAATCATGATCCATAAGGAAAAAGTGAAACAAAGCACTGTAACAGTTTCCAGATATCTAAAATTGCTTTAACAATACAAACAGAATACATAATAAAGAGTTTGGCCTACAGCAATCTTAGGAAATTTTGTGATGCAGCAAGGGATTAGAACACAGTACCTGTAGCCATCACTCAGTATCCAGAGAGTTTAAACTGTTTTCTGTCAAGGAATGACAAAGACATAGGTGATCTTGGACTTGGCCAGAGTTGCCAACCAGAGTTGACAGGTCACACTCCCTAGGTTCTCATGAATCTGTTCAAGTGTCATTTTATCACTCTGATATTGCAGAAGACCTACAGTTACCTACATGAAGAAAACAGAGATTTTAGGCTACAGGAAGAATGGTGAAAATGAGAAAAACAGGAAGAATATGGAGAAGGTGAACAAGAGGTGTTTTAAATTTTGCAGCAGAATGCATCAACTCGGTCTCAAAGAATTACAAGCACTTTGGATACCACCTTACTGTTGCAGAGAACTGGAGGAACAAGAAGTCTAACAAACTGGCTTCTGGTTAACTGTGGATAGAGTTCACTCCTTGCAAATTCAGGAAATGCTCAAATACAGCAAAAGAGGAAGCTCCAATTCAAATTTAAAATTGAAATTTAAAACATTGATTTCTGGGTATTGACTAACCACCACCTGTTGAAAGCCAGCCCAACACTTGTGTCCCAAAGCCTGTCAGGAGGACAGCTGAATGTCACACATGCTGAATGTGACACATCAGCATGTCACACTCTGCTCAAGCACATCAGTTTTCCTGCAGGAATTGTGATTTCTTAGCGCTCTGCTATTGGCAATGTCCCCACCCATCCTATTTACCCAATTTTTTACCTGCTGACATCTTTTCTCCTGGCATTTTCTGAGGATATAAGGAAGAGTGAGAATCAAAATAACACAGCAGTAAAGCATCTGCTGCAAATCACCTGAGAGAAACAAAACATCATAAAGCAGCCAGGAACCTTTTGGGGTTATCTCCATCTAATCTACTGCAACTAAAACCATTCCTGAGACATGTGACCTAATCTGCCTTTCAAAGCCTTCAGCAAATGAGATTCCCAGATAATCATTTTCACTGCCAAACAACATTTTCAGTTTGAAATGATTTCCTAAGATCTACTTTAAATCTCCAAGTCCATCACCTTTTGGCCTAGATCCACTGAACATAAAGAAAACCTGATTCCTTCTGTCTGCAGAGAAAAAAAATTATATATTTGAAAGATCATTACCATTTTTCCCAACACCTTCCTTTTCTTCAGACTAAACAACCCCAATTCTTTCAATCTTCCCCCTTAGATCACGTTTTATAGGTCTCTGATCATTCTTGAAGTTGAGACTATGGCAACATGTGGTACAGGGAGAAAAAGAAAAAATTGATTCCTGCACCAAATTCCCCAGGAAGCTGGGTAACAGAGGGTTTGTTTGAAGAAGTTACTTTTGTATGATGACTGTCTGCTTTGTTGCTTGGGTGTTTTAGTCCCAAAATACATGTTTTTTCTGTTCTTTGTGGCTCACAGTGCAGGTGCCCCAGTGCACAGAATAGGCAGGCATTACATTCCTCACTGAAAAAAAAACATTTTGGACCTGGGGAAAACTGTTATTTATGGAAGGCAAGTTATTCTTGCCAGTCATGGAATACTTCTCCTTACCAAGATGGTATCTGGGATAAATTGATATAAGTGGCATATTTGTGATACTAGGATAATTCAGGCAGAAGTTTAAGTAATTTTTAGAAACATGAGTAAAATCCTGCATCACAAAGTACATTTCAGGAAAATATATTAGTTCCATAATTGCTTTCTAGTGCTGCATTCACTCTGTCTCAGAAAGCAATATGCAGTTGTAACATACACTGAGAAACGTCTACAGTTCAGCTAAAATCAACAAAACTAAAAATAATCATGTGCATTTTAGAAGATGCCATGTCCTCTATAACCAGATAAATTAATTCCACGCTCCTCGTAATCAGATTCACATACATAATGGAAGAATGCAATTTACTTCCATTCTCCAGAGGTATACAAAGCCTTTTTTTTTTCCTTCCAGAAAAAGGTTTTAAAATTGCATTGTGTTCTATTCACCAACATTACCCAAGCAAACAGAGTTATCTCTGAACCTCTGGGTACCATGGCATGGAAAGATTGCACTCAGAAGTTAACTGGGCTTCTGTGTATGAATTGGGAAAACAATCCTATCCAGAAGAAAGATAAGACCTAATGAGAGATGATAAGTGCTGGGAAAATAAGCTTGATGGAAGAAAAGGAAGTGAAAAAACTTTTCCATGCTGAGGACAGAAAAGGTCTTTCAAAAACTTTTGTTAAGCATGACATATTAAACATATCCAAAATGTCGTCCAACAATAGCATGAACATGGGTCACGTAAAATGGTGTTATCAAAGGGTCTTTCATCTAAAAATTAGGCAATTTATGACGTTAATTTTGTAGAGGAACTCCTAACAAGAAGGACTTTTTATGTCCTCAGTGAATTTTAGATTTTTAACTCAAAAGGAAATGGATTTTTTAGTAAAACAGTTTATCACCTCTAGCTACCTCATATGAGCCTTAAGAATACATCAATATGCCACTTGCTTCCTCTCATATCAAAAGTCTGCAAAATAAAACATTAACTTGTCTGCATAGCTTAAAACTCTTTTTCTTGAATTTCCATTCTGTTTTGAAAGAGAGATTTCACTCAGAGGATGCTAGCTGCCAGAAGGTGGTGAGGACAGACCCATTGTTGTATTGAGGTGTACCAGAATTCTGTACACTGGCAAACTTCAGAGCATAAACCTTTCCCTCTGACAACAGATTACAGCCAACTGTTTAAATGTCTAGAGGTGAGAAAAGGTTTCATTGACTTGTGTTGCCAGTTCTGCATTGATATTAGTCTGACACAAATTTTTGTATTTGCATGATCTTTTCCATCTGTAGTATTTGTGCAGCCCTAAACTACCACATGAATTTTTCTTCCTCTATAAGAGCATTTTAAGGCTTTAGAAAACCCATTCTGACTGTTACTTGTTCCCCAAACTAAGTAGAGGAAGTATAAACCAGAGAGAACTGAAGTAAGCAGCTAAACTGCCCTATGGTTGTGCTAAAACAAAGAAACCACACTCATAAATCCCATCCTCTGAGGACCCATCTCTCTGTTTCCTCATCCCCAACCTGCAAAAAGCGTGGTAGCAAAAGGAGCAGGATCACAGCTACACCTCAGCATATACAAGGAGACGTTTGTGAACACTGACATTTTTCCATTTTCCATCTCCTGGACCTTTGTACAACTTTGGAGCCAGTGGTGCAAAGCCACTATTAATGACCTATCTGACATAACAGGAGTGAAAGGCTGGGAACAGCAGTGCCTTCAACCACCCCTACTCCAAAGAATCCAGCCATGACTGGTAGTAGCTCTTCCTCTTCAGAGCTCTCACAGGTGCAGTCTGTCTTGCTGCAAGGCCAAACATGAACCTCTGCTTCCTCTTTGGTCTCTGGGAGTCCACCATGAAAAGCAGGTCTCTTCTGGCACTTGAAAGTCTGCATTTTTTACAACAAGCCCAGATTTGGAGCATCCTGTACCTACTAAGAGGAAAGTTGTAACTGGGATTAGCAGCTATTCCTTCTGGAGATTGGCCTCAAGGTAAATAAATGCAACATCTCCACCATGAGATGCAGAGGAAATCCCACCTATGTCCCGACTGCATGTCAGGATGAGACCAGTTTGCACTCTGGTTTCCAAAGAAAGGCTATTCTGGCACATCAGGGAGGCACCACAGGTTTCCATAGGACCTCCTCACTGTGGAGGATCAAACTGTGATCCCAGCCTCACACACAGCACAGTGTGGTTCTCACTGAACTACATCAATGACACGTGCCTGAGCCTCACAGAGAAAACAAAACATGAGAGAACAGCTCACTCAGTCGTTTAGCTGCCCATAATCTCCTTCCCAATGGTGCCACTGCACAACTGACAATACCAGTGACAACGCTGGAGTTTCATCACCAGGTTCTCACAGCAGACAGATCTGACATTGCCTTAACCTTGAAATCACGGCTGGGTGAGGCAGTGGTTCCCTGGATCCCCTCCAACAATTGCTTGCCTAATTCTATTAAACCAAGCCAACAGACTCATAGGATAAACACCCAAATGAGCAAGCCATGTACAACAGTCATTATTTACAATGCACCACTGCAAAGCCTCTCTATCTTGAGCAACACTCACAATCCTGCCCCATTTTCAGTTTCAGTTTCCTTGAAAAGCTTGAAACCGTGTTAGAACACCATAAATGACAGCAATCATAGGCTTTTCACCAGGGTTAACTTAGCCATTGATAAGCAGCAAAACAAACCACCCTAAACAGTAATAAAATGAAATCTATAAGAATGAGCTCATAAGGATAATCAGCAAAAACTCTGATCCCAGACTGAGGTCCACCAGCAAAAGTTGTGGAGACAAATATGTCACTGTGAACAACAGGTCTGGAGATACTGTGACCCAAGAGGTGCAAAGCAGGCCCGAGCTGTATCAGCAGAGAGCTCGGTGATAAGCAGCAGCCACACTGTACTGCTTTACAGACTGGACTTTGCAGCTGCTCTCATCTGCACCACATTTGCTTCACCTTAAAAAATACTTCACTTTAAAAATTGGATTTACAAGTATTTTCCATGGTGTGAATCTGAAGGCCAAGGACGCATTTTGAGGAACCAAAGGACCATCGTATATTCCACTCTGTGTGGGGCAGTGCTGGCACACTAAGACAGTGACACAAGGGCATTCACGGTCCTCAAATTTGCATTTATCAGTACTTAGCTATACTTATATCCAAGTAAGGATATACTATTATGAAGGGGAAAAAAAGGAGCTAAATATATGGCTTATTGGAGTACCTGCTCATTGCATAAAAAACCTTTAGAAACACAAAAGCCAAGTGCCTGCTGCTGGTTTTGCTCCACTCTGGTGTTCACTGCCCTATGCCTACACTGACCGTGCCCCTCGGGTCACGCCAGCGACCAGCATGGGGAACCCCTTCGCCGCCTAAGGAACCCCTTCCCCGCCTGGGGAACCCCTTCCCTGCCTGGGGAACCCCTTCCCTGCATGGGGACCCGCCCGCGGGGGAGCCCCTGGGAAGGTCCCTGGCCCCGCACAGGCCCCTCAGGGACCCCGCAGCCCCTGGGCCGGGCGCTGCGGGGTCCCCGCTGCCATCCCGCCCCGTCCCGCCCCGCGGGGCCCGAGCGGCCGCCGGCTCCGCCATGCCCGGAACACAAACAAACACCGCGCTCGGGGGCGGAGCGAAGCGGCTCCCACCATTTTGGGGCCGGGGGAGCCCGGCAGGCGGCTGGGTCCCCCAGCCCGTCCCGTCCCGCCTCGTTCCGTCGGGGGCGGGCTGGGCTGTCCCCGCGGCGGGGCCGGGGGGCGCGGAGCCCGGCGAGGCCCCGGGGCTGCTCCCCGGGCCCGGCGGGGAGGGGTGAGAGGAGGAGCCAGGGCGGCCCGTGCGACAAAGCCCAGTGCGCAGGGAGCTGGTGACCGGGAAGCAGAACCGCGCCGGGCAGCGGCGGGGCGGGCGGACCCACCGGAGCCCGCTGCCCCACGGGGGGTGGGAGGCCCGTCCTGCCGCCCCCCCGGCTCGGGGGTCGGCGCGGCAGCGGAGCGGAGCGGGAGGCGGCCGGGCTGCTAAGCCGCTTAGGGCCGGGGCTGGCATGAGCCTCCCCGGCGGGGCGGCTGCGGGCTGCGCGCTGCGGCGGGGAGGCTGAGGGCGCGGATCCGGAGCGGCAGGAGGCGGAGGGGGGGCCGCGCTCCCCCCGGGAAGATGGGGAACTGCCTCAAGTCCCCCACCTCGGATGACATCTCGCTGCTCCACGAGTCCCAGTCGGACAGAGCTAGCTACGGAGACGGGGCTGAGCCGGATCAGGAGCCGCCGCCGCCATATCAGGTAGGGGAGGGGGCGGCAGCGGGGCGGGGGGCAGCGGGGCCGCGCCGTGGCTGGCGGGGGTCGCGGGGACGCTCGCTGGGGGCCGGCCCGCACCGCCCCGGGGGCCGCCGCCTCCCCGCCGCCGCTCCGGCGCTGGGCGGCCCGAACCTCTCCCGGGAAGCCGCTTTGTCTCGGCCGGTGCCGGCGCTCCGGGCGGGCGGGAGGCGCGGTGCCGCCGCGGGGCGGGGGGCGGAGGGCAGGGGCCGCCCGGCCGGTGCCGCGTCCTTTGTTGCCGCCGGCGGTGACATCACCGTCTGGCGCGGGGACGCTCCGGGACGGGGACCGCGGGCCCTGCCCGGGCCCGCTCGCTCCGCTCCCGTATTTTTAGCAGCATCTGATCCCCGCTCAGTAACTCCCCTGGTGCAGGGGATCCTGTTTCCCTCCGTCCTGTGGGGCACCGGCGGGGAAGTGTTTCCCATTGTTCGGTGGGTTGCTTGGTTTTTTTTTTCCCCTGTCTCTGAGAGAATCTCTTAATTTACATCTTGATGACGAATCAAGGGGGAAAGAAGGAAAAGGCCCGGTATTTGCTTTGGTGGCTTTGCTGACAGCGGAGGATGGCGCCGATGTGGAGGAGGATGGAGACGGTGTGAATGCCTCAGCTTGGCCGCCTCTGGAAGGGATGGACACGGAAAGGGAACCTGAACTTGGGGTTGCACTTGTCTGCCCCCGGAGATAATCCACCCCCACCCACAGAAATGTGTACTGACCTAAACAAGCGGTCTGCAGCGCTCAAAGATGAAAAGGAAAACCATCCAGCCGTAGAGCTGCACATTCTATTCAAGTTTTGAAAGTATTTTCCTGTCTGGGATAATAGCATACATACCAGAGGCATCTGTAGAAACGGCAGTAGAGACACATTCTGGGGGGGTGACTTGAGAGCTGTATGTTTTCTAGGATGGGAGTCATTCCCTAATTGCAGACCCTGCTGTATAATTAACAAAATTGCAGGAAGTATTTAACCGGACAGGCGTGTAATCTACAAATGCTTTAGCGAGTTCAAGAATTCCACCCTGGTAGGAGCCCCGAGAGTGCTGAAGAGAAGCCCTGCACGTAGCAGCCCTTGCTGGTGCCCTGAAGCTGCACTGATGTTTCTTGGCAGCGTGTGCCTGATTGTTTTGTTTGGGTGCAAAAGCTGAACGCCAGAATAAATTCCGTGATGTGAGGAATTTTTGTGTTCTGGTTTCTGAGCTATGTCTGCTGAAGTCCAGTCAACAGAAAGTGCCTGGTGGCAGATCAAGCTTTTTAAAGGTTGTGTTGTTCTAAATTAAGCCTGAAGGGTCCATGAGGTTTAGAAGTTCACTGTATTTTTGTCAAATCAGCATAAAAAGTTTGACTGTTTGTGCAATTATTGCATTTATATCTGTGACTCTAGGAAGACTTGTGGATGTTTTTGTTATCTTGTTGCTCCCTTTGAAAGCAACCTGTTAGCTCTTGTAAGAGTCACCAGTCAGGTTTATGCCTTATGCAGGCCTTCTAGTGTGGATGTTGGCATAGATAAGGACTCTTCCTCTGTGGTCAGAGGTTTTTAAAAATTTTTTCTAGGTGAAAAAAAAAACTTGTCTGTAAGTGTGGATGGTTGACTGAGAACCCGACAGACAGTGAAACAAATGAACCCACAGGTGTCTATTATGGAGTAAGTGTATTCATAGCAAACCTTCCTGTGCAGCATCAGGTGATGTGCCCACAGGCACTTGGCTTTCTCAGACATCACTGTCTGTCCTGGAAACTCCTCCACTGATCCTGGCAGCTCCTAAAGCTTCACCTTAGGGTAGCCTTTAGTGTTTCATAGTCAAAATCAAAGCTACTCTTTCCACAGGTTTTGAACCACAATGGATTGTGACTTAAAAAAAAGATAGGCCTTAGCTACAGTATTATGCAGCATTTTGTGCACTTAAGAGGTTGAAGGGATTCATAATTTTAAATTAGTTAATGTTTACAAGCTACACAAAACTCTAAGTACGAACAATTGCTGATGCTCCAGTATTACTTTTGTGCTAGAAGTAAGCCACCCATTTTAACTTTCAAGTGGCTGCTCAGAGTCAGAGTTACAAATGGGAAAGTTGTGCCCCTGTTCCTGGTAATTACTTCTTTCAGTGTCTTAACCAGAGTTAGTGTATAATGTGTAGACATTAGGAATGAAAGCAAGGAAGAGGATAAAACAAGTTTGCAAATTTGTGGCAACTAGCCTTGAGAAACTGGAAGGTGAACAGTTTTGAAGCCGACTGCTGAAATTTCAGCTGCATATTTTGGAAGAGAGTTAAATTTGATGTGTCTGTTGCTCTTTGGTTTGCAGCAACAGTGTGTCAACTTCCTGAACAGCTCTTGCAAGGTGTGCAAACTAAGGGAAGGAGGTTTGCTGGGGGAAGATAGACTTCTGTTTATTGCAGAAGATGACTTCTGTGTTATTTTGACATTTAAAGTACTTTTTTGTGTTCTGACATGATTGTGCCAGGGGTGTTCACGTGGGACTCTTGTTATGCCTTAATGTTTATTTATCTATTGAGTTCCAACTGCAAAATGTACCCCCGGTAAAAACTGCAGTAGAGCATGTAAAATTCCTTTGATCAGTGAGTGCTGTTAAACTGGCTGTGTAAAATTCCTACTTCCAAAAGTCAGGTTGAGGATTGGATTGAACAGTATGGACACACAGAAATAATGGGGAGTAACTTTCATTGAGAGGCTCTATAAATACTTGTCTCTTGGTTCCTGTGGCAGTAGCTGTTACCAGCTGCTGCAGAAAGGCCTCAGAGAGGAAGCATCTTTTTAAACAGGTGTCTGAATTAATAAGAAAGTGGCCTATTAAAGCATCACGTATTTTCCAGTGTGTTGAGCTTAACCACTAACATGAGAAAAAATGAAAACACACCAGAAAAAAAGAGTGTGTTTTCATAGCAGGGAGGAAGGAAGTGATTTCAAGAGTGGACCAACATTTTCATAGACAGACGCTAATTTTGAATGCCTCCATTTTAGAACCCAGAAATTACAACTGCTTCCCTAAGTGTTAAGAACATGCAGCTCCATTTTTAACCAGGGAATCTGTGATTAGGAAGGAGTTAGCTTTGGTTTTGGTTTTTTTTTCTCAAGTGCTCAAAATTGAGTATGCTTTCAACTTTGTTTTCCTTTTTGGTGTATGACTTCTTCACCATCTGTTGGCAATATGCCTTCTGTTGTTTTTCCATACAAGTTCACTGGGTTTTTTTCAGTTTTTTTTTATTCTTGTAGTTCTCCTCAAAGACTTTTTTTTGCAGAACAGATGTGTCTTTTCTTAAGTCTCATATTTCTGTTCCCTAATAGCTGTAGGAAATAATTTGCCATTTTATTAAATTTTGGAATTTTTATCCAGTAAAGTTCAAAATGCTTTGCACCTTTTCTCCCTAAGTTTCTATAGAGTATTACTGTGGACAATATACACTGCAGTCTTCTAAAAAAGGTGTTTGCTAAATTACTTAGCTAAAAGCATGAGAAATAAGCACAAGATCTTGGTGTTGACAGTAGCCTCATACAAGCTCGTTTGATATGTTGATGTGGATGTGGCAGATGGACTGATAAAATATTTTACCTGCAGAGCTCCAGAGCACCCTCTGGTACTTTGTACCACCATGTGTTGTCTTACAGGCCAAGATAAAATGTTTCAGTAGATCTAGTGGATTTTTTTTTTTTTTTGGAGGGATTAATTTAAAACCTTTTGGCCTGGATACTCATTTGATTTGTCTGTAGGCACAAAATGAGATGAGAGATCACAAACAGGAGCTTAACCCAATGCTGTGCTCCCATAATCCTCCAAAAGCTGTTGGGGACAGCAGGTTTTGAAAGTGTAATTTAGGATGTCTCATGGCTTCTCCTGAGGCTGAGGTTGCTGCAAGAGCCTCCTTGGGCCTGCTCAAGAGAGGAACCAAGCCTTTGTACTCTCTCCTCATGACTTAACTTATATGTTACATTGGTGTTCTGATGTTGTCTTTTCCAAGGCATGGTAATTAATACAATTAAAAATTGCTAGCCAGATGAATTCTGATCTAGGAGTTGCACCTATTTATAGAAAGAGCTGAACAAAAAATTCCCTTGGGCCGTGATGGAAATGATTTCTCATCTGTGACTGCTGGTGTTGTACAAGAAAGGAGACTGGTAGTGTAACAGGTTATAATCTACCATGGAGTGGCTGTAAAAAATCTGGAACTCTTGATCTATGTTGGAACAGTATAAAAGGGGCAAAGATGCAATGGGAAAATGTTGCATACAGAAAGCTCTCAGTGAAAAAAAGCAAACCAGCTAGTAGGGCTACTTTCACATAAGAGAAAGCAGTATATTTAAAAGTTGCCTATGTGTGTCTTGCCCTTTTTTCTGCTTGTCCTCCACATCTTGGTGATGATGTGTATGAATTACAGTTGCACTTGTGGATGTGAGCTGAAATATCACTCCAGTCCACAATTCCTGAGTCTGCTGGAAACTTCAAAGGGCTTCAAACTCTTTGTTTTTGTTGCTGGTTGGTCCCTTTTGGCAGCAGTGCCCGAGGTGAAATTCAGCTGCAATGAGGAGGGAAAGTGATGGAGGAGCTGAAGTTGAGAGTTTGCTGTGTGGATAAGAAGTGGTAGAGTAGCCAGTGATGTTTGGTGCTTCTTCTCAAGGATGAGATTGAATTACATAAGGTCTCTCAAGCAATGTCAGAAATGAAGTGTTTTAATAGTTTTCTGGAATAACATTTTATCTGTGAAAGACCGAGCATTAAGTGATAAAGTCGCTCCTGATAAATAGTTGTGATGTAATTTAGACCTGCATGCAGAAAAGCTGTAAGTGTTACATGTTTTATGCAGCAGTTCTGGTAAATTATTTGTATGTGCAATGCAATAAACCTTTTTTTAATATCAGTATAGGGCTATACAGTTCATTTTCCATACAGTGATGAAATATATGTATTATGAATGTCATTATAGTAGCATTCAAGATTATTTGGTTAGTGAACAATAGCCATGACACTTCTTATTCTTCCACAGCTGAAGAATTTAGCAAGTTGTCTTGAGAATTGTATTGCTGATAATCAGTTTTAGGTGATAAGTTTCTTGAGGGTGCTAAGTCTAAACTTCCTTTCTAGACAACTGTTAGAAAAAGCCTGCACCTGTATTTCCTGCCTCAGTCTATATTTGTTTCAGCATAGCCTGCCACACTGGCTGATGAGGACCCCATTGTTCATATTTCATATTTTCATATTTAATTTTGCTGGTGAAAAAAGCTGGTGGGGCAGAGGGAGAAGAGAGGAAGGAAAACAGACCTGAAAGTAAAGGGTACCAGATGGTATGATGGAATCACAGAGTTAGGTAACTTCAGTCTAGAAAATACCCATTCATAACCAGTTTAAATGAATATTTTAATTAATATTGGTTGAATATTGTAATGCTTTATCTGCTTAAAATAGATTTTAAACTACAGTTGGTTAAAAATATGTTAGGCATGGCTGGAGGAAGTGGGAAGAGTATGCTGATGTTTGAGTTCTCTGTGTTACCACCTTTCTTATTAAATTAGAGCTGGTTTCCAGATTCATTGTTGTTGAGTTGGCAGTTGTAAGGATCTGTTCCTAACCACTCTGTCCAGAAAATCTTCCAAGGGGCATTATGAAAAGAAGATAATAAATTCATAATCACATTTAACAGAGTATTGCTTTCTGCTTCACGTGGATTTCTGCAAGAAGTGTCTTAAGTTGGCTCAAGATGGGCATCCTGTGTCCTTGTTCATCACTTCAACAAAGGAAGGAAGCTCAGCTTAATGAGCACTTCTGCAGACCCTGTTAATGGCTGTAGTCAAACTGGTTGCAGAATGTAAGGCAAAGAAACTAAAAATAACACCTCTTGCTTGTGGCAGACTTGTGTCTTTCAGTCTTTGTGCTTGTCCTTGTTTCTGCCTCCCCATACACACAGAGGAACATATTTGTATTTTGGAGAAGTCATGGTCTGTGGAGGAGACTAAAGCAAATCAGCCATGACTCTTCTATGAGCTAATGAAGCAGCTCCTCAGAGACCAAAGAATTGCAAAATAAGCAGATTTTTAGGGATGGCATGGTTGAGTAAGAATGAAACCTTTTTGGGGGAAGAAGCTGAAGAGTTACTATTCTTTTGACTCTGAAAGGCAAAGCAAGCTTCGATCTAGACTTAGACCACAAGAAGAACTGGCCCTGACGTTATGAAGGTCTCAGAAGCAAAGATTTGTCTTGCTCCCCTCTGAAGGTAGGATGTGTTTTTGTAGAAGATGCTGTCATGTTCTGCCTGCCTCTTGGGGGACAGCCATAGCAGTGACCTGTCCCAGCAGAGCTAGAGTTGTGTAACTTCTTGCTGGGTAAAACTGCACTTCTACCAAAAAAACTCCCAGCCCCAAGACTAAGCAAAACAAAATCCACCAAAAACACCACTCTAGCAGCCCTAGGGTAAGCCATCATCATCCTGATTTAATGTCTTCTGTTCTGTTTGTAACTTCAGCAGACCACTTAACTGCTCTGTGCTTTAGTTTCTTCACTGTAAAATGAGAAGTGAAGGAGTAATAAAGTTTATCTTTAGTGCAGGCATGCTTAGTAATTTAATTCAAGTTTGTAAAGTGTTCAATGCTAATTTGATTTTAATAAAATAATGTTCCTCTATTACAAAAGGAACCTCTGTGGAAATTTATGACAAACCTGATGCTGGAGAGAGAGAGCTTTTTCAGAAGATCTGTTTAAGGCAGTAGATAAGTCTCCTAAAATCTGTTTTGGAATCTGATAGTTCAGCATTTATTTGGCAGCCTGCGTTCCAGATGCTTGATTAGTAAGATGAAGAGTCTGTGGAGATGGTAATAGGAAATCTTGCCTAATCAGAGTGAGGAATCTTTGCTGTGCTGGAAGATCATGCATTCTTTTGGACAAGCCAACCCAAACATGCGCTACCACCCTCCCTAAAATCTAGGACCACCATGCCTTAGGAAGCCCTTCCCGTCTGTTTCCCGTATGTACCTTGGGTTCAGTGCTGTGATCAGCTGTTGCTGGCTCTACATCTGCAGTCAGTTTCTGACCCACGGAAAATAAACCACTTTTATGTTTTGAAGAGATAATGATCTGTGGAATGGACTAAAGCAAATCAGCCGTGACTTTCCTCTGAACTAATGAAACAATCTCCAAGAGACCAAACAGTTACAGAGAGCCATTATTTTATTTACCAGCCCCTCCATAGGAATCTGCCAACCACTCTGTTTCCCATCAGTGAGGAAGGTCAGAATGCTGGTGGCATAAAGGCTGCTGGGCCAGGATCCACGCACGGTGACATGGACAAAGAGCAGATGCGTGCGGCGACGGGAGCAGGAGATAAAAGCGCCATCCCTTAACCGCGCTTGCGTCAGCCAAGTCACAACCAGCTGGGTTACTGGGCTGGGCATTTCTGCTGAGCCACCACAACGCTCACAAGTGCTCTGTGCACCTTTGCACACCTCTGTCAAAGGCCAGGCTGATTTTTGAGCCTTCTCCTCCTCCCTCTGTTTTTAGCCATTGGTTTACTTCGGGTATGATGTAGAGCTGAGGTGCCCAGGGGAGGACTGAAACTGTTGGAAGGATGAGAGAAACTGTGACTCAGGAAATTCAGTTCCTCCCTTAGTCCCAGCATGCAGTGATGAATGTGCAGACTATTATCCTTGCAATACTGAAACCAGTTTCCCTTGGTTGTATTTTTGGACGCTGGAGTGGCCTCTGTGTCCTCTCATCTGCTCTTTGCTCAGAAGGAGCAATCTGTATTTCTAGAGGCAAGGTTCAGGAGCAGTCCTTGCCTGTAGTACCTGCACTCCAAGGCCAAAAGCTCATGCAGGGACATCTTCATCCTCACTTAAAAACAAGTCTCAGCTGGCTGACAGGGCTGAGTTTCCCAGAGTTTGGGACTGTAGCTAGCCCACATGCCGGTGGAGTTTGGACTGCTAAGAGAGGTCCTAGAAGCATCAAGGAAACGCCTGGTTTATGACTAATAAAATTTAATGAAGCTGCTTGACTATCCAGTTGTAAGCAAAAAATGAGTCAGTCTGTGCTGGTTTGGACAAAAGCAGGGAATTGACCATCTTGCAACCATGATTAAAACCATTGCATCTACCACATGCTGCCAGTTTCTAATCTGTGTCGTGGCAAAACTGCATTAGAAGAGAAAATCAGACTAGAATATATCTCACAAATATATTATAACATAACTACTGTCCAAGTATAAATAGCTCTATGGAGACTGTAAAGTGTCCCTGTAGTCCTCACCACTTTCACTCTGTGTGGCTCTCTGGATGATTTGTGCACAAGCTGTAGCCAGAAGGAAATGGAGCAATGTTTCTCTGTATTTATTCCCATAAGATGGATCTTGGTAGTGGGGATACAAATCTCTTATGACTCAGTGTGTGAGCATTGCAGAGTTGGATGAGGTTGGGTGCTCTTGCCCTTTCTGTTTCAGAGCTGTGGGAGGTTTATCTAAGAGATCAAAGTGCATCAGATTCCATTATTTTGGTATCTATGGGACAGTATAATGCATGAATACTCTGGGCCAATGCCTGTGTCTGACTTTTATTCATCACTGTAATTAAAGCCAGATTCAGAGCTTGTTCTGTGCACTGAACGTTAATCACAGTGTTTTATTAACACAGTTGTCGAAATCTTTAATTCAGACATCGTAGAATTTTGCAATATAGATTAAGACTAGTATTTATTTTGCCTGAATGCATTAATTTTATTTTAAGTTCAGAAAGGGAAGAGATTGCTCTCAGGTTTTGAACAAATGAGTGCAAGCATTGCTTGACTGCAGACATACCAAACTGCTAAACTGGTTTGGTCTGCACTGTTGCTTAACAAAAAGCAGTGAACTGCTGTATTCAGTGGAAAATACATAAAAGGCTCAGCAAACTAATGCTCTAAATTCAGATTTAGTTAAGACACTAAAATTAATATTTTAACATCTGTAGACTTTATTTTATGCTCTGTAGTAGTACTTGCTTAATTGCCATTGCCAGTTTCTGATGTTTTGGGATTTCCCTTTGTTGTTTTCTGTTTAAATATTATGATTTGGATTGCAGTTGCATCCATTTATCTTCAGTTTAGCTTATGAAATATGACTAAGACATTGCTTTAGTTTCTGCTTCACAGAGTTCTTTAATGTTGCATCTATATATTTGGAGACCTTGAGGCAGTGGTGGATTGTCCCATGGAGAATGGTGTCCTTGAAAGTATATAACTCTTCTTGGAAGGGAAGAGAGTCAGTTTTAAAATTCAAGCAAATACTTAAGGTTAAATTAACTGTTAATATTTTTCTTGGTTAGTGCTTTTTCACCTCTCAGTTCCTGGTTCTCCGAGTCTCTGTGAGCTGTTTTGTGGTCACAAGAGCTAATGAAGTCTCCTCTGTAGTCACTAAACTGAAATACAGGCCCACACCTCTACTTGACAATTTTTAGGGGTCTGCTGTTTGGAAGCAGGCAAGGAGCACTGCATAGCTGGTGTTGCACTGAGGTCTGTTCTGAACTGAGGGAACTTTTCCTGTCCTGCTCACCTCTTCAGCTAATGGCACCTTCCTGGCTGGGCTGAGTTAATGGTGGCCCTTGGCCCAAACCTGAGTGAGATCCTTGGTTATTCTCCCACCTGCCCTCAGCTGGAAGTGGGAATGTGGTATCTAATCCATCAGAGTGGATTCATACCAAAGCTAGCCTGGGTTATGTGTAATCATTCCAGCCTCCTGTAGGAGTCACAGATGAGGTGTAGGGAGGGATTTTACATTATGTCTGAATATAGACAAAGTCCCTGAAATTTCTGAGACCTGAAGTTGTGTTTGCTTTACTGTGTGGCTAAACTGCTGAAAGTAAGTTTACTAAAGAATGCCTGTTCTTTCTGAAAATGTAGTGAGTTTACCAGTTTAAAGTGGATGGAGTCAGATATTCAAACAGACAGTGTTTCCTGGCGAGTTTTGTTTTTAAAAGTCCTTTAGGAAACAAAAAAAATACTATCCACACAAAATTTCATGCTCCAAGTAATCTTTTATTTCTTTTATAAACTGTATTCTTGTTCACTGAGTAACCTGGTTTTTTCTGCCTTCCAGAAGAAGCAAGATGACCTAGATCTAGAGGTTCCTGGGGAAAAGTTCAGTTCACCCTATATATAGCAGCTCCTGAAGTGTCTTTATGTAGCTGTCATTTACTCTGAGCTGATGAACTGAAAGACAAAAGAGCTGAAGTTTTAGGCTGAGGTAGGAAAGGAGAGTGTTTTATCCCTGCTTTTTGGGGGGAGTCTGTCTTATGCACATATCACTGAATCACTGACTGGATTACAGCCAGGTGAAGGCCGGACTGCCCAACTTCCAGCTGTAACACTGAATTTCGTGTCTCTGTGTCTCCTGAATGTGATGCAGCTGAAAAAAGACCAACTACCTCAGTTAAAGGAGTGAATTGGATCCTGCCTCTGTGGCAGGAGGAGTTTCTGCCCAGGACTCAGAACGTGCTATCCTGGGGTCGCTGTGTTCTTTGCTCCGGTCAGATCACGCAGATGGAGACTCCTGCAAGCAGCACTGCTGGCACAGTGGTGTTTTTATTGGAAAGCAAAAACTGGGAAAATGGTAGTAGCAACTACATAACAGATGCTACCAAACAGGCTGTTGGTGTTGAGGGATCAGGCAAGTGTTTCCACCTCAGGGTGGTGAGTCAGTGGTGAGGTGTACTGCAGGCTGAGGGAAATCTGCCCGTCCTGTTGTCAGCAGAAGGCTTTTTTTGGTAGAGGAGAATTTACCTGAGTGCATCAACAACTTGAGCAGTTTGGACTTCTGCAGCCTTTCTGGGGAGAGAAGGGTACTTTCCAAATCCCTACAGAAAGTGCCCCTGCCTAAGGACACCACCAGTTCCTTTCCTGGGGCCTTCCCACACCAGGGCCAGCGCTGGTGGAACCCACTGGTGCTCCTGTGGTGGGCTGTGTGCACCTCTGGCATGTGGAGAAAGCAGCATCTGTGTTTGTTTAACTTGATGGCAGGATCCTGCTCCAGCACTTAAAAATAATGACTTCAGCAGGCCCAGCTCAGGAATGAGCACAGCCAAGGCCTGAGGAGGGGCTCGGAGGCTGTCTCGGTGTTCAGCAGAGCATTGGCTGAAACCAGGCAAAAATGAGGTGTGCCTTGTGCTCAGTGTTGTGTGTGTAGATGTTTCTGGGACAAGGAGGTCTGATCTAATCATCCACTGCTGCCAAAAAGGGATTGTTTAGCTTTTCCCTCCTGTTTTCCACATGGAGCCATGTTCTCTGCAGTCACTCCAACATGGCTCTGCTGCTTGGTGGGTCAGCTCATACCATTCACATGTCTGAAATGGGTTGTCTTCTTCTGGTCAGATCAGTGAAATGAACTGACTTACTGGTGGACGTTTGATTTATCCCCACTCTTTGCCACCTATAGATTGCATTTTACTTAGTGACATCTGTGGAAAGATCTAGAGGTGTCAGGTATTAGATGTGTGCTATTGCTACTAAGTATTGGAGAAGTTTTGGCTTTTCTGTGTTGAAATTAAGGCTATACTTGGACTCAGCTGTGTACCAGAGCATGCACAGGATAAATATCTGATACTGGTTTGGGCAGTGAGTGCATTTGGGAATGGTCTGTGCATGAAATGCAGTAAAGTTGCCATTTTTAACTTCAGCAGAGTGGTGCTTCCAGTTGAAGGGATTTTACTGCTTCAGGACAAATGTCTGATGTGGACAAAGCCTTAATTCTTTATTTATTAAATGTGATCTTTCTGCTCAAAAAACCCTCCAAAATCATTAAAAAATAAAAGAAAGAACCTAAGTTTGTCCACCACTACCACCTTTAAAGATTCTTGAGTTGTTGTCCTTGCTATTTTTCTTGTTAAAGAAGTTTCATGAGTGTTACCTAACAGTTAATGAGTAGACTTGGTCAGTGCAGGAGTGTCTGAAGGCTTGGGCAGCCTGTTCACATTGTGCAGCAGCCTGTGCTGTCCCTTGGGACACAGCTGACCACAGTAACATCATTGATCTGCATCGTGGCTCTGCTCTGCCTCCCTCCTCACACAAACCTTCCAGTTACGATTCCATGGATGCTTTCCAAAGTCTGAATGTAGCTTGGCAAGCTTTGTCACTGCTGTGAGGAGTTTGATTACCTTTGTGCATATGTATGTGAGGACTGCCAGTGTCTGTGGCTTTTAATAAAACAACCTCATGTAGTGTAAAATGTTTAGAATTGAGGAATTATATAATTGTGCAAGAGGAGGAGCTAGGCTGGCTGCCTCAGTTTGGCTGTCCTGTTTATATGTTGTGTCTCCTTGTTCTAGTTTGGCATCACTCAGAGGAGGCCACTGGCTTCCTGTTGAAGCCAGTCTGACTTAAAGCAAATAAAGGGACAAAACCCTGTTTCAGAAAATAAAATTGAGAAACAAATCTTGCTGATTCTTCATGCATCCACTCATGCAGCATTACCAGTTCTCCTTGCTGTGCTCTTACGTGGCTCAATCCCCCTTGCTCAAACCTTTCTGTTCAGCTTTCTGAATTCAGAACCAGAAACACTGTACACAAGCAGTAAATACCATCTTTACAGTTTTTTTGCATCTCATTAACTGCGTTGGGTCAGGCTTAGTTTTTGGCTTGGAGAACTACCAAAAAAAACCTCAAAGCCACAGGAGATGGGGCTGCTGGGGCGGAGAGGACACCCTTCCTTGTCAGTCGTGTTCCACATCCAGGGTTGTGGGGCACTGCAAAGCTGCAGAAATTGTTTTCTGAAGGAGACCACTGAGGTTCCTTGGATTATTTCACAGAGTATGCTGGCCAGGTTTCAGTTTGAATACAGTTATGCATTTCAGCTGGGCAGAATATAACTACTTAAATTAGAGCAGTAGCTAGTGCCCTTTCTGCCTTAAAATGACTTAAGTAATACAGCAAACTAAAGTAAGACAAATACTATTTTAAATCCTAATTGCAGAGTGGTTACCAGCAGTGAAGTGCCTGCAGATTGACACAGGCTGCAGTAATGCCAGGTACACTTGTTCACTGATGGCCTTACATTTTGCTTGCCATGGGCCAAATCCTCACTAGTGGTGCAGCTGCCTGGTGCTACTCAAGCAACATAAGTGGAACTTCCAGCTAGCGTATGTTCAGCAGAAAAAAACTTTATAAATGTCTTTTGTTCAGCCCTGCCTTCATTCCTGCTGCTGCCTGTAGATTGTGCTGCAGGAGAAAGGGTTTGGCCAGGAGCATCTGTGTTCCACTGTGGGTATCTTCCACCAGTGGGCTGTCAAAACCCTCCCTGAGATCAAACCAGAATTCCTAAGGGGAAATTATTTTGCCCAAATATTTGTTTTCTCGCATGTAAAGCTTTTGTTTTGTTAGTGTTTTAAACTTCCAAGTGGGCATGACTGTGTTTGCTGACTTGGCTTCAACAAAATGAAGCTTGGATATAATGAGCATTATCTTTTGTATTTTATTTAAATTAACTTTGGCTTAAACATGACAAACATTATTGCTAGTTTTAACACTGCATCAGAGACTATATTAATTTGGATAACAACTGTTTTCAGTACAGTCTTGAAAACTGCATATTAACAAGTCTGGAAATTGGACTGGTTTCTGGTGCCTTGACAAGAGGATATATGGATAATTTTGCACACACTCAGTGAAGTTACTTTCTGCAGACCATGGGTGATTTTGAAAGCCGCTGGTCAAGCTTTGTCCTATTGTCCTACAAGGAACCTCTTGGATCAACCAAGAGCTAAGGCTCAAGAACCTTATTTCACAATTCTAGATTATTAATGTAAACTTGCACCTGTTATTCTTCTACCAGATAGATCTTTGGTTGTTTCTCTGATGTTTACACTCCTGATTTATTTAGAGATCCTATATCCCTTTCAGCCTTTGTTTTTCTGGGCTAACGCTTCTATTTTTATTTTGTTTATTAGCAGATATGATATTCAAACAACTTGGTTTTCCTGAAAAACAAAATGTCTCATCTATAGTCAGTAAAACCAAACAAAAACAACAGTGGAAAAAAAGAAAATATTAAAATAGGGCATGTGTTAAGCATGATGGAGGGAGCATTGACTGACCACTCAGCATCTTGCAGTGAATTTGTCATGGAGACTCGTGGTAGAAGTGAGAGACAATACTGAACTCCAGTCTGCAGAAAGTGCAGCTCCAAGGGCTGAGCACCTTTGCATGTGCTGCTGGATGTTACCCTCTCTCACTGGGCCAAACCATTCCATAACATGAATGAACACCACACGAGGAGTGCAGCTCTACATGGAATAATACAAAAAATTAGAACCAGACCTGTAAGTTGTTTCAAGGCTAATTTCAGTATAAAGCTTGAGCAGAGCAAACACATTTTCTTTAACCTGATTTCTAGTCTGAAATTATTCTGCAGAGTACTTGCTTATGGTGTTCAGCAGACTTCATTTGGTGAACACTGGACTCCTTTTTGCCAAAGTTCATGGAGAAGGCCATGCCAATCATTTTCTGCCCCCAAGGAAGAACACAGAGCTGCCCTTCTCCCAGAAGGATCAGTTTATTTCTGTTTCTACTGTGCGATTAAAAACAAGTGACAGAACAAAAAATTGTTTGCTGCAGTAATTTCTACTCATGTCTTTACTGCACTGGAGATTGACCCATAAGAAAGGTGGTGTCCCATTAAAAGACAGGAATTCAGGTTCATCTTGTGACTTTACCTGTTTGGTTCAGCAAATCTCCAGGGAAGCACTTAATTCCCTGACTTCACTTAACTGCAGCTGACCATGAGGAGACAAAGTGAGTTTAGTGCTGTAGCCTTGCAGGAGTGGCACTGAAGGCCATCTGCTTCCCAAGCTGCACCCTCTGCCTCTTGGAGAGATCTCTCCATTCAGGGATCAAAAGGTGAGCTAGAAAGGCTACAAAGTTAAATGAAATGTTTCATAGTCATTGAGTCATGATATTTCTGCTTATGAAGTTTGAGCAGTAAGCTGCTTTTTCTCTTGGGGCTTATCTAGGTATTACAGTTACCTCTGTAGTTACACCCTAGTAACTCCCAAGGTAACAACACTAGATGTCCAGACTAAATGTCGTAAATTAAACATAAAGAACTCACAGGTTTTCTTGGTAGCTGTTTTGCTGGGGCTGTGTGTATTTTTCTTTTTTTTTACCTCCCAAAAAAGCTCAGTGTTACTCTATTCTGGCATTTTGTCATGACTGCAGTTTGTCTGTGTGAGTATAAACTGACAAACTTATTTTAGTGAGCGTGTAGGTTGCAGCAGGACATGGTTGTTCCACCCTAAACACTAATGCAGGAGCATACAGTGAGTACTAGTGTTTCTTTATATTTTCATAAAGCCTGAGAGTATTGGTAGCATGATATTAAGTGACATTGGGCTCTCATTTCTGGCTCAGGGGGACAACAAAAGTAGCATGAACCTCACCCAGAGTGGTGGAGCAATGCTTCAGTACAGGATCTGAGCTGTATCTTTGTATATGGTTATAAGTGTTCTTGGTAAATTAGAGCTTTTAAATTTGCACAGACAAATTTTATATTTCCATGGGACTTTCTCAACTCCAGCTGTAAAAGTGCCTCCTGTGTATCACTGTGTTTAGTGTGCAGGGTTTCTGATGTTCCTCACACAACGTGAATGATGGGTTGCTGCGTATGGATGAGCTGGGGCTGGAAATCTCCAGGCTTTGCAGCTGCCCTCGTGTGGGTGTGTCAGGGTGAAATGGGGCTTTGTCTTCCAACCAGTCAGTCCATATTCGGAAAAATGACCTCTCTGTTCTCATGTCCCTCCTCTCAAACAGTTTTCTGTTCTTCTGAGATTTTGTGGCAGCTGAGCCATAATTCAGGCAAGTACTTAAGTAGGTGCTCAAGTGCCATGTCCCTGGTAGTATTTGGAATCCTTACTAAGTGTGCTACTGGGGCTGTAGCAGGGACATTGGTAGATTTTATTGATTCATGCAGAGAGCAGGATGAATCCGTTGTGGAAACTCCAAGTTTTCCTTCAAAAAGGCAGCTACATGTAAACAAAGCCCTGTCCTCCATGACAGTGGGTGTAAGCAGGGGAATGGTCTGACAAAATAAAGGTTTTTCTTCATCCCATTGCAGCTGAACAAGATGAAATGGGAGCTGCAGAGGCTGGGTTGGGCTCTGTGCTCCTCTTCTCCCCCCTCACCTTTGCAAAACCTTGGACCTGCTTCAGTTCCTCCTTCAAACCACCTACTCTGAAAGCACCTGTGCTGAAACGGACATGGGTATTTTTGGTGTGAAACCAGCCCAGGCAAGATCCAAAGATGAGGGTAAAAATCCCCACCATGCCATAGATTGAAAAGGCTGATTAGCCAGGTGTTTGCATGTACAGTTAGTGGTGGAGGTTGTACCTTATTTATCTGTGAAGCTGAACGTTTACAATTTGTCCTGCTTGCACCAGCAACTGGCTGTTTCATACACAGCAGTGAAATGAATCCGTGTTGTCTGGTGACACATTAAAGGGATGACCAGGTGCCCATTGAACTGTCTCTGTGCAATTAAAACTTCAGAATAGTAGAAAAAATGTGTTATGGAAATATTTCACTTGTATAACCAACTCCTGAGAGAGCTATTTATGATTTCTCTACCTGTTCTTGGCACAGGCTTTTTTTCTGTTAGGAGAGGTTTGACAGTTGCATGAGATCACACTTGGATTTGTGCCCTGCGAGCTGAAAACGCAGAGTCATTGCTTGCGAGGACAAGACTTAGCTGGAAAAAATAGAAACATTGCCCTTGTGTTCACTGCTAATACTGCATGGAGAAGTGGAGCTCTGTCAGGCTTTAGTGTGCCTTGATTTTCATGCAGTCATTATTTGCTTATAAATAGAGAACTGCTTTAAAACAAAACCCAACAAACCAAGAGATTTAGAAATATTCGTTTAATGTCTGGGACGTTCCTTTAAGATTAATAAATGACTGGATGGGATGAGCTGATGGGCTGACTCGGTGCCTCTGGCTATTTACAGCTGCTCCTTATTAACTCAGAGATGAAATAATTAATGTCATTATCAAATGATGCTAAACAAATAGATCACATTTTTTGTGTGTGCTCATTCTCCCTGAAGTGGGAGATGGCAGCAAGTGGGTGCCTGGGGGAAGTGTCAATGTCCAGACTATGGAGTGCCCTGAGCTGTGCCTCTTGTGCAC
Organism: Ammospiza nelsoni; assembly: GCF_027579445.1. Classification (NCBI taxonomy): domain Eukaryota; kingdom Metazoa; phylum Chordata; class Aves; order Passeriformes; family Passerellidae; genus Ammospiza; species Ammospiza nelsoni. The sequence goes on from NC_080641.1 coordinate 30,256,971, forward strand.
AGCCCAGCAGTTCAGGGTGCTGCTGGCACCAATACAAACCCCAGTTCCAGCCTCAAGATGTGGCTGAAATCACAGAAAACCCCAGCCAGTTTCCCAGGATCTGGTGGAAGAGAGGAGCTCTTGGCTGGATGGATGGTAGGGACTACTTCCCTCGCTGCCAGCAGCACACAGAGACTCGGGCTGTTCTTGAGGTGCCCCAGTGCATGGCAGGTGTATGTGAGCATTTCCTGCAGGCTGAGGCAGAAACATGCTTAAAAAAACCGCAAAAAAGCTGTGGTAATGCTATGCAAAATGCAGCATTGATGTAATCCTTTAACTGGCCTCAGGAACCCTCCTGGCTGCCTGTGCACAGTCCCCTGCTGCACTGGGGCTTCTCACACACCTTGATCTCAGGGGTATCCACTGGAAATTCAGATGGCAATTAGAAAATAAACAGGCCTGTGGAGCTGAGTGTACCATCAAACTGCCAAGGTGTGGCAGCTTTCTGCTTGAGCAAGCATTTGTAATTGAGGATGGCTTTGTTAAAAAGGCAATTAAAATATTTCAAATTGAGTACAAAGTTATGATGCAGTGCAGTATAGCACAGATTCCTGGGTTTTGGAACAAACCCTGCTGTCATGGGCTCTCTCACAGCAGGTGCCCCACACCAGCAGTCTCTGATACAGGTTTTCCTGCTCTGTGGTTACACAGACCCAGCTCATCACCAACCCTATCTGCTTTTTGAAGCTCTTCTTCAATAGTGTGTGGACTACTGCCCCTTTTCTCCCCCAAGTTATTTATCCTTTGTAGAGCAATCTGTTTTCTCTCCTTTCCTTATGCTGTGGAAGAGCTTTTTACTGCAGGAGATTCCCACTCTCCTGAGTCCCTGTTTGCTGTGAGACCTGATGGAAAATTCTTCTGTCAGGTGTGGCAGAGGTTTGCAGTGTGTGAGAATCCTGCACTGCAGAGTCCCTGTTTGCTGCCTGTCCTGACGGAAAAATGTTCCTCAGGTTTCTGCTTGGCTTCCTTTGCAGGGGGAGCCATTGCTGTCCCACCTTGCCAGGCTCTGGCACAGCTTGGCCTCATCAACTGGGCCCCAGCAAGGGGAAGGTCCCTGTCCAGGTTTGCAGCAGCCCTCTCCTGTGTTGCCTCTTTGTGTATTTTGGTGAGGTTACAGACTATAAAAAGAACAGCTGTGTCCTCTCTCAGACCTCTCTTTGGTGCTTGCTTCCAGCTGGGTGGCTACAAAAAGGCATTTTGTGTCATGGCCGAGGGCAGTGCATGAATGAGGGGCAGATGGTCTGAGGGAGCTGCTGCTGTGCCTGTTTGTTTGTGTTACCTGTGTTACCTCTCAGCTGAAGCTGAGCTGACACCTCACAGGGGCCTCACATAAGGGTGATGTTCTCAGTCTGGCTGGGACTGTTGTGTCTGTTCAAGTCCTGTTTTAGGAACCTGATGCAGGAGGACCTAACCTCCTCAATAGGATTCTTTTGGATGTGTGTGGAAAGGAGCTTTAGGCAAGGCTGTTAAACTGCATTCTGGAGAGTCCTCTTTGCCCAAGGAGGGTGCTTGTCATGTGTTGAACAGTAACACTCAGCCTAGAGATGAGATAATTTGTCACTTGATTTCTCTGATCCTTTGATATCCTACTCAATCTTTTTCTAAAATCCTTTCCTAGTTCTGCATAATATTTTTCTGCTATGTGCTGTGATGTTCTCATTAGTTCAGACTAACACCCTTAAATACACACATATACATGTCTATTTGCACGCTGAAGTACAGCCTGTATTTATGTCTCCCCTCATGGATTGACTGCTCATGCCTTCAGCTTATGTGCATTTTCATGTTTAATCTCTGGCTTGGCCCCTTGTCCCCAGCCTGTCCTCCTGGCTAATTAGAACCAATTTCCATAACTTTGCTATCTTGTTCCTGAAGTCCTCAGAAGGGCTGTTTTGTTCTTAGAATTGCCATCAAGCTGACCTAATTCTTCCCAGAAGATATATTTTAACACTGCCATTTTTAAAGTGTTTGGAGTCAGGTTTTCACAATTGGCTTGAGTCCCAACAGGGGCACTCCTCCCATTTTCCTCTTGTGTGCCCGTTCCCAGCTTTCCCAGCAGCTGCAGAGATCTCACTGGCAGTGGCAGTGGCTTGTTTGCTTTCTGTCAGGGGAAGTCAGAGCAGTGTCCTTGGAGCCATGGCAAGGGACGTGGCAGGACCCGCAGTCCTGAGGCAGTGCTGTTCTAGAGCAGCTGCACTCAGCTGTGCCCTAATCCCCAAATTCCCTGAAATGGCACCCTGAGCAGGGGCTGCATGTGCTTACTCAGCTGCACAGAGTCTGTGGGTTCAGGAGCAGTTCAGGGCACAGTGAGCACTGCTGTTCACTCTTGGTGCCTTACATTCCCAGCTGAAGTCCCTTATATCCCTGCACTCCTCCCTGGGAGTGCCTGTGCAGTGATCCATACCCAGGACGTGCACACACTTGTCAGAGTGACGCAGTGCTGGGGAGCTTTGGGCCAGGCCATGTCTTGGTGAGCTTTGTGTGCCCGGGGTGAGTCACAGCCTGGGGGTGGCTTGGGGTGTCCAGGACGGATCCCAGTGTCCCACATCAGGGAGCAGGGCAGGCTGTGGGCAAAGCCTGAGTGCTGCTGCACCCAGGGCTTGGCTCAGCCAGTCCCAAGATGATCAATACTGCCATTTTTTAGCTGTTACCCCTTCGATTTATACTGTAATCAAGTTGCACTGACTGATATTTACCCTTTGCAGAAAGCAAACATCTCTAAAGGAAGTGTGAACGATTCCCCGATGTCTGTGTGGACTGCTTGTGTTCTGTCAGCTTTTCCATCATAGCTTCCCCCATCTCTTGTGCTTGAATGCAGCCTCCAAAAAAAATTGCTAACTGTATTCCTTTGTTTGGGGTGTTCTTTTTCACTTTTGCTCCCTGCTACCCAGCAGTTCCACAGCAGGAAGGGGTGGCACACAGTAGGTTCACTTCACCTTTCAGCAGAGGAGACAGTCTGAGGTATTTGTTTTCAGCCTTTTCCACCTCAGAGCTGTTTTCTTTCCCAAAAAACTTCAGACTTTTATTTTCTGCTAAGTTTACTTCTCAGTTTTCCAGCAGCCATCTCACTTGAACCACAAGTGATGTGTTTAGTGCAGCCCTGTAATAACTGTCTGCTCTTGTCAGGCCTGAGGAGGGGTTTCTGCAAAGAACCACTTGGCATAGGTGGCAGAGAGCATGTACCAGTAACACTGAGGTGGGGTTGCTTATGGGGAGGATGATCCACATTCACGTGCTGGTTTTCCACCACCAGCTGCAGAATTGATTGCTGGCCCTTCCTGCTGGATTTTCTCCCTGCCCAGCTGCTTTGCTTTGTAGTCCCTGGGGTTTGCCAGTCTCAGGAGGCTGCATTTTGTGCCTGAGTGTCCTTAATTTAATGTTTAGGTGCAACTGTTCTTTCCTGGCTTTTCTCACTGCAGCAGCCTGACAGAAAAGCGTGAATTTTTATAAATTGTTTATGAATCTTTTCCTTCTCAATAGAAAAAGAAGCCTATTAAAATAAACACGCAGGGAGCTGTAACAAGAGGGCTTTGTTATCTCTCAGAAGTTGTGGCCTGATGCTGTAAGTTGAGATGTCAGTGAGGTTGTCTGGAGGGAAAGAATCAATTCTCTGGTGAGCAATTTACTGGTCTGGGACATGTTGGTGTATAAGTTACTGACTTTCCTGAAAAAATTCACTCTCTGATGTTTGATGGGATCTCTGGAGAAAGGAACAAGGACACCTAAAACTGACACAAAGCTGGTGAACAAGAAATCAGCAAGTGGAATCATCAGTACCCAGTGTTGACGCCCTTGAGTCAGAGAAACCTGCTGTGCAGCCTGGAAATGTAAAAACTGGCTGTGTCAGGAGATAGTAATTACTCCCTGGAAGCACAGCTTTTTAATTACTGCTTTTCCCCTACAACTCTTTCTTGCTAGTCTTTTGTATTTAGGTTTGCCTTGATGGTTAATCAAATTTCAGAGCAGGTGACTCTGCAGAGCTGCAGGTGATTTCCATCTGCCAGGTGAGGCTGGGTTTGCTCTGGCCAGGCTGCACGGGCACTGCCAACTGTTTGTCTTGGCAGTAGTTGATAGCCTTTTTGGGTTTGTGTGACAGCACAGGCATGAAACTTGAAAGTCCTTTTCTCACAGCCCTTGTCACTGTCTAGGAAAGCAGCAGGCAGGATACATCTACTTTGTACCTCTTCTCTCTGTCCCAGCCCTATTTTTGGTAGCAAAGCTGAGCTCAGGGGACAGGTGATATTTTAAGAGTCAGCAGTCAGGAGTCACTTTCTTTCATGGCTGCTACTCTTTTCCAACTCTTCAGATACATTTATTTCTCAGTCATTTCAGTGGAATAATTGTGAAGAATGCACAAGACAGTTTTACAGTTTAATTATAGTGTGAATGAGGCTGTGCCATCTCTGCAGAACCACCATGGTTTTCACCAAAAAAGACCTCTCTGAGAGTGATCCATGATTCAGAATGGATGTTGCTTCTCAACTGGAGTCAACAGCTGGAGAAACAGCACAGATCCTGCAGGTTCCTCTCCTGTGTGCAGAGTGGTTCCTCAGTCTGTTGTTATATTAATTACCAACCATATTTGCAGTGCCCAATTCCTACAATGCCACAATTCTTAGTAATCTTTCCTTAGGAGCACCATGGTGTGCGTGTACATGTGTCTGATCTGTCTGTCCCAAATGTCCCCTCCAAAAGGGAGAGGGGACACGAGGGGATTTTTCTTTTAGAAGAACTTTTCAGTGTTAAGTTGCAGTTATTCATACTGAGTGACTACTTGCAAGCAGAAATATTAAAAAATGGGGTAACAATTTCATTACATGATGCTTTATAGCAAGTGCTATTCACCTTTATAAATTAACTGCTCTCTTCTGTGTGGCAGAAAAAGGCTTTTATACTTGGCAGGCTGCTCATAATATTCTAAGGATTATTAAAGTAAGCTGTAGTTGTTATATAATGCACAATATAATGGCACATTTTTTACATTAATGTGTCTTGGGGGAGGATATGATTTCAGAATGTGTATTCACATATGGATGGAGTTTGAGTTTGTTCACCCTGATCAGAATGACATTCACAGAAAAGGTCCCTGGACCATCATCCCAGCGAGTTCTTTGTGAGTAATAAAGTGGTGAGAAGAGAAAATTTCATTGAATTCAGCAGGAATTTTTGAAACAGACCTCGAAGAGCACAATTTTTTTTTTTCTCACCTCCTGATTTTACATTTATAAACTGAGGGTGTTCATAATTAGGTGAGTTGTTTGGGCTCCCTGCTCTCCTTGGAGGTGAGAAAGCTGGGGAGCAGCCAGGCTGAGCTGTGCAGGGGTGGTGAGTGCTGCACTGGGGCTGCTGTGTGTGAAGCAGGGCAGCTGCCTTCAGACATCCTGTTCCAGGCAGGACATTTGCAAGTCGAAGGGATTTCAGACCAGAGCTGTGGGAACAGCTGGGGAAATGCAAATGGAACTGTTGTATTTGCATTCATTAATTAGGCAGCGACCGCAAGGAGCGTAAGCGCTACAGCTGCTAGTTTAAAAAGTGTGAAAAAGATGCAGGATAACATAGCTGGGGAGGTGTTTGTCTCCTCTCTTGGACTGAATTAACAGATACCCTGTTGATCTGGTGATAAAATGTAAATTAATATCCCAGGATGACACACCAGAGAGCACTGGATTAGGTGAGGAAGGAAATTTAGAGATGGAGACATGGCAAAGCAATCAGTAGAGGAAAGCAGAGGCTGTGCACAGGATCTCAAGGACAGCAATGAGGCTTTAACCTTGAACTGTTTGGTGTTAGGAATTATTCATCTCACCTTTGACCATCCTGAAAGGATAATTTGGGCATGTTGCTGCAATTATAAAAACATCAAACAAAACAAAAGCCCTGATACTGCTGATATGTGGCGTAGAGGGATCTTAAAATAATCTTTATCCAGGGATTAAGAGTTTCTGATCTACCACTGACCTGTTTTCAGAGTATTACAAATTCATGGTACTTGCAGAAACAAGACAAAAAGGCTGTAAAACAAGAGACAAGCAGATTTACAATAGCATAAGTTACTAAAGTGAGTTGCATTGATGAGGAAGCTTCAAATTAAAAAACATGCTTGGTGAAACCTCCTTTTTCTAGTCAAGAATCCAAAGTGTGCTTGGAAATCTTTTTGTAGAAAGTTTCTGGACCTTTTAGGCCATGTGTGAAAATGTTTTTTTTTCATTAGGAGTGAGAAGTGCAGACCTCCAGATGCCCTCTGATTTTTTTTTTTCCCCCCCAAAGGAGGAGGAGCTGGGGTGAGATGGAGACACAAACACTGCTGTAGTCCTTGAGTCTGAATTAATGCTGTTATTTTTAAGGGCTGAATAAACATTGGCAGTGAATGATTTCTGTGTACAGAAAGCCAGGGAAACTTGTGCTGATACCACTGACTTTGTGAACAAAGAGAAAGTTGTGTATCTCCAAGATTATGGGCATCTGAGGTGTTTCATCATTACTAAATTCTTATGGGGAAAAATAATTGACTAAAGCAAATTAAGTGCCAGAAAGTGATTTTTATTTCATTGCCTGGCAGTAATATATGGATTTGATTATTTGTTTTGGCCTTTTCTAGGGGATTTTGCACGAAGTAATAAAGTTAGCATGAAATTTCATCTTAGTTTGAAGTGCCTTACATCTTTATCAAATGGTAAATAACACAGACTTTGGCTAGAAGTTCAGTATTTTGTAATTTTGTCTGCAAAAACATTTACCATGGTCGATAAGAGAAATGTGAGACACCAGAGCAATAAATTCGTGCTTGTCTTTGGAGTAAAATAATAATTACTTGGGTAATACAATCTTTTTTATATACACCCATGTCAGGGACCCCTGGCTACAAATGTGAGCTGAGTGAAGTCTGGAGGAGCAGAACCTTGGTCAGTGAAAGCAGCTTTTACAAACTGTGAAGGATTTACAGAGGGGTGATAAACCCACACGGGACCAGCAGTTTGGAGTTATTGTTGGGTGTTTTAATCCCAAAATGGCAGCAGAGATTGGGATGGGGAGAAATGCAGGGCTGCAGCTGCCCTGTGGCTGTGAGCTGGGCCAGCTGGGTGTGTGCCCGAGGGGCTGCCAGGGACAGGAGCCCAGCTCTGCTCAGAGGGACAGGAGCCCAGCTCTGCTCGGGGGCACAGGAGCCCAGCTCTGCTCGGGGGCACAGGAGCCCAGCTCTGCTCGGGGGCACAGGAGCCCAGCTCTGCTCAGAGGGACAGGAGCCCAGCTCTGCTCGGGGGCACAGGAGCCCAGCTCTGCTCAGGGGCACAGGAGCCCAGCTCTGCTCGGGGGCACAGGAGCCCAGCTCTGCTCGGGGGGACAGGAGCCCAGCTCTGCTCGGGGGCACAGGAGCCCAGCTCTGCTCAGAGGGACAGGAGCCCAGCTCTGCTCAGGGGGACAGGAGCCCAGCTCTGCTCAGAGGGACAGGAGCCCAGCTCTGCTCAGGGGGACAGGAGCCCAGCTCTGCTCGGGGGGACAGGAGCCCAGCTCTGCTCGGGGGCACAGGAGCCCAGCTCTGCTCAGAGGGACAGCAGCCCAGCTCTGCTCGGGGGCACAGGAGCCCAGCTCTGCTCAGAGGGACAGGAGCCCAGCTCTGCTCAGGGGGACAGGAGCCCAGCTCTGCTCAGAGGGACAGGAGCCCAGCTCTGCTCAGAGGGGACAGCAGCCCAGCTCTGCTCGGGGGGACAGGAGCACAGCTCTGCTCGGGGGGACTGGAGCCCAGCTCTGCTCAGAGGGACAGGAGCACAACTCTGCTCAGAGGGACAGGAGCCCAGCTCTGCTCAGAGGGACAGGAGCCCAGCTCTGCTCAGGTCAGGGTCTCCTGGGGGAGCTGGGGATGTCACTTTGCACTCAGAGAAACCCGGGCTCTCAGACTCTCATGAATAACTAGTTCCAGGTAGTTTTAGAATCGTACCGGTATGAACACACCTTTTCTTTTTAGCTGTTGGAGGGGCAAGGGCTGGTTTGAAAGAGTCTCTGTTGTTGTACCCTGTAATGTGACACTGCAACGTGTGTGGCTCTTCATTTCCCTGGTACATTGGTGTGCAGGGCTCAGTTTGGGCAGGCCCTTAGCAGCAGTCGGGAGGGGACATCAAAGTGCCACCAGGCAGGGTGTTCAGTGCACGGGTATCGAGTGGTCTCTGTGGATTATTTACAGCAATTTGCTCTGCATTTTTCACAACAGCCACACCAACCCCAGCTCTCTGCAGTCACCAGTGTGAGGACACCGTGGTGAAAGACAGCACCATTTTCACCCAGTTACTCCTCTGACAAGAGGTTCTTGTCTAGAATGTGAAATTGTAGAAGCCCCCAGCTGGCGACTATAAATTCCTGCCTTAATGGGCTGTGTCAGACACGTCGGGGCGGCTGTGCCGGGAGGGAACCTGAGACTGGATGCCAAAGGGAGGAGTTTCTATCCAGCCCAGAGTCGGGAGGGCATTTGTGTGCTTGGGGAGAGCATGGGGAGGGTATTTGTGTGCTCGGGGAGGGCATTTGTGTGCTTGGGGAGGGCATTTGTGTGCTTGGCACGCCGAAGGGGCCGGGGGTGCCCCAGCCCCTGTGCAGGGAAGGTGACACCCGGGGGAGAGGGGCTCTGCAATAATGCACAAGTGGCTTCCCCAGCTGCAGGGTCCCTCAGTGGTCAGTCCCAAGTGCCTGTAGAATATTAGAACAAGGCAATGAGGTTTTGTTCTTGTCTGGCCTATCGCCGGTTTAAAAGTTGTGATTTCCTGTCCAAAACTTCACCAAAGCAGTTGTTGACTGGGCACAGTGTGTGACTGTTGCTCACTTCAGAGTTGTCCAGATGTGACTGTTCTAACTCACAGCAAATTCTTACTTAAACTGTAGTTTGTGTAATTTTTGCTGAGATCATCAGTTTGAGGATTTCTTGGATCTTTTGTCCTCCTGTTTTTGCCTTTCAGTGAATTTCTGCATTATCACTTGCAGCCATGGCTTCAGCCATGGGAGCTGTATTAAGTACAGTTCCCTCCCCTCCTCCTGCCCACGTTGGGACCAGCCTATGCTGTGCCTGTGGTTTGTTGTACTGCTCCTCCTCTTTTCCTAGATGGGAAGGAGAGTACATCCCTCTCCAGTGCTGATTGTTCTCTACATCTGTGTAACAAGTGAAGGAGGTAGCAGTAATGTCCTGCTATTGCTTTATAACCTGTTCAAAGTACAGCAAACCCCTGGGAAAAAAAAGTTACTGATAGTTTGTGGTGTTAAGTTCTTGAAACATAAAACCAGGAGCAGGCTGTGCTTTGAGCTGAAGTGTTCAGTGCAGAGGGTCTGCAGCACTTGTCAGGGAAAATGCTTTATTTTGGTGGCACCAAAGGTTGCAGTGACTTTCTGAATACTGTTATATCTGTCAGGCCAGCCCTAGGTTCAGCTGCTGCTTTTCTCTGTCCAAATGATGATTAGAGAATACTTTAGGTAATTTAAAACACTAAAAGGCAGCTAATCCAAAAGAATTCTGTGATTCTGTGAAATATGGTTCAGAGTAGTCAGGAAATTAATCACTTGGAGAACCCCTGGCATTCTGTCTTTTGAACCTTCTCATAATTCCTCTGAGTCCTGCCAGGAAATGAGAGGGGGAGATCCTAAGCTAGCTAAATTAAGAGATGACTGTGAATTTTACCCCACAGCTGAATTGCCAGTGGCAGGCAGTGTTCAATGAAGAATTGCCAGGCAGACTTGTATCTGTAATTAGCATTTCTCACCAGCAAGGGCTTCTGCTGCTGGGTGGCACCAGCAAGAGCTGCTCACTCCTGGGACAGCTTTCTCCCAGCCTTCCAGGAGTCCTGGCTGGCTGTCCCTGTGCTGTGATTCCTGGCAGTGGAAGGAGAAGAGCTGTACTGGGTTTGACAAACGCAGTGTTACATGTGGGAGGTGACCTGTGCTGCCTCAGCTGCACACACCTGCCCTGGGCTCAGCTTCACCAGTGTCCTCTAAAACAGCAAATTTGGCATTTGCCAAAGATGATTCTGTGCATAGTGTGTCTGATGCAGCAGGTTTATTTTCAGACACATCTGTAAGTTTAATTTTTTCTGCTGTTTAAGAAGGACCATTAAAATGGGTCTCTTGCAAGAAATTGCCTCCCTGTTAATAGCAGATTTATGGCTACTGGCCAATACTGTCCTAATAGTGTATCCTGTTCAAAATTGATATTTATGTACCAAAAAATGCTTTAAAAGCAAGTAAATTAAATACCATGTTAATATAAATGTTAGTAAAAATATCTAATCTAAAGTTCATTAATATTCAAAAGAAGCTTCTCAGAATGTGGTTGAGGAAGGACTGCATAATGGCTAAATGTTTCCTGTATTCCTTTTGAAAATATATACCTCAAACATATCCATAGTTGAATCCAGTTTGGGAGAACTTGTAAAGTCATATTAGTGTATGAGAAGAAACACAAAAGTTGGATTACTTACTTAAGCTGTTGTTTGTGCTGTCCAGGTAACATTCTTTTAATGCATGAAAATTAAATCTGCAGTTCTAGATTTAAGCTTGTGTGGCCCAAAACAATTCACATACATTTTAGTTATTGCAGAGGAAGTAAAACCTTCCTCTCTAAAAGTTTGGAGAATAACCAGTATCCTCATCTTTCCAGAGAATTCGTCCTTAATGTAAAAAGAAGATAAAATTAACAGACTCTACTTTCAGATTTGCAGATGCTGGGGGCTCTCCCTAAGCCCTTACAGTGCTCAGTTCTGTACCTCAGCACTTCACCAGGTGCCTGTGAGGTTCATTTGCCTGCTGGCTTGTGGAGTTTCTTGTCCATGTGTCTCCTGTACGAACAGTTCCTGGAGATCAAAAGCTTTTGCAGAGAACCACCACGAGCAGCTCCTTGCTCAAATACTGCCCTCAATTCTCTATCCTGTTCCCATTACAATTACAGCCCCAAAGCTGCCAAGCAGGAGTGGGAGTTCATACAAATATTTGTAGGGCTGTGAATTGCGCTGTGCTGGGGAAGCTCTGGGTGGTTTCTCATGGCCCCACTGTGCCTCCAGGAGCAGGTGCCCGTCCCTGTGTATCACCCCACGCCCAGCCAGACGCGGCTGGCCACGCAGCTGACGGAGGAGGAGCAGATCCGCATCGCGCAGCGCATCGGCCTCATCCAGCACCTGCCCAAGGGCGTCTACGACCCCGGCAGGGACGGCTCCGAGAAGAAGATCCGAGAGTGAGTCCTGGCACGGAGGGAAGGGGTGTGGCTGTGCCCGTGGTTTGGGATGTTACCCTGGGAAACCTCACCTTGTCACCCTGGGTTTGCCTTCTTTACAGGGACTGTGATTCAATGGAGCTTTTTAAAAAGAAGGCTGATGTGGGGAGTGGCATCCCTGCTGAGGGCAGGGGGTTGGAACTCTGTGGGCTCCAAGATCCCTTTAACCCAAACCACTCCGTGCATCTGAGGCTCTTTCCTTTACCTTACACATCTACAAATACTAAACACATCCAGGAATAGATATTATACTGTTTTTCATTTCCAGGTTGGTAACAGCAAGCTTAATATTTTATTTTTCCCCCTCCAGATGTGTCATTTGTATGATGGACTTTGTTTATGGGGACCCTATCCGATTTCTGCCGTGCATGCACATTTACCACCTGGACTGTATAGATGACTGGTTGATGAGATCCTTTACCTGTCCATCCTGCATGGAGCCAGTGGATGCAGCACTGCTTTCATCATATGAGACTAACTGAGCCAGGGTTTCTCTACTGAACCTTCGAGGAGACCATCCACTTCAATGGGTTTGATCCTTTTGTCATTCAGCCCAAAGAGCCAGGAATTAGGAATTAAGATCATGCACAAAGTATACATTTCCTAATAAAAAAAAAAATATTCCTGAATGGCTGCAAATATTGGAAAACATAGTATTTTAGAGACTATAGAAAAGTAGGTTGTTATTTTTAATGTAAAGCCTTGACCCACCATTGTCTTTTAATGTTTGTTCTTACACCCATATATAGGAATTGTGTAAAGTGTTACAGCAACTGTAAATGTTTAAACTGCGTGTATCCAGTTTTATTAGCAGCAAGATAAGAGTATTTTTTTCCTAAATAAAGTAACCAGTTTTGTTCTGATTCTTTTCACAAGTCCTGGCATTTGGGTCAAGGCTTTATTGAAATCTACATTTTATAACACTGGCACAAAGAAATAGTTTTAAGCTTGTTTGCACAGTTCTTTTTCTTTTTCTTTTTTTTTTCCATTGGAGATGGAATTCATTGCCTTAGGTCTTTTTAATAGTGTATTGTTATTGTTGGGCTGGCTCTATGCTTGAAAACCAGTTTATTTATAACCTGTTAAAAGTGCTATATTTTGTTTGCAGTTAGGAATATGCAGACTTCAAAGTGATCTCCTAGCTTATAAGCAAACTGAGATGCATTATCCCTTTTCTACAAGTGATGCAGATTATGAAGATATGACACAAGACCTGCAGTGAAACTCTGGTTTCATGGGGTTTTTTTATAACTTCCTTCGGTTTTGATGAAATAACAGTCCTTAAACTTTAATATGTGACCTTTAACTTGATCAGATTAAAAGTGGGCCAGATGAACAATAAATAGTTAAGCTGCCATAACTGAAAAAGAAAATATTTGGAACTAATCTAGTGTTAGCATTGATCACTTATTCTGTTTTTTTCTCCCTACAATGGTTGTCTTGGATAATAGCAAATGGATACTGCATCTCTCGTTCTTGTAGTTCTTAGGTTATCAGAAGTTAAGAATAAACATACTGTATCTCAGTCTCCTGTATTAAATGTATCTCTTGAGCCCTGCTGGCTGGCACATCAGTCCATCAAACAGGAATGAATGCAGAGAGGAGAAAAATAGACTTTGTTCTGCACATCAATGCAAAGTTTATATAAACACAGAGTGTCAGGGTAGCAGTGGAGGGGCAAACAGTCCTGCTATAGCCAGAATGACACAATTCCCTGATTTCTGTAGCAAACAGAACCTGCTTGTTTAAGAGAGGCTCCAGCAAAGATTGTAGCTGTAAAGACCTTTTTCCACTTAGCATGATTTTCTCCTTTTTTCTTCTCCCCCACTCCCTTGATGAACCTTCTGTGACTTCTGTGCATTCAGTGCCACCCTGACAGTGAGAAGCCCTGGTCTCATGGAATGAAACACAATCTCAAGTTAACCACAACAAATTGGGGGATATTCTTTGATTGTGTTTCAGATGTAGTTTGAGTTCTTGATACAAGAAGTTGTGTTTGAAGACCCAGGTCCTTTGAGGACTCTTAGTGCATTTGCAGTAGAGGAGAATTGTAATTCTGTGGGTTATGGGTAACATAGTGGTCAGCACAGTGGAGAGTCAACATTTGTTTGTGATTCCTGCAGCTGACAGCACCCTGCTCCCTTAGAGAAGAGCTCCAAGGAGCAGTCACAAGGAATTGAAAAACACTCTGCAGTTCTAGATTCACTCAAATGGCCACACATTTATCTGGACACAACGTTTTGCTGAATTCATACATACCTAATTACATGGATCCAAATCTGGGAAGAGAGACCTGAAGTTGTGCAATATCATTGTTCCTTTTCATCATTCCATGTGTGTTCCTTTGTGTCCTCCTTTTTGTCTGTTTGTTTCAGGGGTTGGGTTCTTTTTTTTTTTTTTTTTTTTTGGCAAAACAATGTCCACATTAAGTATTCATTTCTTTATCTTGTTAAAACTGGCAAATGAACAATTTGAAAAAAACAGTGTTGTCATGGTGGTATTAATCTTTATTTATTACAAGACTTGATTAAGAAAGATTTAAAAGAAGGAGGAAGTGATGAGTTACTGAGCTGAATGCTTTCCTAGGCAGCTGACACCTGAGCAGCTGAACTTTTAACACTGACACTGACTGGGCTAAGGGAAGAAATTACTTTTATTAAAATACTTGTTAAATAGCAAAAAGGTGGGGAAAAGTTAAAACTGGAGCTGATGCCACAAAACCATTTCAAAAAAGTTCAAATTTTAGCTTAAAGACCAATGTGTAAATATAACAAATAAATCAAATCGTTTTTCAAGTTTTTAGATACAATACTGTTCTGGGTGATTTTGAATTTAAAGAAGAATTTATCTAAATTTAATGCAAAATAATGTATAACCTGAATTCTAGCCAATTGTGGAACCAGATCTGTGTTTTATTTCTGCCATCTCTAAGAGTAAGATATATTTACCTCGTGTCCTAGAGGTGTCTAATAATTACTTGCACTTCAGACACATGAAGGCAGTCCAGCACAGCACAGCTGTTCCCAGCTGGAGTCTCCTGCAGCTGGGTGAGGGGAAGGAGTTGGCTCTGACTCACCTGGACCTGTTCATCCAAAGTCCTTCTTATGGCAGGCTGGGCAGGCCCATAGAAAAATGTCTGCAGAGCAGTTTGAAGGAAAAAAACAAACAAAAAATCCTCTCAGAGCCACTGTGTGCAGGTACCCGAGTGTGGAGGTGCTCGACAGCCTCAAGAGCTGTTCCTTGGAGGCATTTTCATAGGGCCTGTGCAGTGGGATGGAAACACTGAGTGCAGTGATGGCATGTGCAATCCAGGGCTGGAGTGGCACAGCAGCCCTGGCACTGCCCCAGCTGGGCTGAGGGATCACCAGGCTCCATCCCAGCAGCACAAGGGACAGCTCTGTGAAAGCCCCAGGTCAGAGCCACCACAGCACTGCTGTGCCCTGCACAGGATCTGCAGCGAGCACCTGCACAGCAGGGATGTGCTGGGGTTCCACTTGTAGATTAGGGTAGGAAATGGATTTTGTCTCCTGCATGAGAGGAAACTCCCACAGACCTGCAGCCAGAGATGTAATGACAAGTAAGGAATACTCAGTTTTGTACAGACCTTCATGCTTAAAAATTCTTGCATGCTACAGGAATTACCACTTTAATCATTTTACTTCTAAGGATGGCAATCCTTATTACTGTTGCCAGTTCATTTTGTGAATCTGGGGGAGAATCACACATAAACAAACAAACCCAGCCCAGAGTGTTTCTTTCTCAGGAACATGAGCCACATAAGGGTTTAAAAGCTCTTATGGTCTTGCAGCTTCCCAGGGCTGAAAGCAGTTCCATGTTTGGAAGGCTGACAGGCTCCCTTTGCAGTGGCAGAAGGGTGCATTTCTGAGCTGAGGGATTATGAAATACCTGAATTTACTTCAGTTGCCACAGTTTCAGGACTTCGACACTTCCTGTCCTTGTGCAATTGTGGTAAAGATGAAAATTCTTTTGAGTCAGACTGCCAGTGAAATAAATAACAAGATGGCTGAAACTAAACATCCAGGGTCTCAGCAGTTAAATCCTGGATTAAAAGGACTCAGCAAAAAATGTGGATGCTGCCTGATTACAAACACAGTTTGTTACAGATACCACATTTTTATTAAAAACATATAATCTAGTTGACAACCTATAAAAACACATGAATAAAATCTGTTCAGAAGAACCCTTCTTGACTTAATACCCAGAATAAAAATTAGCTTCAAGGATTAACTTTTCTTTTTATATATAGCGTTTAACTTTGAAGAATATAATTTATGGTAACCATCCTTTGCAGATTATCTTGCATTTAAACCTGTTCTGGGATAAGAGTTCTGGGCTTTGGAATGCTTGGTATGAAATGCAAAGTTAATGCTTTGTGATAAAGAGAACAGCCTAAATGCACTCTGCTAAAGCATCTTTTTGATTTAAGCAGAGGAAATAACTGTACTTTCACACTAGCAACTGATTCATTACAACATCCACTCTGCTCTGACACTTTGCTAAGTAAAAGCTGCAGAGAGGAGTTTATAATGAAGAAATCCTTTGTGCAGAGCCCCTTCTGTGCTCCCACAGCACCGAGGTATTTGCTGGCTCAGCAAGAGGGGCCCAGCCACACGGAGCAGAGCGGGCACAGAGAGCCCCCAGCCCTCCTCTGTCCTCTGGAAAACAAGCAGCAGAAACTCAACAAACCTGCTCTTTGCAGCACCAACCCCTACAAAACATTTTCTTTCCAAGAAGGCATTTCAAGAGCCCTGCACACAGCAGCAAATGCTGGATTCCCCACACACACTGCACAGGCCCTGGCTGCCCACAGAGCCCTTTGCCAGCCCCACTCTGCTCCCTGGCTGCTCTTTTGCCAGGGCTCTCGCTGCACCATGACAGACAAACTTCACCTTCTCAGCCTCTTTTGCCCACACTTCTGCCACGTTAGCAGGAGCTGCCTGTGTAATCCAGGATTCACGCTGGGGAAGCAGATTGAGGGAGGCAGACAAGGCAAGAATTCAAGGGGGAAAGGATGAATCACACCAAATCTCTTTTCTGAGCAGGACAGAGCCATCCCAGGCACTGTCCCACTGAGGCACAGCTCTGCTACTCCAGAGTGAAAAATGATGCCTTCAAATCTAGAGCATAAAACTGCATTTTTGTGAGGTTACTGCACTGAAGGGCTCTTGCTAGATTGCCTGTTTGCCTTGGGATTTCATCTTCTAGAAGGCTGCAAACTGCACAGTCCTGCAGTGTGATCTACTGCAAACCATTAGTAAAGGCCTTTAACCTCTGCATTTTCCTCAGCTATCACCAAAGCTTTCTTTTCTTTTTAAAGTATCTTGCCTTTTTAAAGTACCAAATTGAATTAATAGTTGAAGCAGTTAAATTTTTAAAAAGCTTTGGCTCCAGAACCCTGTTCCCTTTGTGTGTGAGTATACATACATACATAGATGTTTTATGTATATTTATATATGCTTTTCTTTATGTATGTGTGTGTGACAGATCAGACAACAACAGAGCTGTAGCAAAGACACTGTGCCTGGAATTCCTGCTGTTCTTAGAAACACCAACATTTGTCTGCATCAGCGATGAGCTCAGCCAGTGTCACAGAATGGAAACCACTCAGGTATTCACAAGCCATAGGAATGAAAGGCAAACCAAATTTTTCACAAAATTGCATCAGACATTGGAATAATCTCCCCAGGCAATATTAGATCTCTCAACACTGAATAATTCTAGGATTCAGCTGGACAGGGTGCAGGGCCACCTTGCCTAGCCTCTGCTTTTGGCAAGAAAGGTTGGGCCACATGATCCTGGAGGTCCTTTCCAACCTGATATTGTATCTATGACTGAAATATCAAAACTGTAACTGGCCCTGATTGCACCTAAAAACCCCTGAAGCTGTACAACCTTAGTGGTGGTGAGAGCAGTGCTGGGTATTGTACCCACACAAAGATGACCCTGAACATGAGCCATGTAATTCTAGGATCCTCTGGAGTTAACAGCCTTGCTTCACTCCCCAGAATGATTTACAGAACTGCACTGAGATACAGTTCCTGTGCCACATCTGCAGGGCACAGGCAGCTGCAGGCATCTCACAGCAGCACCTTCCCCAGAAGATCAGGGAAGCACCACATTGACAGAGCAGCAGCTCCTCCTGGGACTGCCCCTGTGACACCAAGCCTGGCCTGGGGCTGCAGCACTGCAGACAAACATCCCACACAGCTCCAGCACCAAGGATGTTGTTCTTACCTTCACACCCTGTGCACTGCAGAATGAAAGGAATAGGAAGAGGAAAACTGTCCAGAGTACTGCAGCTTCTGCCTATCTTCTCTTTCCACCACATCACCACATTACTTTTAGGCCACAGGCCTGAAAGTGCTGTTCCTGTACTTTGCTAGCAGAAGATAAACTTTTCTTTGCCTTTTTTAAAATTGAATCAGCCCATAAAAAGAGCATGCAGGGGGTTACAACTGCTCTGTTTTGTATTCTTCCTGTGAAATAGCCAAGGAGAGAGAAAGCAAGTAGATTTCCCTGCAATGCATAATTCTAAATAAGCATTTTGCCTATGCTTAGCCAGCACTGAAAATAAGTAGCTCCTCAGGTTTATAAAAACCACAGAAGATAATGGAGCACAGCCCAGTTCTACAGAGCCATGATTGAATTTGAGCAAACACTATGCAGAACTTTACCACAGTGCAATGCAGGTATTTATTAACCCTGGTGCTATTCATAAATCTTGGAGACAGGGATTGACTGGGCATGTCCTTAAAAAAAAGTACTTGGATATTTTTTTTAAACACCTGAAGCAAACCTAGATAGCATCTTTAAAAAATATTCTATGATGACAAATCATTCAATTAAACACTTGCTAGTACACGCTTTGCACATCATCTGCCACCAAAATGGATTTGCAGAACATAATGAGAAAAGAAGCAAGTTCTTTTCTAGTCTGTTCAGGTTGCCCAGTCTCATTCATCAGTGATGTTGCCAACCATTACCCATTTTCCTGCAGAGCAGTAAACAACATGACTCACCTCTTTATCTTCTCCTCTTCCTCCCAGAGGGGAACGGTGTTGAATGCATTGTTTTGGTCATTTCATATACATTTGCTTTGCTGCTGTGTTTTTATGCTTGTGAAGACAAAGAAATGTATCTTGCAGCTGGAACTGGAGTGTTGTATTTAAACTCTTGGGAATGATTTTTGCTTTCTGGGACTGACCTGTAGGAAAGCTTTGTCTCACATGGGGAAGCATTACTTGGTGCCTTTGTTGGACCAGAGGCACACAAGCTGTCAGCCTGTGAGCTTTTAGTGAGCTTTTAGTCTTGGACCCAGGCCACAGATAACTAAAAATACTAAAGCACTCAATACAGAATTTAATGCCAAAACCAGTGTGAAATGAGAGGAAATGTTTGATATGATCCTGTTCTACACTGCTGTATTTCACAAAATGCTGTTTCCTCAGCCAAGCTTTGTGGTGTAAACAGCCTGAGGCCAGGCACAGTCAGAAGGGGACAGTCCCTGAACCACCCATCCCTGGTGGCACCTGTGAGCTGTGCATGGCAACTGAACTGCAAGCAAAGCAGGCTCCTATGACACAGGTAGAGTTGAGCAATATTAAATGTGTTTCCAAATCACAGTATCATGGTTGTGACTTCATCAAATTCTCCTCTAACCATCCAGAAAAGCTGTGGCCAGGTCCAGCTCCAGCCCATCATCCTTCACACAACAGTTAGCATCTCATCTCGTGTTGCTCACAGGAGCTGGGAGCTGCAGTTGCACCTGACCAGGCCTGAGCAGGAGCTGCCTCTCCTCCCTCAGTTCCCTTGCACACAGGGATTCCACATCACTGAGCCCATGATAAAGGGATGCTCCTTTTACTGCCTTGTCCCTTCCTGCCAGCATCACCCTCAGGTGACAGCAGTGTCCCATGGGCCACCACGGCTGCTGCTGCAGACATCCAGGAAACTGAGGAGGAGTTTCTACCCCTCCCTGGTTACTGGCAGGAAAAACTTCCTAGTTTTAAAAAAGACACAGAAGAAGAAATAAAGCTTGTGGGTTTTATGATAAAAGTCCTACCAAGTGCAGAAAACTTTTCTGCTGTCTGAGTTAGTAATTTTTGTCTTTGGGTAAGATCTCTGGCTTTGCTGAGGATGTGGAAGAGCTGACTGCAGCAGCTGTTGGCTAAAGCTGGTGCACAGAGTGGGTTTCTCAAGCATTGCTCACACAGTTCAGTGTTTGAATGCAGAAGGAACTGCTCCTTCTGCAGTTGAGGTGTGGACTATACCCATCTGCACTCATTCTTCCACTTCCTGAATCCTGGGCCGTGCTTCAGTCTCTGCTGTGCAATTCAGTGACAATATCTGCTATTTTCTGCTGAGTACCCTGAGGGGAGAGCTCACAGCTTTGTGCTTCCCCTGGTTCACTGCATTTGGGACTCCAGACTGATGAAGCAATTTGCTGTCCTGCAGAGCTGCTCCAGGCACCACACACAGCTGCTGGAGAAGCAGTGGAAAAACCAGCCCAGCACCAACCTTCCAGCCCAGGCTGATCCCACAGAGTTTGGATCCCTGCCATGCAGGAGCACCAAAATGAAGGAACTGATGAGCAGAGAGAGGTTGGGCAATTGCAAATGTAACACATGAAAAAACTTACACAGTGACAATGTACCAGACCTTCCATTCATCTTCTCCTCAAGTGAATCCACATTATTACAGCCCATAAATCCTCATTGCATAAGGAAGGTGATTATTTGCTATGGCTTGGGAGCAAATTGGGAGCCAAGGAGTCAAACATGACAGTGAACTACAAAGCACTCAGCTGAAGTTGGAGATCAGGTCCACAGTGTGAGTGGTGCTGGTGTTTGGAGATGACTCTGAAAATCTAAGGAAGGATATGAAAACCTTAGGAAAATCTTGGGATTTTCATTGCTGCAAAGCATCAGGGAAGCTGGCTGAATATCACACAGTATATCCTTTTGTGATCTAAGATCAGGCAAAACCAAGCTGTGGGTGAATTTCAAAGAAGAGAAATGAGTCTACACTCAGAAGGATTGTTCACTTTCTGCAAAGTACAATTTATGCTAATTTTCACATGGCATTACTTGCTCAGAAGATGCTAAGGCTGCCAAAATATTTGAAAAGGACAACTGGAAGAAGAGGCGTTATATGCATGAAGTAGAACAAGAAACTTTTTTTATTCTATACAAAGAATGACTGAATTTTTACACTGAAGTTTTGATGTGCAGCATGTAAATAGCATAATTGTTTATACTGAATTTTATCTGAATCGAGAAATTTATCAGAATTGAATTTATCTGAGAAAGTCACTTTAAAAAATGCATTCTTCATCTATGATTTTTAACTTGCAAAGACTTTTATAAAGGGCATCTATTTTTAAGATAATGCAAGTTCTCCACGTTGAGGAACTGGTGGTTCTGTCTCCTTGCATATTAATCTACAGTTATAAAACAATTTTATTTCCTTTGAGGAGGCAAAAGCAGAGCTATAAACTGTCAATTTTCTCTTCTGCTGGGAACAATCACTTTAGAAAGGATATGCACTGTGAGGTACATAGATATGAATCTTCCTGACAAACATCTCCATTGGAGAGAAAGGGCTGTCAGAAGACCTCCCATCTCCACCCATCAGAATGGGTCATGGGGAAGAAGCTCTTTCAAAAGGGAGGTAGAAGTGTGCCCCACAACCCAGAGGCATACAGACATGGAGCTAGCCTGGAGCAAGCAAACACGAGGCAAAGCTGTGGTACCACCAACTTCACCAGCAAAGCAGGAATTCCATGGCAGCATTGGAAAGCAGACCCAGCTCACTGCTCTATTCTCAAACCCCTAACACAGAAAACCTCCCAAAAGATGAATAAAGAGCAGAAAGATAAAGATGTCCTGTGTGCTGAGGGAGCCTGCTCCAGCCCCAGCTTCCTCCCACAGGGAACGTCAGCCTTGTGCAACAGGGACATCTCAGCCTGGGAATCCTGAGAGCAGCCCCTGCAGGAAGGGCTGCCCTGGCACAGCAACTCCTGGACTGCTCCAGCCACTGCAGTGTTGCCATCTCCTAAATGACCTTCAAGGACTTGTGCTTTCAATTTGACATAAGCCTCACATCATGTTCATTCTGACAAAAGACATTTCCTAAAAACCTCCCATTGTCAAAGAAGAAGTGATGCAGTTCTATGCCATCACCACCTTTCCCTTTGCAATCCTCAGTAAATTAATTCAGCTGCTACAAGCAGCAGACTTGACAGGAAAACCAAACTCAAGAAAAAGTCAAGGTACTTGCATAAGGGAGATCATTCTTTTCACCAGCAGGGTTCTTACAGAAGCAAAAATGTGAAGAGAACAGTTTCTCTTCTGCTAAAGAGAAGCTTCCTGTGCACAACTAGACATGCCTAGGATCCAGAGCTCCTCCCTGCTGTGAGATTTTCTCCCACCATTCCAACTAAGCAGGTACTGGGGAAAACGCAATGCTTCCTTCTCAGCTGACAGCAGTATGGATGCAAACAAACATTTAGAACTAACAGATTAAATCCAGAAATCTTAAAGTTTTGCTGTTTGGTTTTTTTTTAAAATGTTCCCCTTTCACTAAGCAAGCTACAACAGAATGTTGCAAATGCAAGAAAAAGGCACACAATTGAAAATGAATTACACAGATGGAGGTGTGTGCAAGTGTCAAAAAGCCACTGTTGGAAAAACAATATTTTTCAGGGTTATGGTTGGTTTGAGAGATTTTTTACCATGTTGTTACACCAGATTAATGTTTTATGCATCACCTTTGAAATTTTAAGTTATTTGGTTTTTCACTGACTTGAAAGAAAAGGAAAAATAATTCTAAAGTGTCAGTAATTTTCTGCACCAAAGTTTGCAACAAACAGAACATCAAAGAAGAAAAAGTTACGACACCGCCGAGGCTCCACAGTGCATTCCATTTTCTGGGGCGGATTTGGCTTGGTGCAGGGCAGCTTGAATTCTGAAATGTGTCCTTGTTTCCATGGAGTAATTCTTGTAGTTTTGTCTGAAACAAAAGAAGATCCACTCCAATTAATATATATTTTTAAAACATTTCTAAGTTATCTTTGTATTACTATTTTAAGCAAAACAACAGTAGACAGCAGAAAATTCTTTCTTCACAAGCTCCTTTGTTGCCTACTCTAAAATACAAGGCATGTGTTCCTGGCCAAACAATGCAGCTCTTTGTTCTTTATTTGTAGTTCCACTGTCTGGCAATTACCAGAAAAATATAGCTTAGCAAGAAATTGAATCTGGTCCACTCAATCAAAATATTGAGTCCAATATTAATTATCTGTAACATTCACTTAGTTTACATTCACAAATTAGAACTTTTTTTCTCCCTCTCAAAGTGTAACTGACAGATTTGAATACAAATATTTTCAGCATTTAAAAAAATCATTTTAATAAGTCAGACTAATTTCAAGAAAGTGAAGAGGAAGGGAGAAAAAAAAAAAAAAAGACAAAAAAGAGAGTGAGAGAAGGGAAGATGTCCTGATCCAGAGGAGGGAAACACCCCATCTCCATCCTATGGTTGCCAACAATGTGAATTCTGTGTGTAGGAAATGAAGGCAGACAATTTGCTGGAAAGAGAAAGTGGGCACACAGCAGATTCCATATCAGCTTTTGAGGAGCAATTCACCACCCCAGGGAAAGACTGGCAGGATTTCCACCACACACATCCAGGGCCTGGCTCCACACTGTCATCTGCCTATAGTTTCCTGTAGTTCTGTCCTGCTCTAGAGTTACTGGAACATTCAAAGAACCTGTAATTTCATGGAAAAGCTTATATTAAAAAAAAGAGAATTTGCCCCAGGACCACATAGAAATTGCAAATCCTACTTAGTAGGAATTAACATGTCAGCTCCTACAGGATGGATACAGAATCCAGATACAAAAGAGGATTAGACCACGCTAATTTTCTTGTAGAAGATATTTGTCATCTTTACAGAAACATAACATTAAGTATTAAACTCTGTGTGTCTTAACAGCATTTCAGTTCTAAATTCATAATTCAAACCAAGCATGGCAGAGTGGTATCTGTCTGTGGCAGTGCCAGTCTCTTGGTGAAAACAAGGAATTCCATGCCCATCCTACACCAGCTTAGAATTTTATGTATGCAACACCCAAGAGGCTGACTGAGAAAAGGAGGTGGCCAGGTTCTGCTGTGTGCTGATCTGAAACCCCTTGGAGTTTTCCCTTTAAATGAAATGGATTTTGTCATTCTGAGCCTGTATTTCTCATGAGTACACTGATATTCTTGTTTGTAGTTTACAGTCATACAAATAGAAATATTTCCATGCATGACCAAGCCAAAACTGTTTATCATCTTATCCCACTCTTTCTCCAAAGCTGAGGATCCAAGCCAGCAGCAGGACATGGATTTAGGTCAGGCAAATCAAATGTCAGGCACCAGCCAAGCACTCCTGCCAACTGCAAAGTGAATTCTGCAGCCCCAGCAAGGCTCTGCTCTCCCTCTCGTGGCTCCTGAGACATTCAGTGTTGGTAGCTGAAAGCTCATAAACCCTGAGATTTTCATGCCACAGGTGGAAATGTAAGAGCTGCACCTTTATTTATGACTGACTGAAACAAGGGGGTTTGTAATGAGGGTAGGTTTGGGGTTTTTTCGGTTTTTCTTTTTTGTTTGGGTTTTTTTGTTTGGTTTGTGTTTTTTTTTTTCCCCCAAGTCATTACAGCTTTCAAGAGTTCTTTGAGCACAGCAAGTGTGAGTAGCAGCTTTCATACACTGGGCACAGCACATTTTTTAGAGCTGCTGTCTGTTAAGCCAAACACCTTCTCCTGAGAGGACCTGGGACACTCAGAGCTACCAGGGAAAGATGCAATGGCCAAGCAGAAATGACAGAAGCTCCAGCTGGAATCAGCAGCTCCAAATCATTAATTTCTGGATCTCTTGTTAAGAGAGATTTGAACAAAGGAAACGAGGACAGGAGAGGTGTGTTTTGAAAAACATGAAGCCAATTGAAACACTTTCCACTGCACTTTGCTAATGCAATTTTTGCTGCTCTTAATATCTTCCATGAGTCTACAGAGAACCAGGCTCAGAAGCACAGGAGACTAAAGATTGTAATATTTTAATTTTTGTGCTGACAGGCTTTTGGCATAATCTTTGGTAGACTTGATTTGCTACTCTGACTTGCAGAGCTGCCTGAGTTGGACAAAAAGCAACATAAAAACTCCCTCTGACCTCTCTGAGCCAAGGGCAGGCATCAGTTTTGTAGCTGCTCACTCCTGTGGCACTGACTCTGCACATCTGGCCTCATTCAGGACCCAGGCAGAGGGGAACTGCCCTGCTGCTGCTAGATGCTTGAAGAGGGGGAGAATTGTTTGGGTTGGATTTCCTCCCTCCTCATCACTGCCAAAATTTTGGCTCAGCAGAGAAATAAAGGTTCAAACAGAGGCAAAACGCGTATTTTGTTAATTTTATAATAAAGAACACACATGATCAAGTCCAACTTCCCATAAACCTACTTTGCTAGAAAAATCAATCACACAAAACAGTAAAAGCAGGTGTTTTAGTTGCCTTGATGCAGATGAAAGAATACAAAGATACCAAGTGTAACCTGAAGCATTGTCTTAAATGTATTTCATCAAGGAAAGAAACAGGCACTGCTGGCCATCAATTCAAGTAATGCTATTTTAGCCACAGCACAGAGCTTTGATTAAATTTAATACATCTTTTATATGAACAAGCAAATATACTACAAAGATTATTACATTTTATTACACATGGATTATTTCTTATGGAGCCTTTGACATTCCTATTAAGATACTTAATTTTTTGGTACTTTTTTCAAGTCCAAGACTGAACAAATGCAACACTGGAAAGGTCCAAACAAAAACTAAGGCATGCATGCTCCCATTGGAAAAATGAAATGAGTTTCCATGATATTAATGAAATTTTTCTGCTTCCTGCTAACCAGTGAAACACCAAACTGATCCACCAGACATCAACACAGGCTTTTCACTTACTTTGCTTTTTCCAGAAGTTTTATTGCTTCTTCTCTTCTATCCTGGTCCAGATACAGTATTGCCAGCTCCAGCAAGGCATTTGGAATTAGGTAATGGTCATATTTTATCTTCTTCTCACTGCATTGGAAAAGAAATAGCCTAGAGACCTTGAAATGATATATTGTTTCCCTCATTTAACAGATCCAAACACAAATAAATAGGAGATTAGCTAAGATCAGAAGGAGCAATCAATCTCTATTACAACACTTGTCATGTTCTCTATCCGAAGCTCCCTTCTGGGTTATTAAATGTGTATTTTGCATAAGCATCCTACACAGTATGTATAATCTCAGGATCAGAAAATAATGCCTTTGTTATCAGGGAAATGTTAGAAAAGATGACAATATCATGAGCTCTACCCATGTGAGCTGACAAAAAGAGGTGCCATTCACCACATGATGTGCAGAAGGTCCCAGTGTAATCATGCTCCCACCAGTCTCTGCACAGTTCATTTGTATTTTTGGGTACAGCTTCTTCATGACTGGGAAGAGGAAGGGGGCAATAAAAGCTAAGTGGTAACTGAAAAATTTTGTGCACCTACAGTCCCTCAAAAAGGAGAAAACACCTCAATTAAAATTATTTTAAAATAAAATTAAAATTGAAGATCTGAAATTCTTCAACACATGGCTAATAACAGTAGAAATTAAAACTGAAATACCTTGGAGCAAACACTAAAGATACTGCAATCCTCTCCCTTCTATTCATATCATGGTTACATCTCCTCTTACTTGAAACTCAAGAGCTCTCCTACATGCCAGGTATGAAAACTTACTTTAAATAGATGTAATTAAAGTGGTCTTCTGCTTCTGAGATCTTGCCCAAATGCTTGAAGCATAATCCCTTTAACAGCTTTATCACACACCGGTCATCTGCCAGTAGTTCTGTAGCTGCAGGAGGAAGGAAATGGCACATTTTAGAAAACTCTGCAGCAGAGAAGACTTTCCTGCCTGTAGGGAAACTTTTCAAAGGTAAGTGTGAGCACATTCCATGTCTGGAAATACAGGAAAGAACTAGTTGGTGAATTTAAGGCAGAGACAAACACACATCAACCTTTTCATAAACTGAACAAACTTTGCCCAAAAATTGTTAGGCTGTTCTTTCCCTCCCTGCTCCCACTGAACAGCTATTCCACAGTCTTACTGTTCTGACAGCTAAGAACTAATTTAAGGTGTCCATTTTGTAAATCCTAAGGTCCAATTTACAATCTCTCAACCCTTTGCCTTTATTGCACGGTACAGCTCTTTTGCTCCCTGACTTGTAGTCACATGGCCTACTCTGGGCAAGAATTCTGTCAATTCTCCACCTTCATTTGGCTAAATAAAAATATGTGAAACTTTGCTACCTGTACCTCACATCTTACCATACCTTCTTTGGAGTTTATACTTCTGAGAGCCCAGAGTCTTTCCAGCTTCACCTAGTTCAAAATCTTTACTATCAACACTCTTTCTCCATCAGAAAATTTCTGCATAATGCATATCAAAGAAAACTGCAGGGTTTTTCATAGCCAATCCATATAAGCAGCTTACTCTTACAAGTTTATAGGCAAAATCTTCAGCTTGGTTGCTCATTTCCAATTTGTTAAATATGCCTGAAAACAGCAAGTCAATATTTTGAACAGGCAACACTTAAAAATGGTGGCATGTTTAAAATATATCCCACTTTTCAATTACATGTCCCCATAGTGTTCTACAAACATGAATCTGCTACAAATCCCTGCAAAATGAAGCCTTAGCCACAATTTGCCAACTAAGAAAAAAAAGGAACAGGGAAATACTTCACTTATTTTAAATGATGAAACAAAATGGGTGACAAAGAAGGTGAATAGGTCAAAGGCCTTTTTCTAAGATGTCACCTTCACTAAAAATATTTTCCCCATTCTCTTTTTCAATTAATTAAAAATAGATAGTTTTAGCCAGTGTTTCAGGCAACCCTTTCAAATCTTGTGTAACTCACTGCACAGAAGTCCAAGGCCCTAGAAAAGACTGCAATGCAGTGTTTTAGCCTATATTCCTTTGTCAACAGGGCCTTGATCCTTTTGCAGGAAGGCTGTATGTAATAGTAGTAAGATCAAATACTGGTCAAGGAAAAGCTGACAAATGCTGTGCAGACTGCTTGCATTCCCACAGGAACTGGGAAACACTGACAAGAAATAAACACCAATTCAATTTTCTCATGGATTACTAATTAATAGACTGACAGAAAATGTGGTAGCAGAGGCTGCTTCAGTTCAATCCCATATTGTGCTCATTGACAGAAAGGCCATCCCTGGTGTCCTGGATTTCTGCAGCACACTGGTGACACCAGAACATTCAGCCCAAAGGTCACATCACAAACTGACAGCACTTCTAAAACAAAAACCCAACTCCTCTCCTATTTATCCTTCAAAACAGAGGATAACAAAATCTGAGGGTAATGGAGCTTCAGGATCCAGGTAATGAAGTCAATGAATATCCTGATATGATCTAACAAAATAAACAGACCTTTATCACATGTCATAAACCACTCCTAACACACATCTGTGGATGGAAAAATCACTTACTATTATTGTAAATAGTTGCTACCTTAAAAATAAAAAATATTCCTATCTGCATAAATAGTTCATGGTTTCATTACCTATGTTTCTCCTGTGACCCAATTAACTTTACTAATGAGTGTGCCTCTATTCACAGATAATATCTCTAGCTATTGCAGTGTAAAATAACTGCTTAAACCCTACCACTGGTTACCTGAACTTCTTGCCAATGCTTCTTCTGCTTCATTTAAAGTCTCTAACATGCCTTCTGTTAAGTTGGGACATTTTCCAATTACAGCATAGCCATTCCAGATATACATCATTTCCTAGGGTCAGGGAGAAACGACAGCACCATTAATTGCAGCACTGGATAAATGTAGTTGTCAAACACTTCAGTTTATCTCTGCATGATGAAAAAGTTACAGGTTCCTTAAATAAAGTTCCTTAAATAAAGTTTGTCAAAATGTATTTTCATTGCAACTGAAAATTTGTTACACTGTTAATCAGAACAAATTAGCCCTGGAAGACGCCTCAAGAGCCACTTCCTGAAAACAATGCAAAGGAAATTGCTTGAACAGAATGCAAACACATTCTCACTTATGGAAGAAGGTAAGTACCAACAAAACAGACTTAAAACATTCACAGCACATGGCTAATTGTCCCTTCATTAAGGCTTCCTCTTGTTTTTCAGTTCTATCCTAGCAAAGGCAGTAATATCCATAAATAACTGCAATGCACTGCTTCCACAGAAAAATTATGAAATCTCAAGACAGCAAAACAAACCAAAAAGAAAACCAAACACTCTAACCTTTAAGCCAAGTTTCAAACACACACACAGAATTTTAAATCTGAACTGTAAACTTCTTACATTCCTCAGGTTTGTTTGATGTTCCCAAAGAAAGCAACTTCTTTATTATTGAACTGTCCTTCGAGTAAGTTTTATTAAAAACTATTGGCTGAATTTTTATTTGCTATTGGGGTTCTTAGAGTATATCACCAAATGTGCCCATTGCTACTTCCAATCACAAAGTGAAACATTAAAATATTGTACAGACTTACAACTGGCCTTCATGACATTATTTAATCACAAAATCACAGAACATCCTGAGCTGGAAGGGATGCACCAGGATTGTTGAGTCCAGCCCAAGCGTACCCCAAGAACCCCATCCTGTGCCTGAGAGTGTTGTCTAAAATCTTCTTGAGCTCTGTCAGGCTGGTGCTGTGACCATTCTTTGGGGAGCCTGTTCAGTGCCCAATCACCCTCTGGGGTGGCTGAACCTTTACCTAATATCCAACCTAAACCTTGCCTGACACAGCTTCATGTCATTCCCTCAGGCCCTGTCACTGATCACCAGAGAGAAGAGATCAGTGTGTGATATATTTATTCTATTTATTTACATGACCTTCTCTGTGGGTGATAATTTAAAGCATTTGGATGAAATTTCTATATAGAACAAGTGAATTGTGGAACTGTGGCACAAAAAGCTGTCAGGCTACAATAGCTGAAACAGCATGTTAACCCCAGTCACTGTTGCTTTCACCATCTGGTCTCTGTTGATTGGAAAACCTGTGCTGAGCTTCCTGGACCTAGTGCAGATTCATTAACGTGGTTTTCAAACAGGAGTATTCAAACCACATTTATTCAAGCTAAATCTCTGAGCTAAGACTTGCTTGAGGACTCCCTCTTTCCAGCAAGCCTCCTGATAATGAAAACTCCTGGAGCTGAGGTTCTGTCCCCAGTTCCCCATCCATGAAGTGCCTTTGTCTGTTCAGCTGCGGCATCTGCTGCCTCGGAAACGCAACTGCACGGCAGCCAAGGATGGGGAGGAGCTCCTGCTACAGAAACCTGCTCTGCCAAAATCCCAGCAGCACAGCCCAGCCAAGCCCCAGTGTGCACTCCTTCCTCTCTGAAACCTGAAAGGCACATCAAAGTAACCTAATTATTTCTCTCACGTCAGTCTTACTAGTGGAACACAGCCCCTGGTGAATGCCCATGCTCTGCTGTAACAACTATTTCAGTGTCACATACTCCTGGTGGGCTGGGGAGGGGTTTCCAAGAGGTTCTCCCTGTTCTGGCATTTTCTTATAGAATATTTACTAATTATCCATCTTGTCCTTAAAAACACAACGGCTGAAAGCACTGCAAGTGTTAACACCACTGCACTTGGCAAATCCCTGGACTCAAAAACCTTTTATGTTCTTTTTCACATGTTCTTTGCAGACAGATTTTTCTAAGTGCAATGGGTGCCTCATGCAACTGGCCACAGGGAACAGGCCAGCATTACAGGGGAAAAAAAAAAATTAATTGCAGTGGTTTTCTGGGGTGGCCAAAGGAGTCAGTTGTTTCATCCCAGCACCCATGAGCTGCTCTGCAGAACACCAAACTGCAAACACTGAGGAGCACATTAAACAGCTCCTTACATGCAGTGCCCAAACCTTCCATTGTTTCCTTGACACCACCCCTCCTTGTACCTTGCAGTGCTCTGTTAGCAAGTGACACGACAGAAGAGACCCAGGGCAAAGTTCCTCCAAAGGGGACCAAAAGAAAGCTGTTGGGAGCACGCTGCTCTATAGCTGGAATAATGAGTTACACATGCAACACATTTACGTGTCACAAACAGCTGGCTGAGTTCCCTGTGGCTGGTGCATGCCCCAGTTTTACAGCATTCCTTGCATTCATCTGGCTTTGCTTTGGGAACATTCCAGTCTCCTGCAGAGGGTTTACCTTAGAAACACGGAAAGATACTATTCCAATTATCTCTGGTTTATTTCTCTAAATTACAAAAATGTTGGAGAGGGGGTGTGTGTGGATATTTCTTACTTACCAAAGGTGGGACAGGCAAAGGAATGGGGTTTGAAGAAAGATACCGTCGTGCTTTCCGAATTGCAAACTTTTCTGTGGGCAGAGATTTCCCTGCAATTTTCAGTTTCAGGCTGGGAACAATCCTGAAAGTTTAAAGGAAAACATAAGGAATTTCCCCCTGTGAACCTCTGAGATGAAGACATTCAAACTTCAAAACAAACAAAAAAAAACCAATAAAAAAAGATCAAACCAAGGAGAATTTTAAAAAGCTGTAACACACTGGGCTATTGCTACCTCGGGGAAGCTGAGCAATACATACTCACAAAAGCTGTCTTTATGCAGGGCACGTTTATCTCTAGGCTTCCTCTTTAATCAAGCAGGAGGAGAGGGACTCTTCCCCACTGAAAGATTAAATTAGATGATGCACCTGACTTATAAAGGGCTCATCTCTCTTCACAGTCTAAGAAAGAGGCAAACTAGCTTTTGTCTCCCCGTTCTCCCAAAGACTAAAACTATTCACTTCATAATGGATTCCAAATTCAGTGAAATCTGTTGATAATGATTACAAAAGACAGAGAAAACTTGAAAAGAGCAATGTAATCACATTTAAAAAAAACAGATTTAATATAAAAATTGTAAACCCTAAAGTAACCAAATTTTTGATGTTATCTTACTGTGTTTATAATGCATAGATTCACCTGCACATTTAATTATTTCTTACTTCTCTGAGACTCAGAACCCAAGAATCAAGTTGTGCTGATGTTCCCACTAAGGAAGAACACATCTTGCAGCAAAATCCATTGAAGGTTTTCACAACTTACATTCCATTTTTATTAAAGGAAGCAACTGAAAAAGAATGCATTACATGGAACAGCAGCAGCACTGTATGGCCAGGAAAAATCTGCTGTCTAAACTCAGGGTCCACTTTAGTCTAAGGGATGTTTAACTTTACATTTTCTCACCAATCCAATGCTATTTGCATGATAATTTTGCCTCTGTTCCCCCAGCACTGTGACATGAAAAGATAGTAAATTGTTGTAACTGTGGGTTTGCAAATTTTACCTAAATAATTCAACTTCGCTGTCTCCAAAAGGACTGCAGTCATCTGGTCCAAACATACTGAGATAAGCAGCTTTCATGTAAATGTAAGTAGCCTGCAAATGCAATGAAGAATATCTATATAGAAAAATGAATTTACAGCATCACCTTTATTCATATAAAGCACAAAACAGCAACATAAAGGGAAGAAGTTGCTGCTTTTGCTCACAGCCTTACAAAACTTTAAGTAAGAGATAAGTATTTTAGAAAGTGAGTACAGAATACTGTTTTAAGATCATGTTTTTAGATACATGCTTAGTATGTATCAGTTTATAGTTTGTGTCCAAATTCCAAGAACAAATCTTATGCTTGAGTAAAGTTTTTAATACTCTTAGGAACACATGCTAGAAAATCTAAGATAAGGTCATGCTCAGAGAAAAAACCTAATAATATACAGTCTCTGTGTCCCATCACAACTTGGTAACATATCCCAAATAGTAAGTTCTAGGAAACAGTCACTGCCTGGAGCTCAGGAGAGCAGACTTTGGCCTCTTCAGGGATCTGTGTGGTAAAGTACCATGAGATAAAGCCCTGGAGGGAAGAGGGGCCCATGAAATCTGGTTAATACTCAAGGATCCCTTCCTCCAAGCCCAGGAGCAATGCATCCCAAAAAAAGAGGAAGTCAGGCAAAAACTCCTGGAGGCCCATGTGGGTGAAAAAGGATCTCCTGGACAAACTCAAGAGGCAAAAAGGAAACGTACAGAGGGTGAAGGGAAGGACAGGTAGCCTGGTAGGAATACAGAGAAATTGTCTGAATGGCCAGGGATCAGGTTAGGAAAACTTAAGCCCAATGTCTGGCCAGGGATGGAAAGAGCATCAAGGAAAGACTCTATAGGTGTGCTGGTGATAAAAGGAAGGCTAGAGAAAATGTGGGCCCTCTCTGGAAGAAAGCAGGACACAAGCTTACCCAGGATCTGGAGAAGACTGAGGAACTCTGACTTTTTTTTCCTCAGGCTTCACCATCAAGTGTCCCAGCCTTCTTGCCCAAGTCACAGAAAGCAAAGGCAGAGAATGTGAGATGAACTGCCCAGGGCAGGAGAAGTTTGGGTTCAAGACCATCTAATGAACCTGAAGGGACAAAGCTCATGGATCCCAAGGGAACGGGTGAATGATGTGGCTAAGCCCCTGCCCAGCATATCTGTGAAGTCAAGCCAGCTCAGGAAAATTCCCACTAACTGGAATAGGGCAAATATTCTTCAAAAGGCAAAAAGGGAAGAGAGAGGGAAGAGAGCTGCCAGGGTTCTGGACTGAAGAGCTCCTCCCTTCCAGATGCACACGGATAAAGGCACCACTTCTAATTGCATTTATTACCCTGGAGGCACCACCGTGGCTCACCTCACTCACCAGCAGAAGAGCTTTTACCCACAGCATAATGAAAGAAATGGCAACTTGCACCACTAATTGCAACATCTGATGACACAACCAGTCAATACACAGCATCTTTAACAAGTTGCTCTTCATCTACCAGTTGGGCCCAAAAGATTTGTGCTTGCCCACCATCAGTTCAGATTTGGATGTTTGGAATTCACATCATTCTGCAGCAGTCACAGCAGGCCAGGTTTTACTTTACACTCTCCACCTTCAAAGCTACAAAAAATCTACTCAATTTACTTTTTTTGTAAGTTTGTAGATAGAGGCCTCCTGCCCTCCTGTTCTGCGGAACTTACCTTTGACCAAGTGTTTTCCTTGCTCAGCAGGTCTGCATAGAAAAAAGCCATTTTCCACTGGCGCTTGTAGGTGAAGCACCACATCAGCTCCCAGTAGCACATGTGATGAAACTGCTTCCAGTACTGCTGAGCTTCACAGCATTCCTCGTACCTATGGACTGCCTGCACACAGAGATTGCCAAACACTGCCTTAGCCAGGTGTAAATGCACAGACAGAGGAGCTGTAACACACACTGGGGCTCCAGGATCTGCCTGCATGGCTCCTGCAGCTTCCAAACTATTGCCAGCCCAGTTTCCCAAAATCACATTGCTTCACCCAAGAGATTGTTGGCTCCACAGTCATCCTGGTGCTAGCAAGTTTACCCTGCCACAGTGCTCCCCATTCCTTAAAATTATGTTTCTAAGCATATTGAAAATGAATGTTTATGTCTTGGGAAATTAGGAAACTGAAGGCAGAGGACAGATGCTCAGCTGACATTTATTGCTGCACTTCCATGGATTTCAAGGGAGCTACTGCCCTGCACACCAGCTGATACTCTGTCTCAGAGTGTTTTGGGCATGCATTTTTCATCTTAATAATTTTTTCTAGTCCTTTATGACTCTGTTCACACTGAAGGCAAAGGATTACCATTGGGTCTCATTAAAGATACAATCTGCTGCAGGATGGGAAAGACAAGGACAAAACTGTGTCATTAATCCTGGTGGACTACATTATCACCAGAAATTGAGAGGGGTAGCAAAATCAGGTGGAGAAACAAGTCAGAATAGTGTACAAAATTCCTGTTTGTAATTCAATAAACTATGAATTACATATAGTCCAAAGTCACAGGAAGCATTAGCCAAAAAGGAAATAACATTCCTGGAGGAATTTTTTTAAAGCTTTTGAAATTTACTTTCTCAAGAGCAAAATGATTACTTACCGCATCAATATTACCCTTTAGTGTTTCTATCCTCCCTGCAAAAAACAGGAATATGGCTCCCTGTAATAAATAATAATAAAAACACAAGTATTCTATAACAGTTTTCAATCTGGCCATACAGTCTAAATCTTTGATTTTTGGCATGAAAACATTAAATGACCACAGCAAATAAATTATGATTCATTTTACCTTTGGATAGCGTGCCAAGTAAGGCTTAAGTAGTTTTTCTGCCTCCTCAACATTTCCTTTTCCTGTCCCTAGAATGTGTAAAAATGCAAGTGATAAAAATAGTTAGAAAACAAAGCAAAAAAAGAGAACAGGAATGCAAGGTACTGATTTTCCATCCTCAATTGGCCAACATGTTGGTTCCTCTCTCCATTAAGTAAAGCATAAATACAGGTTGGTGCTACACTAAGGCAGCAGCAGGAAGCCCTGAAAACATTGTGTTTCCTGACTTGAAAATTCAGGCACAAACATTTTGTGGAATGATTTAGCAAGAGATAACACAGAAGTACACATTAGAGGGAAGCTGTCACCTCCCAAAGAAAATCCAATGTCAACAAAGCAATTATCACTTACAGCCATTATTTTAACCTCCCCAACAATGCACCTGGCTAAAACAGATTTCAGTTCTCACAACTTTCTTGGCCATCCCCAGTATCTCCCTTCTCACCTGTTAAAAAAACCTCCATCTTGAAAATGAAAACACACTCTTCACTTATTATTAGTGTAAAATGGCCCACAAATGACCCACATTTAATCTGGTTACAAACAAACTATTCACCAACAAACGGGTGATGGAATCATCTTTCTCCCCTTTGTGTCCCACAAGAACTAATCAAATCCAAGAGTTATTATAAACAATCTTACCTAACACAAAGGTCATGAAAGTATGATAGCAAAGCAACAGCATGGTACACAGCACCGACCTAAAGCTGTATGAAGATGCTCCTTCTTGAAGCTGCAGCAGACCATGTTCCTGTGAAACACAGGGAGGGGGACAAGGTGTTGGGAAAGAACCAGGGCTGTGTTTTGCTGGCTTAATTTCTGCAGGGTTAGCTACAGATTGCTCACTCACTAAATTCCCTAAAAGGCACTGAAAAATTCCTCAAAAGGCACTAATTGATTATACAGTAATTAAAGATAAAAATACACCTATTCATTTATCTAATAGTTTTTCATGGAGTTACTGCTTAGCCTGGAAAACACCCGGTGACAGAGCAGCAACTTGGGATGTATTGCATGGTTAACATAAGAAAACGAGAGACAACTTATCACTGTGATCCAAGTGCTGCTAAAC
The DNA here is from genome assembly GCF_027579445.1 of Ammospiza nelsoni. Lineage (NCBI taxonomy): Eukaryota > Metazoa > Chordata > Aves > Passeriformes > Passerellidae > Ammospiza > Ammospiza nelsoni. Next base: position 30,292,600 of record NC_080641.1, read on the forward strand.
AGCATTCCAGAAACAAAACACAGGGTTTTGAAAACAAAAAAAACCAAACCAAAACCCACACATCACCATTGTACAGTGTATTCTTGTTTGCTGTGGTTTACTGCACAGAAGAGTTAAAGGTATCAAGAAAATAAAATCTGCAATGAACAGAGGAAAAATATGTCAGGGCAAAAAGACATTTTAAAGTATGCCAAGAACAAAAGGAGCTTTGCAATGATGTTGGCCCACTACCACCAGTGGAAAAATATGATGAAAAGAAGAGAATTTCTGTTCCCTTTGGGAAGAACTAAAGCAATCAAGGATAACACTGTGTTCGTAGCCAATGACAGCATGATGGATAACCAGCTTCAGGGATTCAAGTTCCTGAGGCAAGAGCATTAATCAGCCCATTCTAGGACTAGTTCCATGGCATCAACAGCAAGAATATAAATATGCAAATGTATCAAACAAGAGATCTGCCTGCTTGTAAATATGCACAGTAAAGCATCCACTGTGTGCTGGGACAAAATCTGTTCCAAGTGACTCCATCAGTGCCCTGGAAGGTCGCTGGAACACGACGTGCGTGACTACAAGGACACCTCTCCAAACCAGCCACACTATAAATAGGAACCCTGAGGGATTTCTACCAGAGGCACCAGGAAAGGCATCAGGGAGAGCCCTCAGAGCAGGATCCCAGCACAGATTTACATCTTTTGTGTCTCCTTGTTGACTGAGGGGTGTTACACCACCACACCTTTACTGCTTACTGTGTAAACACTGAAGCCTGTAATCATATTCTCATTTTCCTCAGACATCTATTTTTGCACTTAACTAGTGCAGTTAATTGTTTTTCACATAAATATAGAGGAGGTTGTGATTTTGCTTCTCTTTGTTTTTATTTTGAGAGGTTGTGATTTTGCTTCTCTTTGTTTTCATTTTGAAAGCTCAATGTATTACATTAATTACTGCTACAAGGAAAAAATATGACTCATAATTGCAGATCAATTATTACAACATCTAGTTGGGACAAAAAAATGAAAATACTGACTTGCATGTCACTACAGAAGAAATTAAAAGATAGTAAAATCATTACAGAAAATCAGTGACTTAATGGAAATCAAGTACTTAGCAAAATGAAACCAGCTTCTTTTTCTTCTGAGAGGAAAAGTTTGATGGACACAAATAAGTAACAAAATATGATATATTCAGCTTCTTCAAACAGCCCAGATGAAAACCACAAACATTTGTATTTTTAAAGAGTAGCACTTCAAGGTAGAAGTAAAATAAAACATTCTGTGGAATGAATTTTGGCAAAAAAAAATTCCAAAGTATATTTCCAAAGCACATTTTTTTGCAATGAAAATCTTCAGGCATGATATTTCACTGAGCCTTTACTGGCACTAGACTTTACAGCATTTGGTATCTGACATATTATATAAAAATAAAAATCAAATGAATGTGAATAGCACTAAGAATGATTCAAACAGACTTTGTTTGTCATATAAAATAATGAAACCTTTGTCAAGTTGATCTCAATTATGTTTTAGTCTCAAAAGCATATTTGAGTGCAGCCAAACACAAAGTTATAATCTGTATGGACAAGGAATGAACCCACACCCATCTTACACAGGACTGCATCCTGGATTGCAGTAACTGGATTAAGAATATTGCCCATTCAACAGAAGAGGGCTTCAAATATGACACCCTTAATTCTAAATTCTTGAACTGAGTAGTTACACAGGCATGAGGAGCTCACTGAGCAAGTCAGTTCACTCTGTGGAATGTCCATAAGCCTATCTAGTCCAGCAGAGGTATTAAAGGCTCTTTACTTTTCACTCTGCCACCTGAATATCCCAAACTTTCTGTATTAAAGTAATAACAACCAGTAGAAGACACAGCCTAAATAAAAGAAATCTAGAAGTAGTTGTTATTAGTCTTTTAATTCTTGCTTGTAGAATACACTGCAGCAAAGCTGCTTCTTAAAAAAACCTCTTGCAAACTGCATCTCTCACAATGGGATACCCAGAAAATAGGGATATGAAGGGTGTCACTGGGAGCCATGTTTTACATCCCACACTCCCTAGCTGGCCTCCTGAGGCTCCCTCTGAGCCTGGCTGGGGCAGGGGTGCTCCTCCAAGGAAGAGTTTGGCACAGCAGCCTGGGTCAGGCACATGAATCACCTTTGCAAGCACCACCCTTGCTCCACAGGGAGCCTGCAGGGATTAGCCAACAATCCCCATCAGCCAAGGGAGTGCCAGGAGCTGGGCAATGTAGGGCTCAACAGGATCAGACTGAGGATCTGGGAACCAAATCACAAGCACTACTTGAGCCTGAGGAGTAACTCTGCAAACACACTGCACTCACTCAGGGACTGGCACCAGGCCCTAAGTACATTATAGTTAATTGCCAGCACACACCTTCCAACCATAAATGACCCATAACTACCTCCACACCTTTGTCACAACTTATAGAAGCAATCCCAAAACACCAGGAATGAGTCTCCAAACAAAGTCCATTACAGGGCATTTGGTGACAATATAAAACAGATGTCAAGGCAGTGAGTGTTCATAATTTTTCCAGAAAGACATTTTTGTAATTTCCCTAATTGACACTAACACATTTCAGTTTTATTTTCACACAAAACAAACTACTCTAAAGGATATAAGGTAGAGCACAGACTAGACAGATCCAGTGTGGTAACTCTCAGCATCCTGTGCAAGTTCCTCATGACATCCCACAATCTAACTCCCAAGACTGTCACTACATTATATTATATCAGTATCTCATTGATTCAATTCTTGTCCCCAGACACCCAATGCTTCATTCAGGACTCCCCATGTGAGCACTGGGGATTCCCTCAGCAACTGCAGGGGATGAACAAGGACAATGCTCAAAATCATTATCAGACAACACTGAGAGTGGTTCATATTTATTTCAGCTGTTACTGACTAAAACCCATCGACTTTCCTGAAGCAAAAGTTCTTGGATGTTATTTTTAAATAAATATTTTAATTAGGGATCTTGACAATGAAAACAAAGCAGGGTCATTGTTCATGTCCCATGGCCTGATCACATTGCTGCAGGTTTAGCAAGGAGGATGGATACTAACAGCTTTTCAAAGAACTGACTGATTAAGCTAATAGGGCATTTGAATGCATTCCACTAAACAATATTATATTTAAGCTTCATTTAAAATTTGAAGAGACAAAAATGCAATTCAAAAGAGATGCTCAGTGAGAAACTGGAATTCAATTTATTAGAAATTGGCACATCAAGAATATTCTTCAGCTTTGGGAAAAATGTCCTCCCACATTAAAAAAAAAAAAAAATTATAATGTGAAAGAAATTGGTTCTATCTGACAGTTTTCCTGCCTGCTCATGAAATCATGCTGTCATCCGACCCCCTGACAAATTGCACCTAACATATGGTAGGCTCACATCAAACTGCTCTACAGTTTAGCAGCACAGCCTTTGTAATCACCTATAAAATAAGCCCAGGAGTAAATATTAGCCTGAGAGCTGGCAGAGGAGGCAGTGGGGAGGGTTCAGGCTTCCAGGCAGACAGTGCAGGGAGTGTCCTGCTGTCACGTCACAGGTGAGTCAGTCAAACACGGAGCGCAGATGGGACACACGCTCCACCTGCTGCCCAGCGAGGCTGCCGTGCTCCCCAGCACAGGGGCCTGACCCACCTCTGCCCACGAGGCTCCTCTCTCAAAACTGGGCAAAACTGCACCCAACCTCACTGCCCAAATGTGGGGGCTGTGCTACCAAACACAAATTAGCCCATGATTTCAGTAACGATGCAAGGGAAAGGAGCTTGTACAGTGCAAAGGGCACAGCTGGCACATCTGGGACTGGAGGGGAACAAACATGGCTTCAGGCTACTTTTTATATTCTCTTGATTTTATCCCACCTACTATTTTGAGACTCCAGACTGCTGTTAAGTTGATCATGATGTCCACAGTGCCTGCAAATGGCTTAGGAAGTGCTGGAGCTTTGGGCCTGTCCTCATTTGCTGTTCCCCATGACATGACTCAGAGATAAAGGAGAGTCCCCAGGGGTAAATGTGCTGGCTTTGAGGTAGGTTGGTATCATGGAAGATCACACAATACAAATTTACATCCAGTTTTAATAAACACATCACCCACACCAAAATCAAGCTGTCCTGCAGTGCACTACAGTTCTCCCAGGTAATCTGCAAACAGCTCAAGCAAGGCACTAGCCATGACTCTGCTGCACAATCTCAGAGTAAGTATGTAAAGGAAAAGACTGCAGGATGAAACACAGGTGTATGAAAATCTCCTGGACAAGTGAAGCACAGATGAACAAACTTTCCTCTCCTCTGTCACTGTTTCTTTCATCCTCTAGATTCCTGCCTACTGTCTTGTTGGAAACTTTAGAAAGCCACTACTGGAAAGGACTGCACATGTAATTGCAATTTTGCTTTTGGCTTTAGGCACCTGACTCATAAATGTTAAATGCAGAAAGACTTTTTTAGGGTGTTAAAATAAAATTTTCAACAAATAAATTCATTGTTGATCAATGAACTTTGATCAACGTGTTTAAAATGCTCCTTTGTACAGTGTGCAAACAACAGGGGTTTTGCTCAAATTTATGGTAATCTATGTCATGCTTCAGGGAGTTATTAAGGAACTGTAATAGGAGCTGACTCATCAACACAAATATCAGCCCACTCACAGCCATGCAAGAAATCCCAGGGCCAAATGAAAACTCAACTGCAGGGACAATTTCCATCTGCAGGAGTAAAATGAGCATTCACCAAAGTATTCTCAGAACTCTGCTGGTACGTGAATTGCCTTTACATTTCTAAGAGAATATTTGCTTTAAATGCTCTCTTGTTGAAACTGACAGGTAGAACTATTTGATTTTTGCCTTTACTGATGTGAAATAGCTCCTGGTCAGCTCCTGGAAATTTCTAAATTGTAATCCACACTCTGCTCCTTGCTTTTAAATAAGACATTTTATTTTCAGATATAAGATCCTTCCTGTAAGCCAATAAAATGGTGATGACAGTAATCCACCTGCCATGTAAGGCTTCAGTTCTGATTTTAAAAAAATTACACTGTTCTCGTTAAAACTTGTTTTGTAAATGGAAAGTATTATAAAAGAGTGAGTTTTCTGGTGCTCCATTACTGAACTTCCTTCCTTAAACATCTTGCTCAAGAACATAAGCCAGACTGGTTACACTACAAGCAATAAAGCCCTTACTCCCTTAGGCAGGAGAATTTAGGTGCCACACTCAAATTTCCAGTTGCTACTAAAGCAGAAATAAAATAGATTTTTGTTTTCCCCTGCCATGCAAGAACCTGTCAGGAACATTCAGACCCCATAATGACAGTAGGAACTACCAAGGAAGCTGTATAAATATATTAAAGGCTAGGAATACACTTTTGGCTACAGATTTCTGAGCACAAGCCTACATCAAAAGACCAGTAACTAAAAACCTAAATATGTTGACATCCCTGTATTAGCCATTGCTTTTACCACATTTCACAACTGTTTCAACACTGAACAATGGTATTACAACCTTTGAAGTGCAATAATTCAGAAAAAAAAAATCAAGTAAAACTGAGCTCCATGAAAGCAACAGTGCCACAGTGCACATGTGTGATACCAGAGGGTTACAGCTCATGTGAGGAAAGAGAGAAACTCCTGCCTCTGTTTTTTTAATTTAAGATGAGGGGAACCAATAATATTTAATTCACATTTACCTTATTCCCAGAAAATCCAACAAACTCCAGTAACCTCAGAATCCGTGCAGGAAACATGGACAATGTCTACAGAGAAAAATGTAAGAGTTATGCAGCAACAGACTTTCTACCTTTCAGCAACCAATGGCCTCCTGCAATTTTTCCAAGCACAAGAAATAATTAATAAAATTACTAAAATCATCTCTATATGACATTTTTTCAGGATAAATGTATACCTTCTGTATTTTACATATAATTTAAACAGAAATATGCTTACACAGCACATGCTTAGTAACTCCAGTACTTGGATGTTTCAGAAATGCTGGGTTCATACCACACAGTCCATATTTGTTCTTTGTGCAGTAAATCTGATATTTGGGCATGTACCAGACTCATGCAAAGCAATGCAAGCAAAAGGAAGCTCCAGGCACTTTCTGCAGCCCATCACCCCCCAAATCTCTGGGTCAGTCCCCTCCCAGGAACCATCCTGCACCATTTTCTCATCTGCTTTTTGGCCAGAACACAAGCAAAAACAGCCAACAGTGGCTGGAGAAGCATCTCAAACTTTATTCATGTACTCCCTTCCAACTGCCCTGCTAACAGCCTAGATCCTAGTAGTTTTCCAAGTGTCAATAAAGAATAAGTGGAATTCAACAGGCAGAGGCAACTCTGCTCTGTGCAAGGCTTCTTTGGGCCCTCACACCATGTTGTGGGCAGCAATTTCTTTATTTCTGAAGTGTTATTATCTGATGTGCTCAGACCAGACACTGGGATCCTGCACTGTCAGAGCACACACCTAATTTTAACCACATGATCAGTATGATGCCAGTGGAACTTCTCAGGAATTGAAGTTAGGGTCATTCTCAGGAGGTAGCAGGAGGAGAGTGTTGGTACATACCAGGTTGAATGCTCCAACTCCAAGTTTTACACCTCCCTCAAAATGAAGATGGTTCTCTCCTTTGACATAATGTGGGGACTGTATGAGACTGTCCAACTCCCTGGAAATGCACAAGATTCTGTTACAATGTCAGTAAATAATTACAGTAAATTAATTACGATTCAGTAAGAAAGTAACCCCATTATCCTGAAGTACAGAGCAGTTTAAAAAAAGGCCAAATTGTCCTCTCACTCAAGTGCACAACATCTACATTTTGCTGGATTTATCAACAAATAATTCCTGCCACATTAAATTTAAAATGTCAATTAAAAACCATGGAATCCTGGAGAGGAATTCCTGTCAAACAGGAATTCAATAGTCAGTATTCAACCACTTTTCAGCCTGAAAATGTTTCAAGGATGGCTGTTGGGAGCATCACCAAACTTTGCCACTGCAAAAAGAGATGATGGAGCAGCGCATGAGACTCAAATTTAAATTAGCAAGTTTGACTTGATTTCAGTAATCCCCAGATTAAGCGCATGTTCAAAAGATTATTTTGTTTTATATGGGAAAAGACAACTGTAATAAATATTCTAAAATGAGCAGATGCATCAGAAATTACTTTCACTTATTTTTCTAACTTTTATAGGTCTCAGCTTTGTAGTGTCCCTTTATTTCCCATGTAATCCAGATCAGCTTGAAATCAATTTGCCTCCAAGCTTCTACAGCTATGTGGTTTTCACATTACTATTTTAGTTTATTTTGTTAATTATTAGGAGAGGAAAAACATTGGAAAAAATGGAAGAATGTATTTGTGTTCAGGCTGTCAGTTGTTTTTGATTGGCTGCTGCCAACAGATTCAGCACTATTCCCTGTAACTGCAATCTTCTGGATCTGCATTCAGAGCCACCTTCAACCCACACAAACATGGACATTGTCATCTCTCTCCCTTCCAGTGGCCTTCTGGAGAACCTGGACTTGATGCTGTTTTGTGTCTGCTGGACACAAGACATTTTGTGCCCACTCTGGATCAAAATTTATAATTCTAAAATAAATAAAATATTATGCATATTTAACCTTCACTTTTTACTGTGCTTCAGCTACTGGTATTAAATGCTCCAAAAAACTGCAGCTGGTACTATAAAGAAATGCCATTTCATTATGCCTAAAGCCTACAAGACCTGCAAATTCTGCTATGCAGACACAATGAACAGTACATCATTTAGAACAGTTATTTTTTGGACAGAATTTCAAGGATATAGTACTTGAAGTAGAAAAACCTTGGGAGTTAACAGAGGTCCACTGTCTCCACAATCCAAATAACCATAATGCTCATGTCCTTTGTTATGCAAAGGAAGAACCTGTAGATGTGAGGCCCATCATAAAGACTCAGTAAACACAACAGTAATGAATTTGTGAATTGGATGATTTCACCAGCAGCACTTTTTACTGCTAGAGTGCACTTAATGAGATCATCCCTCTGACTCACCTGTAGGTTTGGTAACTGTTTCGGACTTTGATGCCTCCTTTTATGAAGCTGACCATATTCTCATCCTGTTGGAATGGAAACACAGCAGCAATATGAATTTGTAAGCATTATAAAGGGCTTTTGTCTTCTGAAGATTAATACACACCTGGAACATAACCAGCATGACACAGACAATACAAGCCTCTAAGATATAATACATGCATTCAGGATTTCCTCTCTATATTAAAATACTTTTTGTTCTGTTTAGACACAGGTATTTTATTTTAATGCTTTCTGCGATCAGTTTAGCTCTTGTCACCTTTGAACCATCTGAATTTGCATTAATGAACACAGGGACTCAGCTAATAGATGTCACCTAAGGTACATTTGGGGTTCTCTCAAAAAAATGGCTTTCTCTCATTTCTACTTGAGTGTAGTTAGGATGTATCTGGTGCTGAGCCAGGAAATGTTCACCAGTAAACTGCCTGTCCTCAAGAGTCTGCAGAACAGAGGTTCATGTCTTAAGAGTGAAGAAGGGTCAGTAAAATTATGCAGGATATGCTCTTTCTGGTTTGAATATTCATATATACACATGAGATCCATACTAGGAAGATAACATGTTACATGATAAGCTATAACTAAGTGCTAAATTACAGCAAAGTATCTGGGGGACCATTAGTTAGAGGGTCTTTAGTTTCATAACTTTTTGGAGGCACTTTCTTGCCTCACTTACATAATCAATCACTCTGGTTTGTTTTGATGTCTGCTGTTACTTTAACTCAGAGAGTCTACATGTGTTTTAACAGAAGATATCACAGAAAAATCCTAAGAGAGCACTGTGGAGAAAATAGTATGGATTAGAGGAATTTATGAGATGTACTAAGTACAGTATATTGGGGGGTCCAGCCATAAAGGTTCAGTTATATTTTCCTTTGAATGGAAAGTGGAACAAGGAAGGAATATGGCTTTAAAATTTTTACACTTAGACTGACACCAACAACAGGGATAGCCAATATGAGAATTTTTCAGCCCTTGAAAAATGCTGAGACTAGATTTCATGTGTTTTCAACTGGATTTGGTCATTTTTACTAAGCATCAAAACTAACCCACTTTAGTAGCTGTTGGAATCAAGTACCTCTGTTTAATTTTTCAAACTGGTTCATGTGTTCATGAAAAATTAAACACAGAAGAGAACAGGAAGCAAAGAGACCTTTGCAAAAGAGGACAAGAAATTGTTTTTGTACTCTTAATTCTCATTTCTCTATAAACATTTTCATAAACAGGTATCTGTGAAAAATAGTGCTAAAACCAAGAGACACTGCTTTAAAATGCTCCTTTTCTATTGACATAACAGAGTAGTTCTCCTTAACAGTGGAACTCTGGAAGTTCCTTCCATAGTTTCAGATCTCACTCAAACTGGCTACTCATCCCAAAGGAAAATGGAAACAGACAGCTACACTTTGGTCATTTCAAAGTCCATCATCAGCACTCTAGAAACTACTAGAAGCTCCCCTGATTATGGGTGTTGCTATGAAGCAATAGTTTCTAGCAGAGGGATTTAGCAGATGGCTGAAAAAGGTTACATGGTTCATAAACTGTAAGCAATATAAATCAGAGCCCACCTGGCAACTCCCAAACACTATAAAAGCACCACCTGCATTCCATTTCCTATCAGCACCCTTGAGCCAAGAAGCAGCAGCCTTTTTCTGACTGTGGCTTTTATTATCCCCTTGGTAGATGAAGAGGCCCACTTTCATACACCAAGTACAGCCAAATCAAGAAAAAAAAAAAAATCAGTATTTCAACTGTGACTAACAATTAAAATTGCACGCTGGAGCCCTAGCAATTACTGCTAATGCTGCTCCATCAAACAAATCAAGCTTCATTAGGACAGACAGATAAAATCCAAAGAAGAGGGAGAGCTCCCCTTTGTTAAAGACAGACAGCAATGTTAAGGAGAAAGCATGTGTGGAGCCTAATAGCTATGCAGAACATAATTGCTGCTCAAGAACAAACCAGTGAGAAAGCAGTCTTGGGAAAGGAAACACCAGCCAGACTCAAACAAAAGTCTTGCTTGTATTCCAGCACAACTTCAATGACCATCTCACCTTTTACGTTTTTTTTTTTAAATCTGATATCCCAACATTATTTAAAAATTGGTGCTTGCTGCAGTTACATTTCACACATCCAAAAGGGAGTGGGGAAAGGTGTCATAGGGCACTCAGCACTATATGTCTTGAGATAAGTATTTTTTAGTAATCATGAGGGAAAACTAAACGTTCTAATATCCACCAGATAGCCAAGATAAAATCCAGATTTGATCCAGCTGAAAGATCCATTAGGTCAAACTATAGTCTTCTACCAGTCCATTTAGGAAAATAAACCTGCATGATATTTTTCCCCCCAAGAGCCATTCAGGAATCCATACCTGGAGGAATGTGAGTGCTGCTCTCTGAAGTAAACATTCAGCATAACAAATTTCTGCATGGATTTCCTCTAACATCACACAGAGAGAAGAAAACAAATCAATCAGTCAGAAAGTAATTAAAAACCACTTAGCTCATTAATGTAGGAATAAGATCACAGAGCTCAAACTGAGAAAAATATTTTCCAAATTTGCTGTGGTGTTTCAGTTCTAGACTACTGATGTAACTCCAAACAGAAATGACACGCAGCTACAGAAACTTTGCAGAAATTTTTCTGGTGCTTTCCATAAATTCCGGGATCTAGAACCTTTACAGACATTTCAATACTTATTTCTAGATATTTCCTTACCCAGCAATTTTTGGGAGTGCTGAGTCAGAAAGCAACAAGACCAGTGATTTTGTATTGGTTACACAGCAATGGCCAAAACACTGACATTTGGTCTAGCAAATCCAGATCAGTGATTTTGTCAGTGAATTCACAGTTTGCAAGCACATACTGAGTGAACAATTCTACAGGATTCAAGCTGCATAAATAAAAAAGGAAAACATTACCCATGTGAAAGATGTTACCTTCAGTGAAGTGTTCAAGGCTTTGCCTATGCACAAGGTTGTTGATAGAATCAGCTACAGTAGATTTCTTCCTAAATCTGCAAAAAGTCAGTTTGGACATTCTGAAGAAGGAGCATCAACAAAAGAGAACCATATCTTTCAGCCAGCCACCCTCAGAGTCTCTAACATGCCTCCAGTGCTCACCAGCCCCCTGTTATCTCCCCACACACACAAACTTCAGCACAGTCCACAGAGAACTCAGCCAACGTGGTCCTCTGGGATCTGTCTCTTCCCCTTCATGCACAGAAATCTGTCTTGATGAAGGAGAGGGATAAGAGGGTGTTTTGATTTATTTTTTGTGTCTATGGGTGAATGTGGGTGCAAAAGTGGGAGCACAGTTGACTCAGACAGACAACTGCAATACAACTATCACCCATGGGAACATTATGCAGTGTTTGAACATTGTAAACAACTTCCAGACACTGCAGAACCAGGACTACAGGTAAGACAAATCCTAACTGACAAGAAAAATCAGATATTGTGGTAAACTGAGTTTTCAAGACTAGACTGCTGAATACCCTCATTTATGAGCTGTGATCCTCCTCTGGGCAGGAGGCTGGACTAGATGGCCTCCTGATGCCCTTCCAACCTCAGTTTTCCTGTGATTTCTGTGAGATTACATTTCCTTTTGTATCCAGTAGTCTTTCAAAACTTTCCCAAGCAGGAACTATTTACTGAGGGAATTGCTCCAGTCTTACCTTTGACAGGTGGCTTGAGCTTCCTTCATTGTGTTCCCTGCATTCAGTATGTCCTGAGGATCAAATGTCATCATAGCTTGCATCTCCAGTATGGTGGCATAGGTCAGGGCATGATACATGCTGTCTTTAGTTCTGCAAGAAAACACAAGGTGCAAAGCACAGCTGTTTGGATTGTATTATTGCTTTTAAAAAGCAAATACTCAATACTAGAAATGCATCAGCCTCATGGGAACAAGGTCTAAATGAATTAGAAATCAAACACAAAGAACATGCAAAATAATCAAGAAACAGTAATAGATTGAGATTTGTACAAGAAATTGTGTCTACAGTTCTCCATACTCTGCTAAAATGTATCAATTCTGAGCTGAGGAGAGATATTTAACAAATATAAAGCACAGGAGTTAACCACATGGCTCATCATTCAGAAACAATAGAATCATGGGGGAGTTGATTTTGGTAGGGGTTTTTTATTATCTAATGAATGTTATAATATATGACACAAATACAGCTGATATTCTTCTAAATTTGGACAGTTACTCAGCACATGCTCAAGGAGATAAGTAACACAATACTTTAACCATGGCCAAAATAGAATCTCCTTGAAACAGATCTTTTCACCAGAAGCATTAAATTCTATACCAAAAAGTGCAGCATTTTTCTCCTCACCCCTTCTGCCAAACCTCCATCTCAATCTGTTCAACTTAAATATTATTCTCTAGGGTTTCAGACAGTGCCACGTTGGCAGAAAGTAAAAAACTTTGGCACCAGTTCAAGGAAAACAATTAATTCCTATGTGCAGCCATTGCTCGCACCTTTCCTCTGACAGGAAAGAGGGTTTATATATTGCACACATTTAGAGCATTCACCTGTGTCTGGTGTAATTCTCTGCAAGTGAATCAAAATATCTTCAGGCACAAAGGTCTAATAAGGACGACTTGAGAAATATGTTGAAGGGCGAGCTCAGATAAATTTCTGACACAGAAACTCTCTGCAGACCTTGCTAATCCACCCTGACAAATAGCACAACTTAAGACAAATATTGTTAAGGAGCAAGAATTGCTATTTCCATTGTTTACACTCTGGAACAGATCAGATAGGTCTGTGTGGCAGGGAATATTCAAAAATACTTGCAGTCAAACAAGGATATCCTTTCAAAATCTCCACCCTCAGCACACCTGTTCTCAATGTGATTACTTCAGGTGCTTCTTCATTTTCTTCTTCTTTCAAGGAGAAAGGTGTGTGCCAACAACGTGCTCTTGACAAAGACAGGGCTGCATGAAGAGGAGTGCTGCTGCCAGCAGGATGAGAGAGGAGCTCCTTCCCTCTGCACACCTGGTGAGGCCCTACCTGGAGTGCAGCTCTGGGCTCCTCAGGGCATGGACACACTCAGGAGCAGGGAGGGGAAGGTGATTAAGGGACTGGAACATCTCTCCTGTGAGGAAAGGCCAGGAGAGCTGGGACTGTTCTGGAGAAGAGAAAGCTCAGGGGGCTCCTGTAACATCTAGAAATACCCGAGGGGAGGAAGCAGAGAGGACAGAGCCAGGCTCTTTTCACTGGTGCCCAGGAACAGGATCAGAGGCAATGGGCACAACATGAAGCACAGGAGCCTCTGGCTGAACATCAGGAAACACCTCTTCTACCATCAGGGTGACCATGCAGTGGAACACACCATCCAGAAAAGTTGTAAAGTCTGTATCCTTGGAGACATTCAAAATGGCCCTGCTTGAGTACATGACTTTTTGAGGTGCCTTCCAACCTCATCTCCTCTTATTCTGTCAGGTTTTTTAAGGAGAAAAGCCAGACTTTAAAGACACCTCAACTGATGTAATTACTCACCCCAGAAATACACTTTCCTCCCTAAGTTTTGGTATCTGGACTGGATTGAAAGAAAATTTAATGGATAATTTCAGATAATCCTACATTAATCAACAATCTAATAATTCACTGTGGTGACTTGGGCCTTGCGCTTCCCAACCCTCACAGTGATGACAAAGGGCTGATTTTTCCAACACACAGGGCACAGAGCAGGATGCCTGCACTGAAGGAATTTGCAGTGCACATCTTTAAACTTCACTGCAGCCTGTGCTCTGTGGCTGTCCTTAATTCCTACTTGCCCTCACCATCTAAGCCAATCTAGCAGAAAAGCTGTTTTGGGAAATATCCTGGTTCCATAAGTCTATGAGACCCAGACTGTGCCACCATCCATCTCATTTGCAAGCTAAGAAGAACAGATAGATAATGGAGAAATTACTTTAAAATCCAGTGGAGTTAGGACAGCTCTTTCTTGGCCTTGTAAATCATGATTCTTTCAGTAGACTGATAATGTAAAGTAGAAAAAATTGAACACACTAAAATGCCAGCGTGATGAAGTGTTTCTGTTCATTAGATTATTCATCAGCCTCACTGGGCACAGAAAAACACACTTCATCTTGTATTTACTAAACCAAAACCCTTCCAGAGGCTCAAATTCAAAACACAGGGAAGTGACTGAAATACCACCCTTTCAAAATTACAGAAATTTGCTTTCTAAAGCAAAGCAGGTAAACATTAAATTCACTGCACTAAAAGGAAAATTGGTACTTTTCACATACATGTGGTAAAGAGGGATTTCCCTCTCCAGTAATTTGTTTCTGAAACAAAACCACCCCTTCCCAAATCAATGGTTTAATCTATTTTAATTCTAATATTTAAAGGAGATAATAATTAATGTCTATCATTAGCAAACTGGTATTTAGCAACATTCAAATTTGTTCTTTTTATTTCAGGGGTGGGGATGCTGGCAGAAATGCAATTTATCTATGCTATTTCTATTAACCACTCAATTAAAGTTGCCAGCTACATCCTGGAGTATTCCCAGGAGTTTTAAGGCCTGGGTTTCATATGGATGGTTCCAGAATGAAACTTGTTATCTTTTTACTTTTCTTCTTTTGATTCCTCAGCAGCAATTTCCTCAGAACTTTGTTGGAGTTAACAAGCCTGTATGACATGAATGCAACTAGTATTGTGATTAATGACTTATCCCAGTAATTGGTATCACATGACTGAAAAAGAGGATTATAAGTAATATCTTTAGGCAGGTATGGAGTTCTGCCACATGCCTCTTCTCCAGCTATGGTGCAATCATTGTCATCTTGCAGCACTGCCCTTTCTTGGAGCTGCTGGAGAACACTTTTATTCCTGCTCTAAAACAAGTGCTTAAGTGAGAACAGTCACAGCCTTCCAGCTGAAGTATGAAAATCAAACATCTTGCCTTGGTTTAACCTCAGAATTAACCCAGGGCTAGTAATCTTCTGCGAAAAATAGCACTCAAAATCTTTTCTGCAGATCCTTTAAAAGTAATCCAGCAGACAGGACATGCATTCCTAAGTTACAGAAACCTCAGGTTCAAATCCATATTTTGATTTAGTATCGAGGTGCTTCCAACACTTAAATCCAACAGCACAGAGTGAGACAGACTCTGCACAGACCAGTCAAGAGTCTGTTCATCCAGGAGGGCTCAAGAGTGAGAGATCAATGCCCAAATCAAACCTGCATCAGGAGAACGTGGTCACAAGGGCCCAAAGGCTTTCCTCATCTTTGATTCCAGGTTCCACCAATGTCTGAACATCCCACCAGACCATGGCACAGGCTTTCACAGAAATGCTCACATTGATGAACCAACATTTCTGATAAAAACCCTTTTCCTGCAGACTCCCCAGTAGCAATAAGTTAACAACCAGCAAGGACACCTCTCCAGTCAGCCACCACTGTAGCTCCTTTGTTAGCACAAACCACCAGGATGGGCCAAGACAAAAAGCTGTGCTTCAACAGGGAACCCCTGAGCCTTTTTAACCAAAGCCATTCTCCAAAGTTCAGAATCTGCTAAGTTCTTCCAGCAAAGAGAAGAAACCAACAGTTTAGTTAGGTTTTGCTTGCAATTAATTTACTTACAAAGACTATAAAAGTTGTGTTCTTCCAGATCTCAAGTATAAAAAAATAAACTCCCTAGAAATAACAACCTTGTTCTTGTTCATAACATTCCTTACAATAAATAGCTAACCCAAGCTTTAAGCAACATAATTATCCATTCACTGTCTAGAGCTTCACTCTGCCTGGGTGTGCTTCCTCCTGTTCTTTCACCACTTTCCATTTGACAATCACACCTGATCTTTGGGAGATCAGCTCCCAGGGAAAGCTTTCAAAGCACAGTCATTCTACAATTAATATTCCACCAAAAAACACCAAGTGCTTTTTGGAGTCTATTTTCAGAATAGAGTCAACTGCCTGGAACAAATCACTGTCTTATTATTACTTTAATATTGCAAGCAGCAACACATGTGGTGTGCCTCATCCAATGGTCCATATAATTCTGTCACAAATTTATCTTATTTACCACTCTCCCAATGGATCTGATATCACCAAACTATCAGGTGATTATGCAATGTTTTCCTTCAGGATAATTATCAAAATATTAAGCATTTGTCTTGGGAAGGGAAGGGGACATCTCACCAGAATCAACCCTTGATTTATTATTGTCTGTTTGCAATTACATGAGGGCTAAAATCCAATCAGCATTTAATGAATTTACTGCATGGCTCAGGGCTGAGAAGGAAGATGAGATTTTTTCCCTCTGCTCCAGTGATTGGACAGTTTCAGTGTTATGCATGTTAACAGTTAACACATCACATATTGAAAATCACTGCTGTGCTTGGTGACTGAACTTTGAGAATTTCTTAAGAGTTTTTGGATGCGGTGTGAGTACTCCACATAAAAGAGAAATTTAATTAAACTTCCTGCAGAAAGCACGACATAATCAGAACCCACTATTGTACAATGATTGTTAATAATAATGAAAACTGACTCTAAAAGCTAAATGGTAGTTCAGGAAACAAGAAAAGTTACATAACATGAGGCAAAAACACCAGATGGATTTTTTCTATGAAATGAGATCTCTTCTTTAAAATTGATTTGTTTTTCTTTTTGATGAATTTGCTTTTCTAACAGGAAAAAAAGAGCTTTACCTCAACACAAGTCTAGACACCATCCTTAGATATTTATTTTTAAGCTGCTAGGAAAGCTCTTCTGATTTTAAGCCTCTCACATTGTGCCAAATCTGCTGTCAGTTTCACGTGGTACATATTAGTTGAAAATACACTTATTGTGAAGTCAAATGTGAGTTATTTAGTGAATCTGTATTAACATAATACAGAGCAGAGAATCTCCTACACCAGAAGCATTAGAGCCACAAAAATCTAAGATATTAAATTTTCCACAAGCATGTAAAAACTGAGAAGCATTTCTCTAAACACTGATAGTATGTTTATGGACTGTGAAAACTAATTTCAAATCTCAGCACACCAAAAGGGAACAGTGAGGAACTGGTGGCTCTGAAAGAAAATACTCAGGACTACCCCATGTGCCCACTCTACAACTCTTTTCATTCCTAAAGAGATGGAGTGTGTCCATAATGGATTTCATCTGTGGGGAAATTCACCATCCTGTTTCTTCACTGCACTCACAAAGATCATAAGTCTCTATTTCCCTCAGTGCCAAAGGCAACGGGAATAAGGGCCTCCTCATAACAACAGGCTGAAATGAAAAATTAGTTTCAAAATGGTTTTGCAGTGTGGAATAGAGTCAGGTACAAAAAGAGAATCAGCTCATGAAATATGTTCTGCAGAGCCCAACAAAAGCTGAATGAAAACCATATGCAACCGAAGAAAAATGGATTTACAGAAAAAAGCAATCCATAGCCTCACCAGCTTTTGCAGTACTTTGGAAACCTGCTGCAATAAAATATCCCCTTATTTTATGCTAAGCACTGAGTGAGCCTTCCCAGATGGGCACAGGGGCTTTACTGTCAGGATTTAATGAAAATACAGTTATTCTTCTTACCATTTTTATTATATCTTCTGATGATATATAAACCCTAAACAACTTTGCTGTGAATAAACCCAGCATTACTTAAACAGCTGATGCTACAATTTATCATTAATCTCTTTCCCAGAGTGTACTTACATGGCTAAACTACAGATTCTGGCATCAAATCTGAGGCTGATACCTCAGCAAAGGAGATATGCAGCATTCCTTGTAGTTACCCCTGGTGTATATCAAATTCACACTATGAATTTTACTTCTTTCATATTCCAGTGTCCTGAAAGAAGGCATGATGCAATTTGCTGGTGGCTCAAAAATAAATGGAGCAAATTGGGTGGGTGGGGGAGAAATTTAAATTAACCACAGACTTCAACAAGCCAAAAACACAGGTAACTTCAGGACAGGGTATGACAGATCACAGACATTGTAGGGTATGACAGATCACAGACATTGTAAAGACACAACAATTTTTAGGAACTATTTCATGACCTCATGGCTTGCAGCTGGGCCACTCATTACAAGTTGGGCTGCAACATAATTAGGAAACAGAGTGCATGACCACAACACTGAATTGCAAAACAAGCTGTGAGAAAGTTTCTGCAAATGGTTACAACAACAAAGAAAGAGTTCGTACCTAATGTTTCTCAAACCTTCAAGTGATGGTCAGTTGCTCATTTAGAGATACAACTATAATTATTCAGATTCTCACAGTGTGCAGAAACATATGGGAAAGAAGACAAAAATAAAATGTGACAGAAGATGGTTTTTACTCTTCCAGGAGAAAGAATCTCACATACTGCATTACAGCTGAGGACATCAATTTTAGAGGACAAATAAGTGCTTTACACTCGTGTGAGTAAATAACAATATTTTATTTACTCACACGAGTGTAAAGCACTTATCAGTCTTCCCCAAAACTTTACACATTAACTTACCTCTCCCTTCTGAACCAAAACCCTAAAGACTTATCAACTATTAACAGAGAGCCAAACAGAACCAGTTGTCTGGTCAAAATCTCCTGAGAGATGGTGAAGAAAAGAAAAATAAACAGAGAAAAAGTAGGAAGTCTTATCAACTTACTTTGCTTGTAGAGAAGCCAAAGCATCTGAGAACTTGTTGTTAAGAAATAAATCCAGAGCTGCCATACATTCACGCAGTGCCACGTTGAGGTCTGACGTGGATGACCTGCCAGAAGAGACAAGCTCAGCACATCTGTTCTCCTACCAGTGCATTATTGCTGCACTTGAACCTCCCTTCCTCAAACCCAGATTTATTCCCTTGCATAACCTGCTATTTTATCTTTAGTGATTGCAAGAAGTGAAAGTGACTCCTATTATGTTTGTGGATTTGGGGTTTTGGAGTTTTTTTTTAACTATGCTTTCACCAAGTAACATGTGAAAGAGACGGAAGGTTTTTTCTGAAAAAAACCAAAACAAACTGCACACACTTTATGGTAAGAACCTGGAAATGCTGAATTTGCCATGTGGGAGCACAGCAATTTGATGAGCTCAGGTAGCAGGAACACAGAAGCACTGGGTGACAATGCACATCTCACTGTAAGGCTGCCAGACTCCAGCTGGTGACATCATGATCATGTTATCACTTTAGGGATGAGACATTGTCAATCTGCATCAGAATATTACACCAACTGCTGCTGGAGCATCTGCCTTCATTCAGCTCATGTTCAGAGTGGCGCCTCACCAACAAACCACTACAAACTCACAGGTGGGTTAACACTTCCCATTGTGCATCTTTGTGGGAACATCACTGTCTCTGAGAAGTGCCACTGCACTCAGAATAAACTACTGTGGTATCTCAAAGTCAGAAGATTCTCAGTTACTTACTCTGGCTGTACTTTTCTCCTTTACAACATTCAGATGTCAGCCTGACCTGTCACAAGGCTTCTCAGCTGGTCTTTAAATTATTGGCAATAGGATAATACAGACCAGCTGAGTTAGTTTGGCCCAAGTTCATCACCACCAGAACTGCTGGACAAAAAAAAAATCCACAAAAGAAACAATAAAGCCTTGCACTAATGAAGTTAAGGTCACCTAGGCAGTGTTAGGACACTGAAACATCTGCATCTAATGATCAAAGAGCTACCCCGCACTAATATATTGTATACAAGCATGTAGAAAACATCCTCTAACAAAATACAAACAAATCCTCACCATGTTCCTGATTCTGAACAGCTCTAACTAATGTGATCTATCTTGTGACTTAGAAACTGTGTTAGTTCCTTAAAAAGTAGCACAACACAGAATGCTGAAAGGAAAACCAGAAAGCAAAGTCCTGATAACATCTTAAGGAGAAGGCAGGGGAGCACAGCACGAGCAGATAGCATCAGTAATAACCACCCACTGCAGCAGTGGTTTGATTTTGGTTTCACAAATAATGACTGCAAAGAAATAGAGTTTAATTATATATACAAAAAGCAGGACTAAATTTGAGACAAACACTATGTGACACTGTTCCTAGTGGCTTTGTCATCTCAACTTCAGCTCCACTGCAAATCCTTTTGCACCCAAGACACTCTGTGAGTGCTTTGCAAGCATTGATTAACCAAGTTTTGGCATCCGCCTCATACAAAATGCAATATCATGTCTGCCTCCTCTGAGCTATTCTGAGCCCTGCTTAATTATTAAAACTCGGTCAATTATTGCTTATTGTATTAAAACTCCTACCTTTCTGGTTTTAAATCTGTGTCCCTGAACCAAGTAATATATTTAACAATAAAGCACATCTTCACCTGTTTTAAAATATTTAGACTAGTAGCATTTTACCTGGGTTTTTTGGTTTTTTTGTTTCTTGTCATGCAGCAGAATTACCCCATTCAATACAAATAAACCTTTTCAAAATGCTCCTTTGAAACAGAAAGATGACAAAGAATAAAACCACTGCTGAAGCTCAAAGCAGAAACAAGATACTGTAATTATTGGCATCTTTTCTGGAATAACAACACACACTGCTACCCACAGCAGCACCACAAGCAGCAAATTTCCCTCATACTCCAAGGAAACCTGCACAGGATGCAGCTCCCAAGCCAAGTTAAGACCTGGGTAAAATACACACCTCGCATAAATGCTACGAACCATCACTTGTCCCTGTTAACAACAGGGCAGAAATGCTTTAAACTCGAGGGTGCTCAGCATTTTAGCGAACTGATTAGTCATGCTTCGGGGGGCTGCAGATCCCTCCTGCTTCCAACAGCGGGATCAGAACTGCCTCAAAGCCAAACGCAAAATGCTGCGTGCTGCTACTCACCGCTCTGCCGAGTGTCCTGCGCGTTCTGACATAGTCATTGCAAGCCCGCTCAGCTTTCGGGCTCCAACATCGGCAGCGCTCGGTGCTCCTGAGCCGGCTGCGAGCGCCAGCCCCGGTGGGAGCGCAGGGCAGCGCCTGCTGCGGCACCGCTCTGCGATTGGGCACTGCGGGGAACGGGAGCATCGCTAATCCACCGGCCACATCCTACAAACCTGCATAATCCACCGGCCACATCCTACAAACCCGCATAATCCACCGGCCACATCCTACAAACCCGGCCGTGCCACAGCCGGCTCATGTGCCACGGCATCCAAATGCAGCTGGATACCTCCAGTGTAGCAGGGGCTGGCGGCTGCCAGCCTATCTCTGATCTACAGACCTGTCTGGAACGAGCAGCAGCAGCACTGGCCACCTTTCCTCCTGCCCAGAGCAGGCAGAAGCCAAATCCCCTTGTAATTACAGCCCTGAAACAACAAGAATTACTGCATGTGGCAGTGGCCCACATCAGAAAGCTGCGAACCAGAACGGAGAGCCAAGCGAGAGCAGCTGACAGGCGGCACTCAGGCAGTAATTGCTGCGAATGTGAGAACCACGCAGGCGAGAGACAAAGCAAGTGCTTCTTCCCAGCAAGGATTGTCCACAAAACAGGCTCCGATCCAGCAGCCAAACTGCTGCTTCTCGTTAGTTGCTGTACCTTCGGGAGGAACTGGGACTTTACACGCTGTTTGTAACAATCTCTCTTTAATGCCATGGAAAATGAGGCGACTTGGCACTAACAATTTAATCAGTGGAGTGAGTGCATCTGGCTGATTTTGCCCAAAATGCACCAGTGAATTCCCCTGAATGGCTTTGCTGGCACATCAGCTGTACCAGCCCTGTACACAACTACAAGCAGCAGTACCAGTCCTTCCACTCATTACAAGAGCCGGACTGTGGAAGTTGATCAGCCATGATCTACTTACATAAATTAGTTTCTCCAAGAGCATCTAATGGCAGAAATTATCTGTTTGCTAGATTACCCAAAGCAGTACCAATAATGAAGACATACACTGCAGAAGGAAGACCCAAAAATGATAAACTAGCAAAGGACAATTCCAGGAAGACACTCTGAAGCCATTAATATACATGATTAAATCTCTTGCTGGTTTTATGGCATCCTGTACAGAAAAGCCTGTGCTGCATTTGGTACAAAAATTACTGTAATAGATCCACAGGCTGTCCCAATAATGACTCCATTACATGCTCCTAACAGCATTGTGTACCTGGGCCACAGCAGGAGATAAAATATATTACTGGGTTTTTTTCCCTAGCTGGCAATAACTACTGGTTACAACCTAAAATTAACTGGCTGGTTCCATGGCAGGATCACGGGCTACTCTGAAAAGGTTTTTCATCATTCTCACTAGATGTTTGTACAATTTCTAATTAAAACTGTATTCTCCAAATAGTCCTTAAAGCCCTGTATGGTGAAGGCTCTGGCTGTCTCTGCCAAGTTCTTCAAGACTTGATTTGGCAGGATTTATTTGAATACCACTTCTCTAGAAAAAACTGTATGCTCAGACAACCTTCAGTATGCAACCTCTCCCTCCCCACATAGATGTATGCTTTTTTTTAAGTAAAGAAAACAACTGTAAGAACCTCAGATCTGAAATATTTCCACATTTAGGCCATTTCCCGGCTGGTTTTACAAGGTTCTTTCCTTTCTCGCTTTTGGGCAGCAGGTTTTGCAAGGACAGTCATATGGTTCTTCTTGTGGTTTTGTTATTCATGAAATCGTTGTTCTCTGCCCCAGGGAGCACGAGAGGGGTTGCTTCACAAATCACAACCACAGCACATCCTGGGAGTTGCAGCTCTCCTTACTCTGCTGCATCCCCACTGTCTCCAGCTCCTTGGAATATCCCAGGCAATGCCCCTTCTACTTAAGTACCAGATCCCTTCTATGTCAACAGCAGTACCAAACAAAATGAATAAGCAAAAATAAGCAAAACTAAAATCTGGAATACTAATGAACAGTAAAGCATCTTAAAAAATAATGTTTTCCATTGTCAAAAGGAAAGAGACACATAGACACATGATTTTTGAGCATGGGAGTTACCATATTTATGTATAATTTTATTTCACTGTCTGCATGATGTTGGCTGGTTTCTTACTATGAGTTTGCAGTGCATAAGCTTTGTGATTTGTCACCGGGTTTTACAGACTTCTTCAATAAAAAAAGCATCTTGAACCTTTTACTGTGCAAAATTCTAAAATACTCAGCCTCAGTAATTATCAGAACTTTACAAAGAAAGGTAAGGCTGAGGTTTGTGCCTTTGTAGTAATGCTTTTAATAGTAATTCAAGAGCTCCTTCAGTACTGTGAAACATTAAAAGCAAGTTAAATCAGTCATATCCTAAAATATGGATGCATTTCTCTGCCAAATCTACCTTATCTGCATAAGTCAGCTGAGGTTGCATGCATGGGTAGCTTCATTTGGAGGAGGAGAATAAAACACAAAGAATCAAACACCACTTAAGCTTCACCAGTGCTAACACTTCAATCAGTCACAGATGTGGGAGCCTCCCAAAGCACATTTCAAAGGCCTCAGTTTCAGTGTTAAGGAAAGTTCCCTGTCTGAGCATCCAGGAGCCACTGGCAGTCACAGTGAGCTCCTGGATGGGGCCAAAGCCCCTTCAGAGCTGCACATCCCACACTCACAGTGAGACAGGCTCCACCTCAAGTTTACTATAACAGAGTCTCAGATGTCCCAGTCCTTTAATTTATTTCATCTTGGTACAATCACAAAATAACAGCTTGAGCTGGTGCCTCAGAGGGACCCCCAGGCTTTTATCCCCTCACAGTCTATGCAGGGAAAAGGCTGGGGGTCTTCATTCCCTGCTGTGTCCCCAAGAGTTCCTCCCTGGGCCCTTTTCGTGCAAAGGCTCAGCAGTTCACATCCCATGGCACCACCACTGACGCCACGATGTCCTTCCCACTGCCTCTTTACAAAAGATGTGGAAATATGGAAATTCTTCTTGCCATGACACCATTTTCTGTCCTCCTAGTGCTGGATAATCACAGGGACCATCAGGAGATACCTGGGGTTACCTCCTTTAGCCTTTTCCACATCATTCCTAAATCCACTATTACTTTTCTAAATAGTTGACTTCTTTGAGCAACACTGCACTACAAGTTGTCAGCCTGAAAAAAATCTCAACATTCAAAGAGAACAAAAAGCACAACACTTGGGAAGAATTCTTTTCTTCTGCAAGCATTTCCAAACCCGCATGAGATCAGAAATAATCTTGCATGAAAAGACCAAATAAGCAGTTCTCACAATAATTTGTGACTATTCAGTTTTCAGACAATACAGAAATATCTTCATAATTCAAAAGCAAATAAGTTAATGCAAGAAAATTAATTCTCCCATATCCCTTCCTGTTCTATGTGCCAAGCTGTTAATACCTCAGCATTTATCTTTCTGTGTTCCTGAACACTTTTCTGGCCCATGTCTAAGACTCCTCAGTGCTGCAGAAATGCCATTACTTCAACAACAAAGCAA
Source organism: Ammospiza nelsoni (assembly GCF_027579445.1). Classification (NCBI taxonomy): domain Eukaryota; kingdom Metazoa; phylum Chordata; class Aves; order Passeriformes; family Passerellidae; genus Ammospiza; species Ammospiza nelsoni. The sequence goes on from NC_080641.1 coordinate 30,317,029, forward strand.
CTGGAAAGGTTTCAATATTCATATTCTCCAAATATTCTGCACAGAGACACAACAGTGATTCAACTCTGGAATTCATAGTATTTCAAGTTGTACATGGAGTATGACACCATTTATTTTTGAAGTTAATTCAGCTCTCAAATCACTGAGTTATTGATGCCTCAGCAATGTCAAAGGTCTTTAAAAAAAGCTCTTCCATTCCAGCAAAAGCTCACAAATCAAAGGGTTGTGACAAAGCAGTGCAGTGAGCAGCACAAAGACCAGGGAATTGGCAGAGAATCGTGTTCTGCCCTTGGTCCCACCATGTTTAACTTGGACCAAGCAGGATCTAGTTTGCATTAGGCTCACAGTTCTCATCCTGTATTTGAATGGGCAAACAGTGCAATAAATTCATTAAGATAGGTTTGTTCAGACAAATAAAATGTAGTGGTGTCATTTCTGTGTTCCCTTTCCTTGTTGTGCTGCCATGACTGCTCAGAGGGTGAAATGCACCACTGTGGGTGAGCACTCCCAGGCAGCAGAACTGCCTGCATCAGACAGAATGAAAATATATAAAAAGACACAATCCAGTCTGGAATATTACAAAAATAAGCCCAAAGTCCTGCAACAGCACTGATCTATTGAAATGTACAAAGAAAAAGTTACCTCACACAGGATCAACATTGAAATTAAACAAATACATTCAGAATTACAGAAATTAACAGTATTGCTGCAATTAGGAGTAAATTTTCATCATCAATCACACCACAGTAATGTTTAGCAAGCATTAATAGCTCTTATTTTTAAATTCAGATGATCTACAATCTTTGTCACTTTGAAGGGCATGTGTGATTGTTATCATTTAAAGAACCTTATAATACCCACTTGCTCTTTTTTCCAAGTCCTCTGACTTTTCAGTTTTCCTGCCTCTGGTCCACCTACACTTCTGACATAGTTATTCTCAATTTTTAAAGGTCTAATCCTCATCTCACTAAAATTAATGAGAAAAAAAAAATCAGCAAGAGCTGCACTAGCCCACTACCATGCAATGGTACTGAGCACAATTAGGTACCCAGCAAACAAACAAAGCATGAACAAAATGCAAACTCACTCTGCTGTGTCTGGTTTGTACTTTTTTATGCTTACACTTCACTTCTTTCAGACTTCAATGTGGTGACCAACATAGAAGGGATGAAATACACATTCTAGCCCAAAAAGCATTTTCCTGCAGTACTTCATGTGAGTTGAAATGCTTCTTTGTTTGGTTTTATTTCATTTGATTGTGTTTGTTTCTTTGTTTTTTATTAAATCTAAGCAAAGTCTTTTCAAAATAAATTACTCTGTAACATGTTTTGTTGCAACTCTAAAAAATGCTTTTTAAAATCATTCCACTACTGAACAGTATCTTATGGTCCCATAGAAATAATATGTAGGAATGACACAAAATACCTGAGCAAATAGGGGTTGCTGCTTTGCCTGTAATCATTGCTTTATGTGACATTACAGATTATGTTTCCCTGAGAGCTTCCAACAGCCTGAGTTTATTCTTCACAAGTCACCTGCAAAGCATACTTCACAGCACCTTGATCACTAACAATGCCACCTTCTCTCCAATTAAGTAAAAATTCAAGCATGGCACTTCAATACACCTGTACAGTTCTCTGAACGTGCCCACTGAATCAATACTCAAGAACAGAAAAAGAAGTTTCAGTAGAAAGTTGTCTTGGCACTCAGCATTGCCAAGGCCTTTTTGAAGAGTTATTCTTTGGCACAGTGGTTTCAAGAAGAAAATAGTTATTATTCTCTCCATTTCAGAGTGCAAAAACAACTAAGCAAACTACCTGAGGAGAATAAACAAAGAAAACCAAAACAAGTGAGGCTGATGTTGAACTCTGATTCAGTTAGCTTGGGATCTTTCTGTCAATTTTTTTTGTTCTGACAGGAAACAAGGATTGGTAAAAAGTAAGTTTTAATGCAGATGCAGTGAGAAGATTTCATGAGTTCAGGATGGCAATTTTAGTCAGAAAGAAATGTAAAATGACATCCAAGTTCAGTACTGCATTCTGTTTGATACACAGCTGAGGCTCCAGCCATTGAGTCAAGTGTATCTGAATGACCATCCTTAGATGGAGACTTTTCTTCTCACAATTGCTTTTTCACAACAGATGACTCAAAGTTTTATTATCAAGTTGAAGACAACAGCTGAAAATCTCTAAAATGGGAGGTGTCATTTTTCATCATCCCTGCTCAAATATCTGTTTACTTTTCAGTTCCAATCATTCCACTAGATCATTTTTCCTCCAACGATGATCTGATAATCTCAATCTATTCCCAAAACACACATGATACCTAAAGAAACCACAAATTCAGATCTGTGGAAACACTGTCTGGGAGCTTCACTGGGAATTTAAAGGAGCGATTTAAGTAAAATGTGGGCTACAATAAGGAAATAGTAATCTTTTCCCACAAACTAGCCAAAATCCTGATAGATCTTTTCAACACTTTGTAGCACAGTACTGCAAACACCTGAATCCCTTTAGATCCCAGAGCAGTGTCACCCTGGAATGGGAGAGCTGGTTCCAGCAGATGGAGCTCCAGAAAGGCGATGAGGAGCCAGCACCGAGAGCTCCAGCAGCTTCAGTAACACAGACTTTGGGGACAACCTGCCCCACCTGGAAAATTCACCCAGCTCCCTCCTGCTTCTAAATATTTCTGCACACATTGTTCCCCACGCTCAGAACTTCCTGAAGCACAATGCAACTGCAGTCCCTCAGCCTGCTGCTACTGTCAGTGCAAACACAGCACCTACGGTATCATTTAACATCATTATTACACACAGCCCACCTCTCCAGCCTGGAGTTAAAAAATACTTTTTAAATTGCTGGGCCATCTGTTAAAGAATTATGGAGCATGGAAAAAAATTATATAAAACTCTTAAAAACTACAGAATCATAGAATTCACAGGGCTGGAAAGGACTTTGAACATTATCTCATTCCATACCTGTGCTGGGGGCAGGCACACCTTCCACTACACAAAGTTGCTCAGAGCCCCATCCAACCAGACCCTGAGCACTTCCAGGAGGGGTTATATATATAAATACTAATAGACAGGTCATTTTTGATCATTAGCAAGTGTAGCACTCTAGATTTTTAAATCCCACAGGACTTTGCTGCTTTAAATGCCACTAGACCACCTCTTTTGATCTCTGTAATAACTCTAACATTAATATCAATGCCACCAAAAAAGAGCACTATTGTACAGCTTCTATAATCTAAAGTTCAGGAAATGGTTTTTCCCATCATGGTTTCTTCAGCAGAAGTAAAGTCTCAGGTAAATGTTTGCTGTTTTCAACTTTAAGATAAAGGGAAAGTGTGCAGCCAGAGAGAGAGCACACCACTGCTCCAAACACCTGATGAAGAGCCGCGAACAGAGCCATTACCACTCTTCTAAGCAGCAAACTTCTCCAACAAATGCACTTTTAAAAGCTTCTGCTCCTGCACAGATGATTATAAATGTCTTATGTCAAATACAGAATCCACAAGCCGACCTTTAACGCAGCCATGTCTACAATTTAACACACCGTCATCATGGGGGAAGAATGTTATTTGCAGACTGATTCAGCTTTGAAGAAACAACTCTCACACGCACACAATGGAAGTTTATGTATTTTAGGGGCAGTGGGAGTGCACACCTGGAATGGAGAAAGTTATCCACCTGCAGCTCCCTCTTGAGGGTACTGAGTTACAGGGTAAAGAACAGCTGTCAAGGTGTGTTGCAAGCTGCACAAACAGGAGCTCAAGCAAAAGGACCTGGTCTTCCACAGACATGACACGCTCTTCAGCAACCCTTTGAAGCCCAAAGGCAATTTGCATGTAACTACTGAAGGGCTGCTGCGCAGGTATGTAATTAGCTCAAGCTAATGCTCTTGTCTAAGAAAAAAGAAAACCCCCTCAAAGTGCAAGAACGAGTTTGTGCCTGCTCAGCCGGCACAGGTGGGCACAGCGGGGTCAGCCCGGTGGCCGGAGCGGTCCGTGGGGTGGCCCGGTCGGTCCCGGCCTGGGCAGCCCTTGCCCACGGGCCGCAGGCGGCTCCGGCCCCAGCCCCGAGCAGGGGCCCGGGGGCCCGACCTGCCCTCAGGGGCCGCAGCGCCCAGAACCCCACGCCCTCACACCCCTCACACCGTCCCGCGGCCGGACCCTCCGCTCCGGCCGCTCCTCCCGCCCGGGCCGGAGCACCCCCAGAGCCCGATGAGGCGGCGCTGTCCCTGGCGACCCCCGGCCCGGCCCCCCGGCCCGCCCCAGCCTCGTACCGAGCACCGGCGCTGCCGGCCGGCTGGGCGTCCATGGAGGCGTCGCGACGGGCAGCGGCTGAGGGCAAGGCGGGCGGGCGGCGGGCTCGGCTGGCGCTGCTGCTGCTACTGCTGCTCCCCGGCGGCCGCCGCAGCCCGCTCGCATGGTGTGCGTGGAGCGGCGGCAGCCGGAGCCTCGGCGCATGTTCGGGCAGGGCCGGGCCGGGCCGGGCCGGGCGGAGGGGCCGCCCCCGCAGGTGAGCGGCTGCGGCAGCGCCCGCCCTCCGCCGGCGGCGGGGATGGGATGGGATGGGATGGGATGGGATGGGATGGGATGGGATGGTAATGGGGATGGGAGGGCACCGGGGGAACGCGGTGCTGCCCCGGGGTTACGGTCCCACCGCAGCGCTCGGGCGGGACCCGGGCGTGTCGCTCTGCACCGGGAACGGCCCAGAGGAACGCGGGCATCGCTTGCGTGTGCTGGAATTGAGAGTCGTTAATTCCTCTCGAGAAGAAGCATGAGGAAAACATAATTCATATTTCGCCAGGTTTTCAATTAGCTGCACTCTGCAGCTGCTGCCAAGGCAGGGTTTGCCAGGGTGCAGCTGTCTACCCCCAGCGAGTTGTAGCACAGGGGTAACACCCCACAGGGCTCAGACATCAGAGGGACCAAGTTATGACTAAATCACAAAAATAATTAGACTTAACTAATTAAATTCTTTCATTTGTTCATTAACATAAAATTAATAAACAAAATAAATATTTACAATTTTAACTTGCCTCTTCCCTTAAAGAAAACCAAACCCACTGAAATTGCAAATAGAATATGCAATACTGAAAAAATTTGCATTATTTTGGCCATTATTTATGTTATAGTCGTATCAATCACGCAGCTTCAGGGTTACGGGGATAACAGTTCAGAAGAGATTAACAAAAGAAAGGAGCCTGTGCAAGGAAATGAACAAGGCAAAGGAAGGCAAAGGTATACGCGGCCGAGGGAGTGGCAGGACAAACAGAAGGACTGGGTTGACATAAAGAAACAATGGGCACATTAACGGGAACAGTGGGTGTATAAGGTTAAAAAAAGAAGGAATTTATTAGCTGCACACCGACAATGTGGCTCGTGAGGTGAGGAACAAGGGGTGGGTGGCAGGACGGGCTCACGCTCCAGCGCTCGGGGTGCAGCTGCTCCCAGAGCCGAGGCAGACATCCAGAGACTGGAGGATGATTCCCTCTTCTGACACCAGCCAACAAGTCATGATTGTCTCCACTAAATCAAGCGTTTTGGCTCAGTGAGGGATAGCAAAAAGAGTTGTGACAAGCACCTTCCCGTGCTTTCTTTGCCAAAAGAGCTGCTTTGGTACAAATGCAAGCCCACGTTTTCCAGAATAAAACACCTGTTTACATACATTCCATTTTCTGGATTGTGAGGCTCATACATTCCAGCTCCCAGCGTTCACCATGAAGCCAGACCTCCTGTGCCGTTCTGCACTTCAGCCCATTGTCAGTAGCCAGTCACAGCTAACTTAAACAACATTTTTATTAATAAAATCACCAAAATATACTCTAAATTGCTTTTTACAACTTTTAGAATTAGATGTTGTATTAGTAGTATTAATAGTATTGTATGTTTTGTTAATTAATAGTATCGTATATTTGAGAACAGCTCTGCTTTTAATATCTGACAGTAAAATAAAATAAATATTTTAAGTTAAATGGATAGCATATTAAAGAAAATTAGAGAATTTAAATACATGAGTTTAACATTCAACAAGTACTTTACCTTTTTCAGGATTCAGGGTCAGCGATTTGAGCTTCAACTGAATTATTTATTCAGTAAAAATTATTGCTGAATGTGGGCCCAGAATGAGATTCACACTCCAAAATCCTCAGAACTGTCTGGAACTCAAGGATTCTAATTTTAAAAATAAGGAGGTCTCAGCAGAGCTTCAGTAAGTATTAAAAAAAATCTACAAGGATTTTACCTAAAAACCCACCAAGTCTTTTAAAATGACTTTTTTCTTTGTAAGTGACCACACCTGTTCATGTAGCATCTCAGGAGAGACTGCATTCTATGGAAAACCATCCTAAAGATCTTCTGGCTTTGAATACAAACATTTCAGTGCTAGTCTCAAGAGAATAAACAGTAATTCTGGCCACACAGGAGAATCAGTCTGTGTGGATCAGAGAGAGCTGGCACATGCAAACCTGAGAGAGCTGGCAACTTGCAGTGTTACAGGATCTCTTGGCCAGGACAGACCTCTGAAGTCAAAAGCAAGAATTTCTCCCTGTATTACTAGCAAAATAAACCCTCAAACATCTTGTATAAAACAGTACTTCTGTTAAATACTTTATTTATTTCCAGTTATTTGTATAGTCCTGTATAGGACTGCAACTGGCTGCTTACACCAACAGAGAAAACACCTCATAACTTTGATCCTATCTACAGGTTACAAAAGTAAAATGGGATAAAATTCCTTTTACTCTGCTCAAGGTTGTGTTTCCAGATTAGAGCAGTTATGTAAGAACTGTGAGACCTGTTATCACTTACACAACAGGAAATGGCTTCGCATTAAGTGGTTTGTCCATACTCACTTATTAAATCAGCAAGAGATAACTAGAAACAACATCCTGACCTCCTGAACACACATCCAAACAATGCAGCATTTTCCCCCCTCTATCACCTGCTCTAAAAACTAATGCTCTTTGTTTTCAGTTAAAATCTAAAGTCCAGGCAGCTCCAGATGTCTCCATTTTGGCACCACAGGAATTCTGAAGTATTCTGAGCAAGGAATGGGAATGCAGCTCTGTTATTGATGTGTGTTTTGCTACTCCTCGTTTCTTTAAAGAGCTTGTGGATAAAAATGACTTCTGTTTCAGGATATTACTGACTGATGGCTTGTCAGCTGAGCAATTACAAGTTCCTTCCCACCTTTTCTGGGATAACATTATGCTGTCTTCCCTCCCTTCCTCTTTACTTCTGTGCCTTTTCTAATTTAAGTCTTGGAGGTCCCTGCAAACACAATTCTGCAGAGAATTCAAGAGTTCAGTAACGCTAACATAAGCAACTAAACTCCAATCTGCCTACCACAAAAAAAAAAAAAAAAAAACCAAAAAAGATCTTTGATTAGGGAAAATCACTGTTCTCTTCCTTCTTATAAGAAAAAATGGATTCATCTGAAAGCCAGTCTTCATGTTCACTCTGGTTAACAACAGAATTAAATTCAAGAGTATTCAATTACATGATATAGAATTCCATAAGAAGAAAACAGGACTTTGGTTGCCAATATTTTGAACATATGTGTTACTTTCCCAACCTTACCCTCTGTTATCTAAATCTGGTTTAATCTAAATTACCATTCTGTCAGTATTGCAAACACAAAACCATGAGTTTGCACATCCCTGCACACAATGACTTAGAAGATTCAGGCTAAAGCACAATTGAAACACTCCAATACTGAAGTCATAATTTAGTAAATATTCAAATTCTGAAACAGCCAATTAAAACTTAGGTAGGTAAATGAAAGTGTTGAGAAGTTACTGGGGAAATAACACAAGACAACACAATTCTGCCACTGGATCCTGTTCCTGTGAAGGTGACCCATGGCAGGTGTGAAAGGTGGCAAAGGCCACACACACCAGGCTGCAGTCAGGACACCTCACACTGAATTAAATTCACACAATGCCTCACATCTCACAGCACCCTCTTGAAAAAACAGGCAAACAGTTCACATTTATGTACTTAAACTTTATTTCTTCATAATTACAGGCTATTGTTAGAATTTTTAAACAAAAGGGAACTCTATAAATAGAGGCTAATCCCACCTGAACAAGTTGTTTAAAAAAAAAAACCAACAAAACAAACAGTTAAAACTTCATAAAGTAATGCCATTTAGCTCACAGCAGTGGTTTGTTGGTAGTCTGAGTAAAAGTCCTATAGTCAGAGTCAGTAACATGAAATGTAACATCAAATGACTCAAAACTTTAAATCCCATAAAGGAAAGCAGGAATATATATATAATATATACATATAATATTGTGTTGGTCCACTGAGTATACATTTTTAACAAAAGATAAGAAACTATGTAATCCAGTTAAGCATATGATTTGCAAGATTAGTGTACACTCATTACAAAGATGTATAAGATAAGTTATAACTATTTAATACTTGCAAAATTTTAAGTTACTTTTTTTTGAGCAGGTGTTCAAATGCTCATCTCCCAGTGCAAAAGAAAAACCATCCCAGTCAGGTTACTCATTTTTTCTTAAAAAATTGAAAACCCTCAAACTCGTGCAACAGCAGCATTGACAGGTAATGGGAAGAGCTTAAATATACTGAAGTGTGGCTGAGTTCTCCCCCTTTGCCCCAGTGCTTTGTGTTGAAACACTTCAATTTCCTCAAAAGAAATACCACAGGTTAAAAGTGCAAGAAAAAAACCCCTTCTAGATGTTTATGCTGCTGCCATCCATTTTTCTTAGATAGGGCACAAGATTCTTGTTTTTTGGAATTATTTTAATGAAACTGATTTTCCAAATAGAATTCATTCAAAATGAACAATAAGTTATTTTCATTAACATTCTATCAATCCTACTCTGACTCAGTGACCATTCAGAAATCATTCAGTTTAAGGTGCAACTATCAGTTGGCATTCAATAAATTACATATACAGAAAACAATTGTGGTTAAAAAAAATAGAAATCAGACTACCTGTTTTTTCTTTCTATTTTCAATCCTATGTCAAATGGAACTCATTAAGTTGCCAGTTCAGCTGCATATTTCACAGGCAAATGTGGCTCAAGTAGCAGTGGGGTCTCACAATTTGACAGTCACCTTAGCCAACAGCAAATGCACATGAATTTTCAGTTTAATTTGCTTTATAAAACAAAATAACAGGTCTGTCTTAAAACCTATGATCATGCAGGAAAAGCAATAAAAGTTTCAGAAAGACATACTCTTTCTGATGGAGACTTCATGAAGATTATGTTAAACCCAACATAAAATCTTCAATGAGGAGAAAAAGAATCTATATGCATACATATAAAATAAAGCACTCTCCAACTCTGGCATTACTAAAACCCCTTCAGAAGAAGAAAAGGTTTCCAGTGACTAACTGCTTGATGGGAGACAGTCAGCCATGACAGAATAATTGCTGTGTTCACTTTATGCTCAATTACCAACTGCTGATAGATTACAGTCAAACCCCAATCTCTCTAACTGCATTTTAAACTGATTTGCTTTCAGCTGGGAAAAGTACTTTGCTCTCCTGAAAACTTGAGAGAAACTGAATGCTAAACTTAACAATTATTCAAACAATAACCAAAAGGATTAAATTTAGCAGGAACATTCACATCACTTTCAGAAATTTAAAACCTTTCATAGTTTCTTGTATATATGCATTTTCTGATTAACATTTAAATAGGTTAGGTACTCAGGAAAAGGGACAAAACAGTTTACATCAGATAAATCTTATTCTAGACTTCATGCTTCTGATATTTCAGATTTACTGAGTGCAATAGCCAGTTCCAAGTCTTCTTGCTCTTGCTGTTTTAGTCTTGCCAATCTTTCTTTTTCTTCTCTCTCACTTTCTCTCTTAGCCCATTCAATCATGTCTTCCTCAGTAGAATACTGCAAATTTAAAAGACAAAATAATACAGATTAATAATACAGTGAAAATTATTACTGTCCAAACAGTCAGTTTAAGGGAAAATTAGTTTCTCAATAATTGTACATATTCTAGTCTTCAAATATTACTTGTTTTGTAGTTGTAATAGACTATATTGGATTAGTCTAAGGTTTAACAATTAAGAAGTGCACTGAAGCCATCAAAAGGATGTATTTTAATGAAATATGCCATGTTTCAAATTTCAGTATTAAGTTTCTAAAACATTACTGAGCAGAAAGTGCTATAATTTAAATACAGTTTTATTTGGTTAAATACCAGTCCATACAAGAAAACCTTTGAATAAATCAGGAGAACATTTTGCAAAGCACACTCCTATTCACACTGTAGGCTGTCCTGATTTATTCTGCTTTCATTAGGGATGACTTTTTCAGTGAAAATGACTGCAAAAATTTAGCTGTAGACTGACTGTTTCTGAATGTGCAGATGACAAATATTGCTGCCAAGAAGCAGCAAAATGATAAGGGTAACTGTGGAGTTAGAAAGCTGGTAGTAATACAGAGAAAGGTCAGCATGATATTAGAGGGGAAAAAAGAACAGATTATTTCCATGGATATTGATGAGAACTGATTGTGAACTAAACACCTCTGGCACAATGGTTATAAATCAGAGAGAGCTAAGGGTATTATCTTAAATAAAACACAAAAGATTATGCTAAAGTTTCTTCCTAGCAAACATGCAGAAAAATGAAGAGGTAGGTGAAGCCTGTGTCCTCACAGATGTCCCAGCATTAACTGAAAGGGTTAGAGGTTAGAGACTCCAGATCTCTGCCCTGAGCTGCTTCTTGGGGAAATAAAAGCAGAAACACCTCAGTTTTCTCCATGGTGCACTCAGTATTTTCAGTAACTGCAGCTGGAAAATAACACTATTTCCTTCACAAAGACAATGAACATTTTTGCCACTCCTCTCAAAGTGGCTTCTCAGTCTCCCTAACTGCTGCCACGGATGGATAACCACATTTCAGAAGTTACCATGCTCCAAGACACACCAACCAGTGCAAGTCTACTTTGAGAGCCTGACAATCCTTAGTTTACTTCAATCAAGCATGTAGCTTATTAGGCCTGAACAGAGAGAGCAGTATGGTCAAGATACTGTAAATGCAAATTGCATTTAACAGGATTGAAAGTGAGATGATGCCTTTCAAAACCTCTACTTGCAAAAGCTCAAAAGAAAAAAAAAATAATATATAGGCATGCACAAACCTTTAGATTTGCTTCTACTGCTTGGACACCACGACTTCTATGAAATGAATTCTGGTTATAAAGAGACACTTACTATTTTACTTCATTGTGCATAAGTCTGGAATTTACTAACCATTCAAAACTCATCAAATTATATTTCATTAACATACACTGTTATGAGGCTGTTTATCAGTATTTCAGTACATTAAAATTACGACCAAACAGTTCAGTGGCAGTTAAATTAAAATCACATTTTGGTTTATTTTTAATTGGGTAGTTAACAGTGTGCTTGTTATAGATTTGTAATTTAAATCTGCTGCACACATTGATAAAATGGATAATCCCTAGAACATAGATATTTTTGAAGTCCTCTCCTCTAAAATCTAGAAGGTATGAAAAAAGGCATAAAACCAATGCGATTTAAACATTAACTACAACATTTTGCAGCATTTTGTTTTAGGACAGCCTCAGCTGTAAACTAAATGTAAACACTGTTTTAACTGGAAGCAATATCCCTTGTGTACATGGGATATGTTTTAATAATTTAAATTAGACTGAAGACTTCAGTGTGAACATTTCAAAGCTGCTGTTATACTGAAACAAATGTAAAAAGTGTTTACTCACAGTACTGAAGTTTGCAAAATTGTTGGGGTCAGCCTCTTTACTGATGCTGGTGGGAGCAAATGGATCACAGAATAGATCTGCTTCTTGTTCTTTGGGAATGTCTGGGGTGGGGAAAGGCTGAAATGGGTCGCTCGACTTAAAGGAATCTGAAGAGTCTATTTGATTGATAGGTCTTTTCCCTTAGATTAAAATGAATTTAAAATGAATTTCAGATAGCAGGTAATAACATGCCACAACTAGTAAAAAAAAACCCCATTCAAAAGCTACTTAGAATGCAACCTCTTCCCACAAACTAGTGGAGCTGTAGTTTCAGGGGAAGGGTTCCAATTTAAAAAATGAGGGTACAGCCCACACTTTCTGAAAGGGTAATCAGGTAAAAAGGAACACATGTATGTTAATGAGTCAGGAACAGTTATATATAATTAACTGTTTTGGAAAGAGAATTTCTAACAGTTTTGAGCACCTTTTCTATCAGCACAGTATTGTTTTCTGATTATCAGCTGTTCTTTGATCATTCCAGCAAGGCTCTTTTATTATTTCTTTGGATCAAGTTAGCACAATTTTATTCAGAGAGCAGAAATACATTACATTTATAAGTTTTCAAAAAGTTTTCTCCCTATGCTAAGACCAGGAATTTCTGCAGTTTAAAACAAGGAGTATGATAACAAGCAATCACAGGCTGAGCTGCTTTGTTAATTCTTGCCTAAGAAGTTGAAAATAAACAGAATCAGGGACAAACCCCCACTTATTCTGTTGGGGGTTTTTCAGCTTAACCCCAGTCAACTTTCAACAGCATTGAGGACATTAACCCAATGACTTCCAAGAAGAGCTGAGCTGAATTTCACCCCACCACTCCCTCTGTAGGTTACTGTTTACACAAGAGGTTTCAGTGCAGTTTCCTGAATTCTGCTACCAGTGGTTCCACACTTGCAGTGGCTGTATTTTAGAACTTGCTTCTGCTTCCATTTCAGATTAAAACTACAGAATTGAACAAAGGTGCTTATTATTTCACATAAAATTTTTGAAAATTGACCTAAAATTACTTCATAAGATGAAAAGAGATTCTCATCTGGCAATGATTTAGAGATTTGGAGAACATCCCCTGGGAAACATATGATTTACTTAGACACTTCCCAGCTAACCCTGCTATCTCTCTCACTGATGATGTTCTATCCATGTATCACTCTGCTGCCCCATCCCTGGAAGTGTTCAAGGCCAGCCTGGATGGGACTTTGAGCCACCTGCTCTGGAGAAAGGTGAACCTACCTGTGGCAGGGGCTTGGAACTGAATGATCTTTAAGGTCCCCTATAGCCCAAACCATTCTATGATTTTACAGTTCTGTTATTCACAAATAATGCCTGCCTATTTCTTGAAAAATGGAGGAGAAGCATCTCCAAATGACAACCAGGGAGTTTTATTTCTGCCTGGGAAGGGTTAATAGCTGTAAGAATACAAAATACACAATCACCGAATCTTCCCCGAAATCAAAACAATGGGAATGTTTATCAGTATCTAGAGAAGCAACAGAATTCAGAGGCAGTAGCCCTTCTACACTTTTTCCAGTAGAGAGAAGAACTACAAGAAAGATTTTGGGGTATTTCTTTGAAAAAGCATTCCACTGTTTCCAATCAAACCCAGGAAGTAAATAGAAATAATTACATTTAAATAAACAGATTTTATTTCCATTAGGAAAATAATTAATTGGGAATAGTTATCAAAATAATCACATTTTTAGTGTGCATATCAAAACCACCTATTTTTTTCCCAATTATCTGCTGCTGAGGAAGCTGCTGCTCCACCCCTAGAAGCTTGCCTTCCAAAAGTGCACCATGTCACAGCCACTCCCATAGAATCAAGTCAGAAACCCTTTTTATGTTTAAATAAGGACCAACATCAAACATTCAAATTATCACCACTTGCCATGTCAGCTGTTTTAATATTATTTACAATGGAAATTGCAAGGTATTAGCATGAACCAGATCTCACACCAACATTAAAAATCAAACAGCTGAGTTTAAACTTCAGTATGAGCACTCCTGTATCTACTGTGCTCCCCTTCTTTTGAGGAAAAGATGAATACACGTTTAACTTTCATGCCAGTTTCTCAAAACACCTTAAAACTCATCCCTTTAGTGTAATAGTGAAACAAATGATGCAGTAGAATTTTTAAAGACAATGAAACAGAGGACAGAAATTTTTAAAAGAATACTAGATATATATTCTACTATGTTTGCAAAACCAAATTGAGAGCGAGGAGCCTGTTGTAATATGGCCTTGCTGCAAGCACAAGAAGGTGCTGTTATGCATGATAATCATGACCTTTTCTGGAAAGCAGGGTGGTTTGTGCCATGGAACATCCCACAAACTCCTCTATCACTGAGGAGAAAACAGCCCAGGGAACTTGGCTTTATTACTGTTACTGCTACAGACCTCTGGAAAGGCCACCTAGAAAAAGTTAACCTGAAAATCTAAGCCAGTTCTTTAACCCTATTTAATTCATTTTCCATTAAACCCATCTGTGTTTCCAATGTATAAAGCACACCAAATTCTCACTTTAAGCATAATTTAATTCAAGATTCACAGTGTAGCACATTAGCAACCATTTAACTCGCAGCTATGCTGTGTTCTTGCACACACTTGTAACAAGTCTTTTTTCCTGTTTTCTAAATCCTTTGTGTCTTCAAACTCCAATCCCAAACACCATGCAAAACTTTGAGGAAACAATCAGGAATGGACTTGTTTCACATCTTGCTCGTTTATTTTAAATTGAGACCCTTTACCCTCCCCTCATGATTCCTGTCCCTCTGCCAACGCGAAGCAGCTGATTGTGAGCACATCTCAGTGTCAGCTCTTACCAGGTGGTGGAGGACAGGGTCTGGTGGGAGTTCCTGTCTTAGGGGGCAGTGCAGGAGGAACATCCTCATTTTTAGCTGGTGCTTCCTCAAACAAGTTTTTAGTTATGGTGACACTGCTGACAGAGCCTGATGTGGAAGAGGTAAAGGGATCCTCATTGTTGGCCTTCAAAAAACAAAACAGCAACACACACATTTTCAGTGCAGTGCTACCAGACATTCTCTTCAATATTACAGTATTAAATCAGAACTAAAAGTCTGGACTAAGGCTAAAGAAAATACTTTTGTTTGTTTTTACAAATATCCACATACTCCAGAAGATTGAACAGAAAGAAAAATCAGGAATGGTTACTGTGTATAACACTATAAAGTTGAAAGCAGTTAAACATGCAAAAGTAATACTTTTGCTGCTAAAATCAGCAAATTCACAAATAAATAAATAAATTATAGCATCACTGGAAATAGAGAGAAAATACTTATCAAGCCAAAAAGATTACATTGCATTCTTCACAGAATTTCAGGACAATTTGCTATCAAGACCTCTTTCAAGCAAATCAGCCATTATAAATGTTTAGTAGTGGCAAAACTGTAATGAAACTGAGTAAGCTTTGCCTTGTCACTGCAGTTTCATGCATTTTCTGTGAGCAGCAGCAGCTCCACATTACCTTGGACAGCGTGCTGAAGTCAGCAAAGCCACCTTCAAAGGATTCACTTCCAAACAGGGAGGCAAAGGGGTCTGTAGCTAAATACACAAATCAAGCCAAGAATAAGATTAAAACTTAAATATAAAAGACTGAAAAGAAAAATTCCCACTACTATTACTACTAAATAGCAACTACTACATATTTTGCAACTTAAAGTAATTCAAGTGAGGTATTTTATGTGGTGAGTGCTTCAATTTATTAAGTAACTTTTTCAAAAACTCTAAGTGTCAACTTCCAATTAGGAACAATAAATGTCCTGAACAAGAAATAATTCAAAAGAAATACTGGTAAGTTTTCCTTCATAAAAAAAATATTAAATTCCACTGAAAGTATCAAATAAGCATACTACTGGAAATGTTCTACTGAGATACATGTATGTATACACACAGAGGTGTTTTTTGTGTGTATACACCCATACATATACAGACATATATATATAAAAATTTATGTGTGTATATATATACAAATATGAAACAGAGCTCTTTTCTGACTGCAGACCCCCTTGTGGAATCAAGTACCTGAACCTCATATCATCCCAGTCTAATTCAACAGTACCTTTTCATTCTCATGTGCCTAAAATATGTAAAGCTGCTACTGTATAGTAGAGCAGGAAGTGCCATACTCACTTCTGCATCTCTAAAAAACACCATTTTTGCCCTAGAACTAAAATGAACATGTTTGCAATACAAAATCACACATAGACTCCTGTTTTGAATTATCACTTGTCAGGGCAGTTTAGGAAAATAGGAGTTAAGAACCTTCCCTAAAACATCTTTAGCCCTCAGATGAGAGAGGGTCACAGAAGCAGCAAACTTGAGCAGTAAAAAATTTCAATGGAGGAGTCACTGTATTCCACATCTACTCTTGTGCTGCAGAACTATCCTGATGTCACTTACACAGTAACATGAAATCCCTGAAAACAACCCTAATGGGAAGCAGTACAGACCATGCAAACAGCCCAAACACTTAGATCAGGAACTGCCCCAGTTTTAGTAAAGCAGAGGAACAGTTTTTGTGGAATCAGTGTTCAGTGACACACACCACAGATAGAGTCAATTTTGAGTTATAAACATCCCCCCTGAAAACAGGCACCTTATGTCACACTTTTTGGGAAAATTCAGAACACATGAGAAATCCCTATAATGCTCTGTTGCAAATTCAGTTAAAAGACTAGAAACAAAAGCAAGCAAAAGCACAAATAAAACCCAAGCTTTGATATGTACAATCTACTTTTACCTAGATCATTTGATGTAGTGACAGTGGTTCCACCAGGAGCAAAAGGGTCATTCTTCTTTGATATCTCTGTCTAAAATAAAAAATTCCTTTGGAGGGAAATTTGTTTTCAGCTTAAAAGATTCTTCAATCTAAGAATACAGTCACCATTTATTTTAGTTTAGAAGTTGTAAGATAACACATTCTGAAAATAGCTTTTATCAGCACCAGTAAACAAGCCTATTAACAGAAACTCTTCCTCTCTGTTTTGATTAATACTTTGAAAGGATAGAAACAAGGTACAATATGTGCAACATACTTGGTAACAGCTAATGCAACAGTCAACAATATCTACTGCTCATTTTGGTCTCAGATTTCTGCTACCAGAGCCATCTTCAAGGAGATCTAAGATTTCAGCACTCCAGAGAGGTGTGGGAAAGCATTTAGGATGAATGCATAACTTCAGTTCTGAAGTACAGATCTCAAGAATCCACTGCTAATCCCACACCACAGCTCTGACCTCCCTGGTTTTTTGTTCCTTAGGACTGTAATAAGACCAAGAGCTGATTAGAACATCAAGACTTTGAAAAGGATAGTGTGCTGAGTAATACAAACTGTAGAAATCTAATTTTCTTTTTCCTGTGGTGTGTAACAGGACCTTGAGATCTGCACAATGTG
Source organism: Ammospiza nelsoni (assembly GCF_027579445.1). Lineage (NCBI taxonomy): Eukaryota > Metazoa > Chordata > Aves > Passeriformes > Passerellidae > Ammospiza > Ammospiza nelsoni. The sequence continues at coordinate 30,334,227 of NC_080641.1, forward strand.
CATACCATGGGCAAGGGCAGCACCACCACTGCCAGGTGCATTGATTTCTCACTCTTGGCTGCTGTGGGTCTATCCCAGGCACACTCTACAGCCACTTAACTTGCTTCTTAATCCACATGTATCTGAGCTTTATATATGTCTATGCATGTTTTATGTTTTACACAAAGCTGGAAGTGAGCCATGAACAGAAACAGCACTGAAAGGAAAGGAGATGGCAAAAGAATGGAGACAAAGCTAATGCATGAAGAATTTCAGCTGCTTAAATTGTTTCTCTATCAGCTTTAAATATTACATATCCAACAAGTTCTAGTCTATACCAGAGAGAGTTTTATGTCCAACTCTACCTTATTAAAGGCTCAAGAGTATTCAGTCACTGCTCATTTATAATGTGAGCTAAAAGCTGGACTGAAGGATTTCTGAAAGAGATACATTCAGTAGGCATCTCCACATTACAAGGGACCTTTGGTGATTCTTATTTAAAAAAACCAAATCACACCAAAACCTAAACATACACTTACAGAAAAATCTGACTTTTCTGAGGGGAAACCCCATATACCACATCAGATTTCAGATAAAATACAGCACATAGTTCTTGATCTTATGGCATGTGGAGGCAAAAATCAAGTGTCTGAGCATAACCTGGTGAGGTTGATCCTGACTTTCTTTCCATTTATTATGTTCCACCAACTAATAGAGTTGTTGGAGAGCTATAAAGCTTAACAGAGCTTAAGTCATTGTTAAATAATGACAGAGCTTAAGTCATTACTGTCAAATGCTCTTAGCTGTGGAGCAATGAAGATCCACAATTAAATATTTTAAAAATGTTTTTATTTTTACTTCTATTGCATCTGTGACTACTTCTGGAAAACAGGACACAAAAAGACAAGACAGAGCCGGGGGATCAGAGGTAACCTTTATATGATTTCTGAATATCAATTTTTTACAGCATGTCTAAATGTACAAAACAGGTAATTTTGTCCAAATCACAGAGAGAAAGCAGTAAAAGGTGTGACACCAGACTTACTGTGGTATTATTACTGTTGTCTGCAGAACTAAATGGATCAGTGCCAGCAGTCACAAAGGGGTCGGTGGAGGATTGTTTGAAGAAAGAGTCAGCTGCAAAAGGGTCTGAGCCTTTGAAGGGATCACCACCAAAGGGATCTGAAAAGTAAACATCTCCCTAATATTTCTGCTTGCTTTACTTAACTGTTATCTTAAAAACTAAACAATGTATCACCTTTTTTTCATACTGCTGCAAAGTGACACATTTAAGCCCGAGGACCTTTGAAGTAGGAAATTCGCCTGTGAATAATTTGTGTTCTGTGATTCAAAACATCAGACAAGGCAATGTTTTCTGCACATCATGGAAACAGCAGTTCCAGAATAATCTCAGCAAATAGGTTCTAAAACCAAGCCCCTAAAAATGAAGCATCTTACAAAACCTAATGCTCCTAAGGACTCTCCTGCCCTCCTCTCCTGCACTTCCCAAGCCCAATGGATGTTTCTTATTTGGCACTTGGTGCTCAACCCTATTTTACTATTGCTTTCCCACTGGTTATTTGGCTTTTTTGCCACCAGTAACTTCACTCAGGACAAAGCAAAAAATCCAATGACATTGCCTATACAGCTGATCTAAACAGAGACTTCCCACCTGTTCAATACTTGACTCTAAAGGAAGTTGGTATGTTAAGAGCCTTTAAAAGAGCACAATCCTACTACTTTGCAAATAAAACAGGCAGCAAGTGTTTGGGACCTTCACACACTTAAATCCCAGCTAAGGAACATCCAACAAGAGCAAAATTCACTGGCAAAGGACTTCTCTTTTTAAGAGAGAAGCTTTTACACAAGTGGCCAGGTGCTAATGTCACATATATTATATCATGACTTTTTGTGGCATTTCCACCTACTTTTTTTCTCTGAAAGTGGTGACAATTTTCCCCACTAGTAAGAACCATTTAGAAAAACAAACACATTATAAGTTATAAAGTTACTTACCAATTTTTCCAAAAGGGTCATCTTTGAAGGGATCACCTGTTCAAAAGAAAAGCAAATATTCATTAAAGAGCTTATTACCATCATGAAACACACAGAGAATCAGCCATCAGCTGCATTTCCGTTGGCTGTTGTCCACAAACCCCCACATTCTGCAGTATTACCACTGCAGTAATCCAGGCCAGCTACTGAGATGAGTCCCAGGTTTGTTTAATTGTCACACACACTGTGGATGGCAGCTCCTAAGTGCTCACTTCAGTACTGGATGCATGATCCCAGCTCATTTCTACTTTCTCATGTTCATCTGAGAGATACCCTGTCTCTTAGCTGGAGGTACCTACCCCTGAATATACTGAGTGCTCGAAGCCTAAAAGTTTGGTTCTTAACAGACAGACCTTTTCTCTTCTGAAAGGCCTTGTCATGTGCTGTAAGACTTTAATATAAACAAAAATCAAGCAGTATCTACACAGAAACATTCAAGCTGCTTTAAATTAGTTTAATTTATTCATAAAATATTTAATCTGCACTGACATTCTTTCAGAAGCCAAGTGATCTGAAACAAATTTAGTTTATTTTCCTTTCAATGCAATACAAGCTAAATTGATCAGACCATGTTGATCTGAAAGGGTGTAAAATCATATTAATGTGGCTGAAAACATCTGCTTCAGCAGTTAATTTAAAACAACTCCCCTTTCCCAATTGGTTCCATATAGGCAGATCATTCCTCCCATAAAAAATAAGAGCAGAGCAACATCATTCGTCAATGGCAAGTTCTTAAAATAAAGCCCAACACTTCCACAAGATGAACAGATGGTGCAGCTCCACATTACCTTGTTCTGAGAGCCAAACTCCCCAGAAGTAGGCCACAGCCATTCATTCTGAACCACCCACACCCTCCCCAGAGCAGAGCCCAGAGAACCCTCTGCTGACCTCTTTGTGCACTGGGGCTGTCAGTCAGATCAGTGACACCACAAGCCTGCCCACACCTTTACAGCCAAAATGCCACCAGGGCAGAGGCACGGAGGGGATGGGGAAGAGAAGTCCTCAGGAGGAGCAATGAGGGAAAGGAGACATTTTCAGAGCTCATGAGGAAGTCCAGCTGAAGGAAGGAGAAACACCCCAGAATTCTCATTTCTATCACTTCTATTTCTGTAATGCTATTGGCTTCAGGCTCCTGTCATCCACACATCCTCAGATTTATCCTATAAAGAGCAGTCTCAAGGTGAAGATGAGTCTGATGCATTCACACAAGATCTGTTTCTGCAAATAAGCACTTGGAGAGAAATATTTACTTACTGCCAACAAAAGGGTCAGACTGGAAGAACTCTAAGCTGGCTTCAGAAACTAGATCAGGCAAGGGATGAGACTCAGCATCAAATGGATCTTCCTGGGCAATGCAGACAGAGAGAAACATATTAAATTTTAAAGACTTGCAAGGATGGAAAACACTTATGTCACCTCCTGTTACCATTCAGTGGTTTCTTAAAGCTTAAGGCAGAGACAGCCAGAATTCTATATAATTCATCAATGGAGATCCAAAATATTGTTCAACAACCTGCCTGCTACACAAGATGAAATGTTTTCAAGACATCACACTAAATAAAACCAGTAGGAAGTGACAATTATTCCTCTATTGTTGTATGACTATCATGCAAGCCTGAAACAGTTTAACCAGGACTTTTTTAGGCTACTTTTTCCTCCCTCAAACCTGAATAAACTCACTTTTTTGGTAACAGTTGCAGCTGGGGTCTCTTTCTCTTCTCCTACAGAGACTGCTGTTTCAGGACTATTCCTTATCTGTACAAGGGTAAAAGCAATTCACCATAAATAAGTAAATGTAAAACTGCACAATAAAATTTGAAGTTTTAAATAAAATCACAGAATATACAAAAGCATATTTCAAGAGGTTCATACTTATTATAGCACATACTTTAGTGTTTCATAAACCCTGTAAAAGTTTAAAAAAAAATAAATCACGAATCTACTGAGACATAAGGACAAACATTTAAAGCAAGACAGTTTTAGATTTTCTATACTTTTCCTTATTCTGCTCTCATTGCAGCAAATGGAGACAGCTGCTCTCCTTTAATGTTAAGTCTGCTATTCAATTTATGATATTTTGCTTTGGAAATAAATACAGGAAAAAAAATGTTACTGCTACTTTGTAGGCAAACTAAAATTACCTCCTTTTCTGCTTATGAACTTTCAGAGATGTGGAAACACAGTACCTCAGAAAAACACTCTGAAATTTCAGTTGTGCAAATGTTTAAAAACATCATCAATCTTGGTACATTCTTAACTTATTCCAACTTCACAGCTGCAATGCATCGTGATCAAGCAGGCAAAACACTACTCACTGGAGACACACAGTTTGTTTGTTCCTCTTCTGCTACACTTTCCCTCTCAGCATTCTCATTAAGGTTTGCAGTTTCACTGCTGCTGTTGCTAAGACTAGAATGATCCACAGTTCCATTAACAAGTGTACTATGGGGCTGAGAGTGCCAGCTAAATTGGTTATTTTCCAGTTCTTTCAGCTCAAGAAGCTTTGTCTGCACCTGTAAACAGAAATAAACGTATTAGCATCAGTATGGCAGCACATGGAGGCCAGTAAATGTCATATTTCCTAAATATAAGGTGGGTGATATATGTCTGAAAATCTTATTTTCAAAAGCTAATATAATAAAAACCATTCTGTCAATCAAAGGGTGAAATTTGAGAGATAAGTGAAAACTTATTTAGCAGAAGTGCAGACTGGTTGAAGAACACACCTTTTGCCAAGGAAGAAGAGACTGTGCCACTGGCAACACCAAGGCTTGTTGCTATTCAAACTCATCAGCAAAGTTGCAAAGGTTTCAGGGTTTTTTTGTTTGTTTAGTTTTGCTGGGGAGTTTTGGTTTCTTTTTTTTTTCTTATTTTTATTTTGGACTGGGGTTTGTGTGTCTGTGTGTGTGGTTTGGGTTTTTTTCCTAGATTATGTATTTGCAATTTCCTTAAACTCAAAATAAAAAAGGCTTTATCAGAACTCTCATTTTCCAAGAAGGAACATTATGATTTCATTATCATCTCCCACATGACTTCTGAAGTCTACAAAAGCCAAGTCTATCTTCCTAAGCAGACACTTACATTCATCTGTTATTATTTCAGCAATATGATTAATGCAGTGCCTTACAGCAAACATTTACAACCAACCTGCCACTTATGAAGCAATTACTGGATCTGGCAGGTTATGCAGAAGAATAAACCTAGTCCAGATATTTGGGTGCCTAAATCCCATTGAACCCTGCTAGGTCAGTGACCTAATAGAGTTATTGGGGTGTCAGCAAAGACACCACCAGGTGCCTTTCAAGTTAAGTGACCTCTCACCAGCCATTAGAAAATCTTGCCTAAAGCACCAAAGCACCTACTGTTCCTTATTTAGGAGTCAAGAGCAATAAAGTCAGAAGTACTGTTATAAAACCTAGTAAAATAATGTCTATAGTACAGTCAAGCATAACCACTTATATTATCAGTCTCAAATCTGTTCATGGCAAGCACTCCTTGCCATATAAAAACACTGTAGTGGTATAACCTTCTCTCCACCTGTGATGGAATGATGAAAAAATCCATTTGTTTACTTCTCAGCTTCTAAACTAAAAGCCGTATTTCAAAATTATGGATGTTGTAAGACTCGTTAGCAAGTTACAGATGTGAATTGTGTGAAATGACCAACCCTGAGGTCAGCCATTTCTAGGGTTTCAAAGGGAGGCTTTGCCTTTTGTTTTCAACCTGGTACCAGTGTGAGTGGCTAATACATAACACAGCTGGCAACAGGGAAGGGGAACCATGAGGAAAGGGTGTGCAAGCTCAGGCATCACCAAAGTTCTAACAAATCCCTGATTACAGAGAGGAACTGAAAGTGCTCATGCAACAGCAGCCACTTCAAAGCACAGGGATCTCTCCCTCTCAGGGTCTCATCTCAATCCAATTTCTTCTTCTATCCACCTCACTTTCCCACCTCAAAAATGCACTAAGTAAATGCTATCAGTAATTTTATACTGACATCACATCAATTAAAGAATAGTGAGGGCATGCCCCAGATCATGGAGGATGAAAACTTCAATAACTACTGGACACAGAGAATTTAAGTCTGCATCATCCATTTTTCATTCACTACATTATGACAAATTATTTATGGACTATAATAAATTAATCCCTTTGATTAATAAAAGACCATGAAGTATTTTGAGTGACTTAAGTCAGCCTCTAAAAATCCTAACAACTACTAGCACAGAACACATGTGTAAGTAACTAAAGACAAGAGCAAACAGTGAAGAAAAAAGGAAACAACGCCTTCCCCTTAAGGCAAACCACACTAAAGGTTTCCAGCTCAAAATATTTTTGGGGGGTGGGTCTTTCACACTGCCTTACTGAATTGATTTCCTGTTGTGAATCCTGCAGATGTTGCTGAAGAGGTCCCAGCTGTGCTTTCCCAGACTCTATGCAATGCTCAAGCTCTGCAGTTTCTTGCTGCAGGCGACTCAGCTCCTCTTGGGCTTTGGTCAGTTCATCTTCATAGGCTGAAATCTTTGATTCCTGGCTTGTTATTTCAGCCTTCAGCATGGCAATCTAAAGCATGAACAGTATTTCAAGTCAAAAAAAACAACCCCAAAACCCACAACCAAAAACCCACACATCCAAATACTATTATTTATGACCAGAAAAAGTAAAAAAAATCTCATAGCTATTGCAGAGGTTATAGATAATACCTGAATAAACAGTTAACTCTGTATTGGTCTCAATGAGAACAGAGTATTCTAGCTGTTCTTCTGACCAACACAGATATTTCTGCTTTAAACCTTATTTGTGTACAAGTAGATCTCAATATGTTTGTTGACAAACTGACACCAAATTAGGAACACTGAAGCAAGTGATGTATTTCCTATGCTCTGTTGGTCACAAAACCTTGACACTCAGGCTATTTATTCATTAAAGCTTTTTTCCTGCCCCAACAACTGGAACTCTGCAAGGCTGAGTTCTTCAAGACAAGGCATTTATGCTTCCCCAGGGCACTGGCCACCAGACCTTACCAAATGGGCCTCCTCTGCACACTTCTGCCTGATGTCATTAAGTTGTTCTTCCAACTTGGCCTTCTGCTCATCAAGATCATTAAGGGTTTCCTGTGCTTCCTGTTTCTGAGCTTGCAGCTTCTGCAGATTACTGCTCTCCCTCTTTACTTCATCCTGGAGATCCTGAAATAAAACACACAGCTTGACATTTGTTCCCTCTCTCCCTTTAACCACTGAATTCCACAGCACAAACTGCAGTGCTAACCCGGATTTCAAGGAATCAACAAATTATCTTCCAGAAGCCTGCATGGATACCAGACAAGCAAGTACTCTGAGATTCTAATTCAATGACATAAAAATAATCAGCTTGTTTGCCTTTGCTTTTCTTCAGTAAAACAAATCTCACTGAAGTGTTGAGATCATACATATGAACTGTATCCCTCACACAGAGGTCACGTTTTCATTCTGAATTTCAAAGTTGTCTTTATTCAGGTTGCTACAGTGTCTCTGCCCTGTGCTTTAGCACTGTGTTTTACTGAGTTTCTTATTAAGAACATGGACCTGTTGGAGTGAGCCCAGAGGGTCCATGAAAATGGTGAGAGGGCAGGAGCACTTCTGGGGTTGTTCACCCTGGAGAAGTGAAGGCTCCAGGGAGATCTTAAAGCCCTTCCAGGAATGAAAAGGAGCTCGCAAGAAAGTTGGAAATGGACTTTTTATCAGGACATGGAGTCACAGGACACTGGCAGAGGGCAGGTTTAGATGGGACATCAGCAAGCAATCCTTTGGTGTGAGGATGGGCAGACCCTGGCACAGGTTCCCAGAGAAGCTGTGCCTGCTCCATCTCTGGAAGTGTCCAAGGCCAGGCTGGGTGGGGCTTGGAGCAACCTGGGACAGTGGAAGGTGACCCTGCCCATGGCAGGGGGCTGGAATAAGATGGGCTTTGAGGCTCCTTCCAACCCAAAACATTCTGGGATTTTGTCATGACAGAAATCCTTTATTCTGCTCTTTCCCCCTTCAAAAACACAAGGCCAAAAATAGGAACTGCTTTTTGGAGCATGGTGAAAGACCATTAACCCAAATGCACTGCCTCCTAGGGCATTCCTGCTCACAATTTTGCAAGGATCAGCCAAAAACTTATTTTCTGTGCACCACTATAGGTAAAAAATGCAGATTTCACACACAACAATACGGAATCTTTTGATTTATGAAAGAGCAGCAAGTATGTGTCTCGTGTTTTAAGTAGCATCATAAAATAATTACTTAATTTCTGAGCAACAGGAATGGTTATACCTCAACAAGCTGCAGAGACAACACTGAAAAACATGTCAAGGAAAGAATTTAGGAAGAAGAAAGAATCGTCAAAGTCAGGAGGAAGAGATAATACAGGGAGATCAAAAAGGATTAATCCAAAAGGAGAAGTATTAGATGAAAAGAGAAGATTGCAGCCTTTCTGAGAAAATACAGCAATTTCAGGAAGAATCATCAACAACAGTAAAAAATGAACAGAGAGGAAAAAAAATTAGGGAGGATAAGAAAGCAAGCAGACATGAAATTTTGATTAGATCATACATTTGTGTGCTGCTCTAAGCTACAATCCTGCTCTCCTTTTCTAGGGGTGTTTTGTTTGGGTTCTTTTTGGTGAGGGAGACAGTTTATCCATGTGTTGTGTGCTAACACCTCCACATAAGGAGGACAAAAAGCCAGATAGGAATAGAAAGGCATATGATGCAGCAGTCAGATGCTGGGGAATTAGGTAACCTCAAGACAACTGGGGGGCTACCCAGAGATATATCACAGATGGTTTTACCTCAAAAATCAACCACAAAACCATGCAAAAAAACTCCCAAATCAAACCACAAAAAGCCCCCCACAAAACTCCCCCAAATCAAATCTGAATTTCAGTGAAGAGTGTGTCAGTATACAGCAGTCAGACTAGGAAAAATACTGGTTATTTCTAACCCAAGAGAGAAAAACCAGTGTGCACACAAAAAGCTCTCAGAGCAGCTACTGACTTGGATAATTGGGACACTCTTGATCCATTCATTTTCACATGGCTTTGAAAAGCAAGGATCAGCTGACAGTTAACAGAAGCAGTGGAGGAAAAAAGTAACAGCTTAAAGAGACTTCAGCCTCCTTTCTCCTAGAGGAAGCAAGAATTCACATCCACACAAGCTAAATATAGATCATCTCCACTTTTGTCTGTCCTAGGCACAGCAGTAGAGAAGCACTGAAGAGACCTAACTAAGCTTGATGGCTGCCAGAAGAGAAAAGAAGGAAAAAAACCCAACCAAACCCAAAACCTGTGGTAGTTTTTGTTCACACATGCACCTAACCTCTCCAGCATTAAAGGCTGCAGTAGATACAACACACAAAACTGGCTATCATACTCAAAGATGCCTCTTCATGAATTAAACCAGGCTCCAATTAAGCTTCAATTTCAAAGAACACCCTTCAGCATGGAAGCAGCATCTTAATGATCAAGCACTGAATGAGATTTTAAATGAAAACCCCTAAGATACTTGAGGTGTTACAAAGTGACATTTTGATGGTAACAATAATCCTTGTATTAGATTTCTGATCATTGTAACTCTTTATGCCAATAAAGTGTAGGATAAGGAAAGTTTAGGAATCCATATTTCCATGGACAATGGATTTAATAGCTTGCCAGTCTGTCCTTCCCAACACAATTCATGTGCTAGAAAATATCAAGCCTGCAAGAGGACAGAAAAGTAGAACTTCACTGATTTTCTAATGGCATTGGTGCACTGCAATAGAGAAAAAGAAAATCCAATTCTGAGGGATACTCAGTGCATGTGACTTTGAGGAAAAGACCCTTTAGTCTCTGCTACTGAAGAGCTGATATTTTAACAAGCACATTAAACCCCATCTATATGCTACATCTTCCTTACAACTCTTTTTCCGCCTTTGCTTTTTAGTACCTATTTACACAGTTTAGAAGAAAAAACTGTCATTCTTTCCCTTCAGCTATACAAATCAGCTTGATTGATCACTGACCATGGCTATATTTGAGATTACAAACAGATCTGTGGAAGGAATTCTGGTATCAGAAACCCTGAAGTGTCATGCCACAAAACCAGCTTGAAACAAGGAGGCAGGTTAGAGCAAACTGGCTCTTTGTTAGACCATCTTTAGAAATGTCCTCATTAGAATAAAACCAGGAGAAAAATGCATGAGGCAAAGATATCCTTAATCTCTTCTATTATTCTCTGGAGTTCTAGAAAGTTTGTTGAAACATGCAGGTCCTTCACCAGCCAGGAATAAGAAAAGATAAAGGGCCAGCAGATTAAATAAATGCTGCAGCCATTTCCTGTTTGATCCTGGAGGTTTCTCCTTTTTCTGACAAGCCCATAATAGATTGCTCCTTCTGTGCAGACTGACAGAACTCTGTAACCATATTTAGAAATAGCCTGTGTGACCACTAACAGGTCAAAGACCTGAGACAGCTGCTCCCAGCAGCACTGCTCAGGATGCAGAGACTCAGGGGATTCTGTGATGCTGCTGCCTGTCAAACACACATGGATGACACCAGAACATTCAAGGTAAGGTTTTTATCAAGCTTACAAACCTTTTGTGCAAAGGCACCAGAAAACTCAACCCTCACATGAGCCAACACAGATCCCAGAAGACACCAACAAAATAATCCTGTGTGCAAAGCCAGGAATAGCCCTGAGAATTGTGAGAACAGTGGGAAAGGGAAATCTGCAGGGTGGGGAGGGGAATGACCGTGGAGCTCAGGCATGGGCAACTTCCACACGCATTCCTGCAGCTGCTGGAGCTGCTGCCAGCACGACCAACAGGCCAGCATCTGATCATCTCCTCAAAGGTCACACTGGTAATTATCATCCACACTCCAAGGATATTAAATAACCCTGCACAAAATTCACAACTCTTGTAACACATTAGCTCCTTTACAGCCCCACCGAAATTGAAATGCTGAAATCATGCATTATTTGCTCTTGAGTAAAGATTATGGAAAATGATAGATTCTTAAAATAAATTTAGAAATAAATATAAATGGTCAGATATCACATTGAAGATTTTGTTTTTAAACAGCCACTGAGAATTTAACTGAAATATTGCTTTGCAATATTTAATTCAGAGCTTGGCTTGTCTGTCAGCACTCTAAACACTGATGCTGACTGCATAATTTTAACATCTGCAAGACACTTGCAAATTTAGATTTTCAGATATTCAAGAAATTCAATATCATCCTTTCAAATAAAAATCAACAGATTCTTTAGAAAATTAACTAATATTAGGCAAAATTAATTTAAGGCAACATTTCTCCCTAGCTGGTAATTACTGTGCCTCTTAAGAAGCAGCCCGATACACAAGCCCTTTTAATTCAGCCATTTAAGTTTATTAATTAATTTACACTGCTACAGTGTCCTCTTTAGTTTTAATTACACAGTAGATAATCTTGCTTAAAAAAAAAAAGGAAAGAAAAATCTGGTATTTGTAATATTTTTCATTTTAAACTCCATGCATGCCATATATCCTATAGGAGCTAGCACATTTATATAAATATACACACCCACACAAACCCAAAATTATATAGAAAATACACTTCAAAGTACATTATTTTTCTTAGCTACCAATTTTTCTTATTTTTACTGGATAAGTGGCGTGATCTAAAGACTTAGTAATCTCACTGTCATTAAAACAGCACATGGTGCAATATCAGATGTCTGAACAAAAATTTGGTGGTTTATTTACCTGGACCTCACTTGTCCTCTGTTTGATGGCATCTTCTTTCTCCTTCAGATCTTGCTCTACATTATTCTTTTCCCTGGAAGACCAGCAAACAATGCAAGAATACTTAAGAACATCAGCTACAGCAGGTACCGTTATCCAGCCCCCTAAGCCTGTATCTCTCTTTAAATACATAGTGAAACATGAAACAAAAAAGATGTGAGGGATTTCTGCTTTCCAAATGATTTACAAGACAGAAGCCCACAGAAGTGTTCTGCATAAACCCCCCTGTCTTTCCACCAACTGCACTCCAGTGATAAGAATGGCTCAAAAATGGAAGGGGGCGGGCGGCAGAAATCAATGAAATACTGTCTCCAGTGATCTCACTGTTGCTATGGAGCACTTGTCTAATGAAAACTGCTAGGAAAAGTGGGAGGGATTGCATCAGATTCCATCTATTAACCCCTGCAAACACAGCCATGCCTGTGCTCCCAGCAGCCAGGGAACACTGCCACAGGCCAGCAGAGCCCATGGATGCCCTTGGCCTGTCAGATTTTGGATTTGTCTGTTGGGAGGCTCAGGCAGGAGCAGGGAGGTTGGCTTGGCTTGCTGGAATCACGATCTGCTCAGACACTCCACACAGAGTGATCTGCTGTGTCATGTCAAGGCTGCCTCTACAGACATTATTCAAGTTTAAGTGACTGCTGATGACAGGGGAATTATCATCAATAAATTCTCATCAGTCAGACACAACAATAGCTTTAAGAAAGGGAACAAACCCATACAACTGAGACGTGTTACTGTTATTAAAAAATCATGAGTGTTTCTCTCTAGACAGCATATGGAATCTTTTCTCCTTCCATAGATGCAGGAAAACATTAAGCATTACAGTTTTTACACAATCTTCTGTAGATATTTGCTTTCATAAGGATTTTGTTAATAAACCAACACACACACTGAAGTTAGAATATGAACAATAAACCTAACATTTCTAAATGAAACACCATAGTGAAAAGCTATTAGATTGTATTACTGGTATAAACTGACATTACAAAACTTCATATTTTAATTGCAACAGATTGTTAATCGATCTAAAACTATTTATTAGTTTAATTTAATACAGAAGAAAGCATTTCTGTGTTGAAGTAAAGCAGGCCTACTCTAAGCTCTTTACTCAAGCTGAGAAAGTTTTACATTACTGCTAAACCACACACAGTGGAAAATACAAAGAACCCAGATATTGGATCTTAAATGAGTATTTGCTCTGACAAGTAATTACTATAGCTTATACTCTGCTATTATTTTTCTCATTATCTGATTAAAGAGGAACTTCCTGATTATGCCCAAAGGGGAAATTTAAATGGAAGGAAAAGGAAAGATGTGGGAAGAGGAACTTTGAAGCTCAAGGCTATTTATTCTGTTAAGTGCGATCCTTCAAAATAAAGGATCACACTTCCACAAAATTAATAAAAGAACTTTCATAAAATTCATAAAATTCCTCACTTTCCATTCATAAGAAACTGGAAATCCTAAAAAAAAATCTTTACCTTTTCAATCAAAGCTACAGCACACTCCTCTAGCTCAACAGCATCTGTAGCATAGTTGTACTTAGCTATTTAAAGCATTGCAACACAGGCTTGAAACAAACTCTGTTGCTTTGGCTTCCATAACTTCCCATGAACAAAGGTTGCAATAAAGCAATTCTACAGATCCATGTACAAATCAGGCTGAAAAATACCTTCAAGCCCTCAAACACCCATCAAGCACAGCCAACATTCATATATTGTCTTCCTGATTGATGATAAAAAAGAGTAGAAAAATGAATACTTGTTATTTTTCCTGCTGGGGTGGGAAAAATGAGCAAGAAATAGAACTGCAAGCAGGTGTGTTTGGTTAATATACAGCATTTCTACATTACTGTCACTGATGTGCCTGAGACTGTCAGAGATGCAGATCACTTCCTTTGTATTACAGCACAAGCCAGGTACCTAAATCCTTGCAATCTGGACCAAGCAACAGGATACAACACCCACCCACTGGCACTTCCATGATCCAAATCAGAGCACAAACAACGAATTGGAAAGAATCAAGTGAAAGAAGTATTGTCAGGCAGAACAAGAAAAGCTTAGGCAGCAGTCTCAGGCAAAGGAAAACAATCTGAGTGCATATAGTCTGCACATAACACATCCCATCCTCCCCCCAGAAATGCCTCTTTGTTTCAAAGAAAAGACAACACAGAACTACTTAATTCATTAATTCTTCTGAATACCTTCATTTCTTTTACAAACTAACTGCTATGCCCCTTTAGGAATGTTCAGCAACTGAAAGAACCAAAAACAAGGAACAAAATTGATTTGTTGGATATGACAGATTTCCTGGATCATCAAGTCCCTTACTACATCCAAAAAGCAACTCCAAAAGAACTGTGGTCTTGCCAACAAAGGACACTTGTAAGCAATTCAAGCCAATTTTTGAAAGCAATACAATTTCCCTATGCATTTTAATAGCAGTCAGGTTGGGAGAACCTCATATCAAATAAATTAAAAGCAATGAGTAATTGATGGTTTCTCCCATCCAGATGCTTCATGATTTACCAAAACCCTAAATTTAATACTAATTTGTGAATGGAGTCATTTATAAATAGGAGCCAGCACACTGCAAATATCTGTCATAGCTGAGAATGCAAAGTCCCTGTGTCAGCAGAGGTGTTCAAGCCAAACGTTCAACCCATGCCAGGCTGAATCACCTTAGATACAAAAGCAAAAAAATCATAGTTCTTTCCCATAATAAGATGATGACTACTCACAGAGCTGGTAGTATTATCTACACTCATAGCTGCCCAATATTTCTTATTTTCACATACATCTGTAGTTGTGGGAATTCCTAATGTAGTAATACTTCAGTTTGGAAATGCTGGAAAAAATGCCAAGGGTTTGCCTTGTTTCTTCTAACACTTGTTACTCACAACCTCTTCTGTTGCAACAGCTCAGTTTCTTCCAAACCAGAGGCTGAGAAGAAATTATCTATCCTACATTAAAGTTTTTAGCTAAGGTGATGTAGATCTCTGAAATTTGAAACAAAAGTTTGATGCAAGTGTATGGCAGGGAGAGATTGTCCTGTTTTTCTGGGGGATGTTTTGCTCTTTCATTGCTGTTGAGAGACCAACTCACCAGCTTTATGGTCCTTTTAACCTGATTTATACTTCAAGACAATTTAAATGCTGCTATCCAGCATATGTGAAGGATGACATCTCTGGTGAGATATCCCAAGTTAAGCTCAGCCACTCCTCTGCTTAGAGAGGAATGGAGTGTCAGTAAAGCTTGAAGAAATTCCATGAATTTGTGGGCCATCACTAACTTTGAAAGCAAGAAAACAAAGCTGGGTTTGTTGGGAAAGAAAAAGGTTTTATGGCTTGAAAAAGAATGGTCCAGCCTCCCACCATGTTGATCAAGAAAAGCTTCAAGCAGCTTTCTAAAAATACAGTGCCACTGAAACAGAATTTAGAGACAGCAGTGCTAACAGGCTCAAAATGCTGCAGGTTCCACAATGTCCAGAGGCAAATCATTCCCCCACCAGAGGGGTATTGTCCTCCCTAAGAAGTGTTCTGCATTTTATTCTTCATCTGACCCTCAACCTCCACCTTCCTTACACTGTGTTTATCAAATTAACATTAACAAAGCTATTGGCCACCAGACCTCTTTCCCACACAAACTGTTGAGCCACAAAGACACCACCTCTGTATTCTTTGCTCAGTGTCTCCAAAAGCTGTTCTGCACACACTGTCATTCTTTTGGCCATTTCCTCTCCTGCCCTTTTTTTTTTTTGTGTTTTTTTTTGAAGTGCACTTCAAAAATAGATTCAAATTTTATTACTGCGTCTCAAAAATGCAGCTCTTGGACACTTCTCAATGGAATCAGAGACTGGATTTCTTATATATTGAGTCCAACAGCTGAACAATCTACCTTACTTAATAATGAACAAAAAGAACTTCAGTTTAAATTACATTTTTATATGACAACTATCAAGTCTGGAAGTGTACTCCACCAGTTGTAATAGAAATGTGAATTCACCAAAGATTGAAGCACATTGTTAATCCCATCTGTTCTGAACCTCTGAATCATATCAAAGTAAATTTCCCCTTTCTAAAAACAAATACACACTAAGAGTTGCCTCTACCCTATCTTCAACAATCAAGTATCATTAAATTTAAAATAATTGTCAATGTATATTTGCCCCTCAAGGAATGGAAGTAGTGACTTTTTCAGGTTCCTTCATACCTCACAGTAAGAAAAGAAAACCAGACACAAACAGTCTGGCTTGCATGTTAGGCTGCAAGCCCTCCTACAGAAAACCAACTTCATCTAAAAGTCTATGTCAGCCAACAATTTATTTCCTTCTAAAATACCAACAGTAAATACACACAGTTGCAAATCCTATTTCAGGTTAATAAATGTGAGTGTCCAAAAATGGAATTAATATAACCTGAAGAACAGTGGAGGCAGGGAAGAGAGAAGCAAGGAGGCAGTGGGAGTAATAAGAGAGAATAAGCAAGTGAAATGAAAAAATATTTATGCATTTAGGAAACAGATTGTGCTCTGACACACTGCCAAGTTAAATCATTCCCACAAGTGACATGAATTAGAGAGGCAGATTTCATCATGACAAAGCACCCGCACTTAAAAAATAAGAAAATTTACTGTTCTTAATAGAATTTTCAGTGGATTTATGATAGTAACAAGAAAAACACTGAAGAAAAATACTTGCTGTCTCAAGAGCATTACCAAGACTATAGAAAATATATGAATTTGATTTTCTTAGTCACTTGAAGTCATCTTAATTACCTTAGAAACAATTAATGGAATCCAAGAGTCTGCAGACATCGAAACAATTTTTCTCAGTCCAGCAGTTTATTTTATTACACAAGAGCAGCATCCCCATCTGTACCCCCATCAAAACCCTAGCAGAGGTCCATGCACAGTCATCTTCCCACTCCCTATCCTGCATTCTTACTGATCTTTTCCATCTCACTTCCTTACTGCCACCAAAAACAAGTCCTTGGAATGCCCTCTACAAATAAAAGAACATTTATACACGGTTCCAGCATCCTAAAGATTTGCTCCACTCACATCTGCCAATAAAGATGAACAATGGAGAATATTCCCATGTCAGGTTGCTGACCCACAGCTCTGTGAAACACAACCTGAGGGCACAAGGGACAGACCCTTCCCAGTCCTGCTGTCACTGAGGGCACTCATGGGAGTGAACAGAGAGCAGCAGTGTCACACAGTACCACACACATGCTGACCCTTTACTCAGCACAGCACTACCACCTGCTTTTCTCTTCTGCACTCAATTGTTGTTTAAAACACAGTAAACAGCACAGCTGAATCCAAGGCAACCCTGGCTATTCCTCCCTTACATACCTCTGCAGGTCCACAATTTCATTGTTTAATGTATCAAGTTCCTTAATTGCAGAAAAATCTGCTACAGAATTCGGTCCTTGAGTACTCTGAAAGATAAAAAATAAACACTGTTAGTCTGGAGTTTATGCCATTCAACAACTACACACATTTTACTTTTTGTGGCAACGTGAGCTGTCCTCTTGTAACAACTGCTGGTAGCATTGTATTTCAAACCTTTAACCTTAGAAACCCCAAAAGAGTACAGATGCTGTTGGTAGCACTGCATTTCAAACCTTCAATCTTAGAAACCCCAGAAGAGTACAGATGCTGTATGAGCAGAACACAACATACAGCCAAAGCATGGAGACAGCTCAATTCAAAGAGAGTTTGTCTCCTTGAAGACACCTCCCACAAAAGCACAGGACTATCTAATCATACAAAAAAACATAGAATCCTCTTCTAAAATAAGTCTCATGTTACAAATATTTAGGTGGTTTTCCTGCATTCATTCTTACTACTTTTATATTTCTTCACCTTGGTGATCGTCATGTTGCAGAGTAGACACTGACTTGCAAGGATTTAAGGGATACTGAGCTTGTTTAACAGGAACCTCCAGAGTACTCAATGAAACTTTGATAATACAAAGTCACAGTGTAACTTACACCCATGAGTTCCCATTTACTTAATGTCTTTGTAGACAATGACTGTAATACAAATTATTTGTTTCAAAACAAGTACACATAAATGGATAGAGAACAAATGCTGAAGACAGAAATTACAAATGCTGTAATTATTCTTCTGTGCCTTGTCACAACATGAACATGCTCACAAAGCAACAACCATTGTAGCTACTTCCTATAAATACATCCATTCCTTCAAGTCTTGAATAAAGTCATCCAGGACAAACACAACACTCTGAGGACAAGTACATACATATAATTTTAAAAGGCAAGTGATACCCCCAAAATAGCACAAAAGTTTTTAAATGCTCAAGTTTCTCAACAGATAAAGCAAGATACTATTAACTATGTGCTTGCTCAAATTGATACTCTGGGGAAGAAAAAAACCAAGAGCTATGAACACCTAAACTGTGAGCACACAGGCTGAGAGTGTTATGCAGCAGAGCTACAGACTACTCATGTATATTTTACTAGCACAAATGGTATGAACTGGGAATTAAAAAAAAACAAAAAAAACCAAAAAAAAACCCAACCAAAGAACCAACTATACAGCTGTTCTTAAACTGGTTAGTGTACAGCTTCTCAAATGGGCAAACTCTCTATGATGCTCAATCCTGCTCTACAGGAATTACTCAGGAGTTTTGCAGAGTTGATCATGGAATTCCAATGGGGGTTTTTACTTCTCCTATGACAAGGGTAGAAGAAACACATGGAAATATCAGCTGTTACAAAAATTTTTTCCAGGCCTCCTTCTTTCACCAGTTAAAGAAATTCTGCACACTAATGCCAGCAGCAAACTTGAGGAAAAAGTAGTTCAATCTTATTTTCAAATATTCAGGAGAACTGGTGGGGGGCAGGAACATAAAAGCCAACATATTTTAGCTTCAATACACATTAACAAGGACAAGTTAGAACCTCAGGCTGCCATTACTACATTGCAACATGCACGTAAAGCAGCACCTCCAGTTTTTAACTCAAAGTTGTAGTAAAAGGAAATTCCCATCAAAATTCTTTGAGAGGACCTTACAAAAAAGTTTCATTTTTATGGCTTGACATGCAAGTGGTGACTACAAATAGTTCTGGGTCAGAAAACACAGCAACAAGTTTTAAACCACAATGAAATACCATTTTACTTACTGATATTTCTGCTATCACCTTTGTATGGGTCAGCTCAGAAAATGAAAGCCTAACATGGAGTTTGGGTTCTTTTTTTACCATGTACACCACATCAAGAAAACCTATCTCAGCAAAAAGCCTATCTCTTAATACTGACTCAAGCCTTTGAGTAAAAATATTGAACAATAATCTTGAATAAAAAAAGTTCTTTCATATCAACAAGACAACACCTTTTGAAAAAGCTCAAAATGAGCTGAAGATTCAGCTTAATTTAGTAAAAACCCTCTTGTTCAGGATTTACAGAGCTAATTGAAAGCTAACTTACCTTCTTAGACAATATTCTCACTCATCATTAAAGTCAGCAATGAAATAAAAATCACACTGATGTCTTTGAGAGTTTTACAAAATCAATTTACATCCACAGAACAGCAGCAACCAACATCTAATGCTTTCTAATCGCTCAATTTTCTGTGCTATCTTCAGTGAATCTGTGGGTATTAATCCTGTCACCACTTCCCCTGCAATTTCACCAGGAAAACACAGGATTTTCTGTTTTCAGTTTAAGCAGCCCCAGAGGTTTGGGCTCAAGGGAGAACCCCAGGGTTACTCTGGATGAACAACTCTGGAAATCAGCAGAACCTGAGAGAAGTGCTGAGCTCATTCATGACTGTGTGAGAGTCTTAGAAGGATGCTCATAATTAAACCAACAGACAGTAAATATTAGAAAAGCAAAGTTTCTCTAACCTTGAGAAAGCAGAGTTAACAAACTGACAGAATAATAAGGATGAAAAGCAGAGTGGTGCAGAATGGAAAAAACAGTCCAAACTAGAAAAGAGACATAGAAAGGAAAGCAAACATACAAAAAAGATTAGTAGAGTTGCAAATAAAGCAATTACTTTTTAAAAACAGAATGTAAAAACAAATTAGGTACCAGTTACAGAAACTCAAAAAGTAGTGCCAAATTTTGAGTTTCATTTTTCCAGGTGTGAATTTTTCATTCTGTTTAAGAAAGTTGCAGAATTAGGTCAATGTATTGCACAACCAAGAAAAGATAACTCACATCAGACTTCATGATGTGTAAAACATGTAAAATCTGTGATGACCTCTACCATTCTGATAGCTGCAAATTGAACTGCTGGGGTACAGCTAACTGCTGGATTAAGACAGATGGCAACCAACAGTCTATGGAGATATCCAAACTACCTGTGAGGTATAAAGTGGGGGCCATTTACTTTTAAAATTTTAAATAACTCTAAACTTTTAGCTCACATTGCTTCCAAACTTTTTACTAAAAAGATTGATGTAAAAAAGGTAACTGAACATATTAGGAGAAAAGCAGTGAACTTGTGCATGTCACTTTAGATGGAAACTCAAATTTCTTGTAAATAGCAGCAGAAGGATTATTCTTTCAAAAGAGAAAATAATGCTTTCCCAACATAAGATCTCTCTGCTTGGTTGGCACGTGTAATAAATGGCAGCTTCATTTTGAAATATGGATGGAAGTTTTTTTGTCAATTCTTTGCACCTAAGATTTGTTTACTTCCTGATATTGTGATAAATTTAACGTATGCCAGCACTGAGGTTGCTTCTTGCGTAGCCTTTGAAATCGACATTATTTGTTTGGGATGTACGCCAAAAATGCCAAACCCATCCTTACCTTCTGTAAACTGACACCCCTGTCTGAAGGTGGAATCATCTCTGGAGTCAGAGCCTGAGGAGGATCAATGCCCTTTGTTAACTTCTGATTAATTAAATGGAAAGCCAAAGCAAACTGTTCCTTTGAAAGCTTCCCGCAGTCCTTGGTGTCACAGAGAGCCCTGCACAGAGATGCACATGAAATTTAAAAGATCCTCATTTCTCCAAGTACAGCCCTCTTTAGTGTAGTTGCTGTCATTTATAAATGTGAAAATTGCTAGGGTGTATCTCTTCTTCTAAAGCAAAACTAGAGGCATAGGAAACATCACTCAAACACACACAGCCACTTTCATTTTGCATGTTGGGGCCCACAGCTGTGCTCTGGTGAAAAGCACAATCAGGGCTGTAGGTCACTGGCAACACCTTCAGAACCAACACAAGTTTATTTATATTTTCCTGATTTTCCTAAATTAGCAGTTGTGTTAACCATAACTCGGGGGAAAAAAAAGTTGCTCCTATCAGTATGCCTGGCAACAGCTCATAGCACAGGAAGAATTAAAAAGCTCTGAGTGTAATGAAGGCATTTCTGTAATGAGTAATGCCAAATAAATACATAGCTGTAAGGAAAGACGTTGTAGAATGAGGTGGGACATAAATCTTGCATGCTAACAATTTTATAGAAACATTTTCCTTTCCCAGTACATGAGTAGGATCAGTGATCAGATACCTGTGATGATGTGATGTCTTAAATACAAAGGGACAGCTGAAGCGCAGCATTTGTAACAATCTGTGCTCAGACATAAACCTGATTTCCACCCATTTCTGTCCCAGAGCAGAAGCAAGTAAGTTATCACTGGTTATACAAAGGCCATGCTATTATATCCAGAAATGTCACTTTCAGAAATGCCAGCATAGCAAGAAGTGAGAACTATGCCATCATCTACACAGCTGTCACAGGGAAAAAACCTACCAGATATGTGCAAGGAGAGCAGAAGGCAGTCCTGTTTTCAGGAACAGTTCTCTGGCTTCCACACCTGACACAAATCCATCCATGTCCTTGTCAGTTTTCACAAAGATCTCATCGTACTTAATTTTGTCTGCAGGCGACACAACCCACTGAAGGGGGGTGAGGATGGAAGGGAAAAAACCAAAACCACAACACTAAGATACAGGCAAGTTCTGCTTCCAGTTCAGACTTACATAATTCAAGGACTACAGCACAGATTTTAAAAAAAGTGATACAGGTACCTAGTTCATGAACCAGTTTTATCCTCCTAAACAGACATGCAGTGATCCTCAAGCAACTGAAAAATAGAAGCATTTCCCTCAGGAAAGCAGCCAGGCTGCTTGGTGCTGCTCTGCCCCCCAACCAAGGCATTCTTTGGACCTGGATCTCCTCTCTCATCATCCCTGTGCTCAGTCACAGCCCTGCTGACTGTCTGGCTCTATTAATTTTATTCCCCTTTACACAGCTGAGAAGCTTTAGCTGGAGGGACTGGAGAGCTGCTCAAGCCCAGGTTGTTAATAATTGGGCACATTCTAAACTGAAAAATTTACATCTGAACAAGGTAAAGATGGGAATTAGAGCCACTTCTGTTACTTGAGCAATCTTTCACAACATTCAGCTAATATAAAGATGTCTGGGGTTTTTTGAGTGAGAACAGCTTCAAGTGCATGTATGGATGTTAATTAATTTCACACAGACAATTAACAGATGCCTCCCAAATGGTGCTGTACACAAACTCACCCAGAATGGCACCGCTTTGCAATACATACAGCAAGACGTACCCTCAAGGCAAGGAAATTTCCAGGTTAAAACCTTGGCACCTCCAAAATTTAGATGCCAGTTTCTTACTGATTACTCAAATAAGGGCACCCAAATGTCCAAGCTACACCTGATGCATTAAGTACCACAGTTCTTACCTTAAATACCCTTATCAATGCTTTTTCTTATTTTGAATATAACAAGTTATATATAAGCTACTTGGAAAGACATTTCCCAACTTCTGGACTCTAAAATGATGAGGAGTAAATAAGATATCTGGGGAGGGTAAGAGGCATCAAGTTGCCTAATAATCACATTCAGAACAAAAATCAAATCTGTGTCTAGGTAGATGTGCTCCACCTTTTGTTTTCTTCTCCCACTGCTTGCATTTATCTATTCCATTTTAATTCTCCAAATTGCACACATGCACACATACATGACTGCCACAAACTGTTTTAAGAATGTGTCCACATTCCTATCAGTCCTCATCCAGAAAACTTGTGCTCTGCAGATGTGTACCTGGACCACTGTTTTTTTTTTTTTAGCTTGAAATAATTTGTTCTAAAAATATCTTCAAAATCTGTACTAAACAATATTTTTATCCAATTGTTTATATCTGAAGACATCTAGGAAAATAAAACAGGGTAAATTTTACACCTCTCCATCTGGTCCTCCCATCAGCCTCCTAAAACCAACTAACAGGGCAAGAAGCAAACTAAAAACTTGTATCAAGTCTCTTCACACAGGCAGTCTCTGAAGCACAGAGCTAAGAGCAGAAACCTTCCAATCCCCAGTAACTTTAGAGATGTACCTGTGTTAATGGTGTTTTGGCAGCTAAAATGCCCACAGGTGGCAAGGACTGATGAGATTCTTTGGTTGAAGATGGTATTAGTGGCATTGCTGCTGGAACACTGAGAGGTTTTCTCTTGGATGGTGGCACCAAAGCTGCAGGCAAGGACATTGGCACTGGTTCTTTCTCCAAAGCACAGTATACCAAAAACATGGCCTGAACAAGGAAAAAAAAAGGTATGTGGATGTAAATATATTAGAAATATATATACATATATAAAGAGACTAAAGAATTCATTAAAAAATAGCTTTGTAGCATTTTTTCATTATGTTTCCCCTTCACAAGCCCCTCAATTGATGCAGCTCATTGCCTTCTAAATTGTGTTTTTCATTACCACTTTCTTTTGAGGATCAGTGCTTAGCAAGTGAAGTTCAGTATCTTTTAGAATATTAAAATAATCTTCCAAGCTTGTGCCAGTACTTGTGGAATTTTATTTGAGAGAAGACTTCAAACACTTTAATTTACCACCATTTTCCCAGAAATTCGTCCACTTAGCATTTAATTCTTTTCTTGTGGCCATCTCTAATTTAACACTTCTTACATTATTTCATCAGTCCTGGCTTTAACAGTGTTAAAATTCTAAATTGCTACAAACTTTCCTCAAGGATACCCTGAGGCATTCAAGTTCTATAAATTCTGAAGGTTAAGGTAAAACTCATGCAAACACTCAAGTGTCTCATGGGACAGCAGATCTCAGGTGTAAGTTTTTAATGGCTCATCTAACCCACAATGAAAGTTATGCTGTGCACTGAGACACATGCAACAAACTGACAGAAACATTAAACAGCACTAAAACTTGATTAAGGACTCTGAATAAAGATAATACATGAACCACACAGTCAGAAATTAATACACAGTGCATCTATTTAAAACCCTGCAATCAGGCTTTCAAAATCCCAAGAGGCAGAAGATACTTACAACTGCAAACTCATCTCGATCCAACATTCCATCACGGTCAATATCGCTCAATTCCCACACCTACCAAGAAAAAGCAGAATATAGGGATCTCTGACTCAACTGCAGCACTTTCCTACTTAAAACCTCATTAAAAACAAACATGAGAACGCCCTCCCTCCACCATAGCTCCAGTTCTATTAACAGCATTAGTTTGCAGTGAGCAGCGTAAATTCACATAAATCACACAAAAGCAGAGAGATTTTTAAGTTGGAGACAGAGGCACCCAGCCTGACCCAAGTGTTAAAGAGTACACATAACTGATAAACTGCAGCTGGAGGTGATCTATCCAAATAGCAAAAGAAATTTTATTTTTCTGTTCAAAAGTCACACTCCATAAAACCTAATATAAAAGTTAGGCTTGTGACTACAAATCTTCAATTTGAAAAACAGGTATTGCTGAGTGCAGCACAGGTATTAGTTGGGAACTGGCAATTAAGAAGAAAGATATTCTTACTCGTCCTAAGATATCCACTGGCAGTTTTGAGTTGAGGAGCACAGGTTTCACCTTATCCCCTGACAACAGTCCATTCACTGGATTTAGGCTGTCAAAAATAGAATCATACTTGACCTTGTCTTCCAGCTGCAGGGGCAGAAGAAAAATATTACTTATACAAACAGTCACATTCAGAGCATAAGAAGCAGAAGTTCCTTCAAAAGTGTTAACTTTTTCTAATAAAGACACATTGCACTTCCTGATGCTTATAAGAAAACATCTAAAACATACTATTTTTAAGTCAGAGACTCATCAAAACCCCGTGAGATTTCCTCTTCAATTATTTTCATGACTTCAGGTAACAACCTTTTTTTTTCTTTATTTTAAATTTCTAAACATGAAGAGATTTCCCAAGAGTCAAGTGTCCTTATTAAATTAGGTCTATTAGCCCAATTATAAATTTGACAGGAATGGTAACTATCAAACTTTAGAAATGCAGCATTAGATTTTTCTAAGACAGGTTTTCCTGCAAACCAGATAACAATTCTAGGTAACAGCTAATATTTAGTTTACCTTTACAGCCCATGGCAGATCACTTGATGCTGTTCCACTGAGTAGCAAAGGACTACTAGTATCAGTCTAAGGAAAAACAAGACAAAATACCAGCAGACACATTAAAAGAGATATGATTCTGACTTTGCAAAACCACCCCCTTATTTGAAAAGCTGCTTCTCAAAGCCAGAACTGCATTTTAGTCATTCATACCAAAATTTAGAGCAAAAAATTTAAAATGTTTATTCCATTAAGGATAACACTAATAGAACAAATACCACATATCTTCAAATTATACACAATTTTATATTCAAATCCCCACTAGAACATGTAGCAGCTTATTCCATGCTGCTTGATTTTCTCCCTGTTGTAGGGCCCCACTGCCCTACAACATCACCCTCTGAAGTGTTTGGGGTTTACACCAAACCTTCCTAATTTTTCACTTAAAAGCAGTTCTTAATAATATGTTCAATTAAAAATGAAATCTTACAAATCTTGGTGGAGGAACAGGCAAGTTAAGACTACTCAGGGAAACATCCAATCCATTCTGTGCACAGGCTACAAGTCTCAGAGCCACAAAAAATTCCTACAGGGGAAAAATAAATTTTGAAGGGTTTATAACATGAAAAAAAAGAGAAATATATATATTATATATTAAAATAGATATTAAAATATAATTTTAAAATATAGTAACATTTCAGAAGAATTAAGAGCTTTTCTAGTATTACTATATAGATGAAAAATTGCACATGGCTTCAAAGGGGGACAGAAAGTGACAGAAAGCAGCAGCCAGCAAATGCTGGATTCCTGCTGTAAGAAAAAGTTTGCAATTAATTTTCCAAGAATTTAGTAAATTTCTGGCCAGTGTAGTCAATTCTCAGCACTCAGTTCTTCTACAGAACAGTGAAAATCTGAAGTGTAATTGCAGCTGTTTATGTTGGAGGAACTGAGCTGATCCCACAGATGGTTGATGGAGCAGAAAAAAAACAGAAAAATGAACCAAAAGAAGCCCAAAAAAGCCCCAAATTGTTTGGTAGACATTACAGCCTCCTCCTCTTCCTACCATGGGAAGAAGCATTTCCCTATCCAGGGACTGTTATTTATATTTCAAACCAAACAGCAACACACATTAGAACTTGTGGTAGCACCACTGAGATGTAAATTTTGTCCCCACACTGCTCATTGCCACAGCTTGGGAAGGACAACTCCAAACAGAATGTACCAATGTCAAGTCCACCAAAATTAAAGTAATAAGAATTTTGAAGATTTTACAAGAATTTTAATTCCTGCTTTGTTTCCTACAAGATTATGAGAAGAAAGTAACCTTCTTTGTAAATGCAGTACACTAAAGCTTAAATTACTTCTCAGCAAATTGCACAGCTACACATCAGCCCATTTTACAACCTGGAGAAAAGCTGATGAGGCAGCTGAAGGCTGTTTAATTTATTGTAGCTTCCACTCAAATGGGAATTACACAGCCAGCCAAAATTAGAAAAAATCTGTTAGAAAAATCTGTTAGAAAAACTGCTTTCCTGAACCAAAAAATTTCAACTTTCATCTGTTTTCAAGGCTGGGTAATGGTTAGAGTCATGCACCACATAAATAATCATACCTGTTTGTTCAGGATACCTTTGCCATCTGTATCAGCTAGGTCCCAAATCTGAAACATAAAAATAATAAAGGGTTCACAGCACTTCAGAGGAAGCTGGCAAGTCCTCCCTCCATTTATAATGGACTCTTGGAGGAAAGTGCACATCCTAACTTTCATGATAGCACTTAATTGTGATGACAAATTTAAATATTGCAATAATTTCTACGACTGAATAGAAACGATTGGAACTATTGGATAGAACAACTGAAAACACATTAGGGAAGATCATGTATCCTGCAATACTACTAAGTATTTTAATTTGAACAGGATACTAACTGAATCAAGAAGACAGGATAATTAAATAAATTAAAGAATTGCCATTAAATACCTTTCCAAGTACCAAATCTGTCAATCCAGACTTTTTCAAGAAAACAGCTGCATCAGAAGCTAACACTCTTCCAGCATTAGCAGAATCGACCTGGGAGAGAAAAAAATCCTCACATGACAAACTGGCTTTTGAATTGATGCCATCTCTTTACACAAGCTCTCAAAAAGCTACAGAAGAAGAATGCTCAAGTTAACAGTCACTCTGAGGACTATCTTCTGAACCTATCTAATTAGCCTCTCCTAATCACAGGCTTTTCTTCTTGATGCCATCAAAACATGTGATTTTTAAGAACAGAGAATTCCAGGGTTTGATTACTTTTCATTGTCCAGCTCTGCGCTCGTTACTGTCAGTGTCTGAAAAAGAAAGCCCTGCTTTGAAGATACCTTTACCATCACAGCAGAGGGGAATACTCCCTAAAGTGAAATTTATTTACACAGTGAAGAAGTTGGTGATATTGGCAGCATACCAATCAGTGTGCATTTCTCCCTGGATCAATAGAGAATCATTAAAATAGAGAGTTATTCAAGTTCTTAAGTGGAAACGGTATCTAAACTAAACCTTTTCAAGTGGGAAAAGAAAAAGGAAGACTTACATCACCTACATGGTGATGGTAAGGGCAAGGGAAATAGAGAAAAAGCTGAGAATCCTTGAGAGCCTAAAGAAAAGGATTCTTAAAAAGGACACAGTATGGAAAATAGAATTAAGTGCATCTTCAGTCAATTCAGACTGTCAGCCTTACTCCAGCCCACAGGTAGGGTGATGATGATGACAACTGCACCATTTCCAGTCCCACAGCTTTGTGTTTAAACAAAGGCCATATTCAATATTGTGTTTGGAACACAAGACCAGCTGCCCAAGCTCACAGCTGCAGCACACACAAGGTGCTCAAAGCTAACAGCTTCCCAAGATGGGATTAGAGCTGGCTCCTGAAAGACTGTGGGGAATTTATCATTTGGAAGGAATGCTGCAGCAGTTGTCTGTAGATATTTCTGAAAGGGAACAAAACACACTCAAATCCCCAAATTGTAATTTAATATGAAAGTGAAAACAACTATTGTTTTTAACATAACCAGTGTGATTTTAATTAGGAGAGGGCTTTTCCTGTAACTGAGGATGCCCTGGTCAGAGCAGTAAGGTTGCAAACACTACAGTCCAGCAGTTGGGCTGAGTTATGGGAGAGCTGTTCATCTACAGGCACAAAGCTGCCAAGACAGAGCATCAAACCCCTTTTAAATAGTGGAGTTGACCTTGCATGTAACACAGCAATCTTGGCATCCACTCAGAAAACCTCCAGCCCAGCACTCCTCCTTCAAGCAAGTCAGAGAACACCACACTATCAGCTGTGTTTACTCTTTAGTTCCCCAAGACCAAGCCAGAGGAAGGTGACTTTAAGGGATTTAAGCAGGATTCTTACTAAACCCAATACTGATCTAGTTTCTTTTTGTACAATTAATTATCAAAACCTTAGTAACTATTTTTTTAAAAGGCTGATTTCAATTTCTTTACAAATTACTGAGTCTTGAGCGCTGGGGTGGGGTTAGTTATGTTTGATTATTGCACTGGGATGATTGCTGGTGTTTGTCCACCAGCTTGGCAGAGCTTTTCCCCTGATGTGTAAGGAGCAGTTTCCACAGCTGCATCAGCCAACAACCCCCTTGTTACAACCTGTCTTTTGTAGCACCAGAAATTACCAAAAGTTACAAACATACATCTGATGTGATTAGGGCAGAAGGTTACAGTGCTTCAGCTCAGGACTCACCAAGAATTCAGCACTGCTTCCCTGCT
Organism: Ammospiza nelsoni; assembly: GCF_027579445.1. Taxonomy (NCBI): domain Eukaryota; kingdom Metazoa; phylum Chordata; class Aves; order Passeriformes; family Passerellidae; genus Ammospiza; species Ammospiza nelsoni. Next base: position 30,363,131 of record NC_080641.1, read on the forward strand.
GCACTGCATCAAGTGAATAAGTAATTTCCTAGTGCTTTATGACAGGTATTTAAGTTTATCCTTCAACCTCACCCTCCTTTGAGTCAGTCTATAAAAGGTTAAACAGAAAAATATTTATTTGAAAGAAAAGAGTGCCTACTGAAAGGCTGAGGTTCCAATCTCATTCTAAGTACAGAGGGCAGGATTTACACCCATTTCACAACACACCTTCTGCCAGATGAATTCCTTTAAGTTTGTGATAGAACTGGAAGTGTGCTCAGCATCAGAGCTGTTCCAGGTGATGAATTAATTCATATAACAGCACACTCCACCAGCACCATAAGACAAAGTGGGAAACATCTCTCTGAATTTCTGTTCTGAAATCTGACATCTCCTTATCTGAGGAATGGAAGGGAAAAGTTCCCTTGTGGAACTGAAAGTCTTCAGACACATTTGAAAGCTCCTCTTTAGGAAAAATCCTTGCAGCAAAGAGTTCATCTGAGCAAGTCAGAAAAATAATCCTCTGGGAAACAAATCCACTGGCACCACTTCACTAACAGTAACATCATGTTTAAGGAATCCCTGTTCCTGTTCACTACTGAAACCACTGGACAACAAATAGTGCTCTAGTTTCACTAGGCTGTGTATTCCAACAAATGGAAGAACTGACTTAGCAACCAGTACCACATCTGTGCTTCAATTCAGTTCCTTTATCTCAGTTTTTGCTCCACACTTCAGTGGTTGAGCAAATGCAGTCAGGAGGGAGAGACAGGCAGATGGCAAAGGTGGTACCTGACAGTCAGAGTCAGGACTGAGCTGGCAACCCCAATGTGCAGAACAATCAGTTCCCAGCCTTTTCTTATATCTTATTATAAGGGACTCTCCAAAGGTTTTTAATCCAATGCCTAGAGATAAACACACAGTGGATTTGTCCATCTGAAGGAAAACTTTCTGAGGGTGATAGTATCTCCTTCAGCCACAAGGAGCCACCTGAACTTTGATCAAGGTAAACACTCTCTTCTTGTTTAGCAATTTCAAATCTGCTACTCTCCTGCAGTGGAGAAAATCCCTTATTGAAGTACAATGGCAAGCCCAGACTTCAGGCATCCCAGGCTGATGCATCTGAGCTGCTGTTTTTGCACTTGATAATGGGACTAATCTTCTAAGCACAATCTGAAAATAGGGCATGGATAGAAATCATGGCCTTGTCCCTTCCCCAGCACACAAGTTTACATTCTGATGTTGACACACAGAAGAAGCTCCTAAATAAGGAGGCCATATACACCATAACCTTAGAGGAGCATTACCAGTTGCACAAAGGAAAAAAAACTTGGTTGTTTTTTTTCATCAATTACTCAACAGGTGTATTACAAATAAAAATTATTTTTAATTGTTTTATACAGCCAAGTAGTTTAATTTCCTCGAAAGTTTTTACAATATATTTGTACAATAAAGTACATTAGGCACATGACAGAAAATACTGTTGTTGCAGAATAGGTGAAACAGCTTTTTTAGAAAAAAAGTTGTATTTATAGGAATGAAGACATCTTGGTGTCAAAATATAGAAGACAAGTGATAAATAAAATTTATACTCTTAAATTTTATTTATATGTACTTTTTATTTTTGCATCATGAAGTCAAAAGATTTGCATCTGTTGAGTGAAGCTGCAAGAACTACAGGCATTCTTTTTGCATTCAGTGGCCTTCTACCCAAATTTCACTCCTTACAACATCCTGTGATTAACTCTGGGGATATTCTGAGTGAGAATCAAGTTTTACATGATGCTAACTGAGCTACAAATGGAAGAAATTAATCTTCATTAGTAAAAAGTAACCAAGAACATATCAATACAGCATTTTTAAAGAATTTACTCCATCCCAAGACCTCACAGTCTGTACAAACAGTCAAGTGAGGGATGTCATACACACCTGGCAGTTCCCTAGAAAATAAGGGTCATCTTACAATTATTAAATTTATACTGATAGAGCTCAGACCCACATGTTAGCTACTATAAAAATTCATTTTAAAGCACTACAATTTCTCTTGAACTTTTATTGTTTACACACTGTTCATCATGTTGAGTCCATAGCAAAAGAATATCAATTCTTTAAAATCCAGATGAGGTCTGTCCTTCCAGAATATACATACCTGTCGATAGAATTTCTCATACACAGGATTTGCACTCGATAGCTGCAAAAGAGACACAGAGGAAAAATGAGCCCTGGAGATCCATATTTCAATTTCCCTCTCCCTGGACACATAAAGATATAAAACACACTCCACTGGTCTGCAAAGAAGCATGAAGGATTTATTCCGTACAATGATGAGGAACCAGGACAGCTCCTCGTGCTGTAACTTTTACAGGACTGAGTTCTTGTTTTGCAGCCATTGACACCAGCCCGGATCAGATTTCCCCCAGCCAGGTCACCAGGTGAGGCTGTGTGAAACAGAACTCTCAGGCAACACTGCCTGGGGGCAAAAGCAGAAACCTGAAACCACTCAGGCCAGGAACTGCTCTCTAATATTAGAGTACAAAGCAATATCATTTTAGTTCACTGTTCTCTGTGTAATTCTTTGGAATTTAGTGTCATATGCAACCAGTCTGCAAAATTTTCAGTTACCCAAATTAATCCCTGGATTCCAAACTAAACCCACAGCAACAGTACCACATTAAAATGGAGTAATATTCTAACTTTGGGGTTTGTAACTTGAACCCTTGCTGGGGATAACTTCGGCCTTCATTCCACTGCCCTCTACAAGACATTCAGGGCTCACCTAAATTTAAGTGGACAAGGATAAAAGAGCTTCTTTGGAAAAGGCTCTTTCTTTATTTTTAAATTATTCTTAGAATCACCAAAAAAAAAAAAAAATCTAAGACCTGAAACAATGCAAAACCTAATCTCTTGGCCTACACTAAATACCCTTGCCCAACAGACTGCCAAGAAATGAAGTGTTAGGGTTACCTCTCTTCCCCAACATAAAAACAGGCACAAAATCAGATCCTGCCTTCATGAAGCACAGGTTGCCTAAACCAAAGGCATTTAGGCAGAGGATAACCCTAGAATTCAGTGTGTGTTGCCCTCACAAACCCTGTGGGAACATCTGAGCATAATACAAGCTAATTACACAATACTTACTAAAAAAGCCCAGGCACATAACTTCAAATATCATCCAAAACCAGAGTTCTCCCCCTTAAGAGGAATATAATGTCAAACCCCAGTATTTGCAGACCTTTGTGCAAACAGAATCCAACAAAGCAGCTTCTCTGGATTTAAAATTTAGATGTTCAAATGGAAATATGGAAACCAACAGCATCATGGATGTTGCCAATCACATCTTTGTAAAAACCTTTACTACAGATTGTATTCATGGTTTACAAATAACACCACATCCATTTTCCTCAGCTGCTCCTTTGCTTGAGTACTCCATGTTTACAGGTGCTGATTATCAGAAAATATTACTAAGAGAAGATGTTTGGTATAAATTCATTTAGTGTGATCTTGTGCAATTACAGAAAGTGTGCAGCATCGCCAGAACATCCTAAATACAAATTATAGAGAACAGCTAGAAGTAACAGGAGAGCTTCCATTCAGAGCTTGTTCAGCAAGCATACTGCCCCAGAGACTCAGCTTCTGATTTTCTAGCTGGTCTTTGGGTTTTGTGTTTGGCATTTTTTTGGTGGGTCTTGTTGTTGCTGTTTGTTTTGGGTTTTTTGGTGTTTGGGAGGAGGGAAGAACAACAGGCCCACACAGCTGGTAAGGTTTTATTTGATTACTAGGAGGTGGGTGGGAAATACCTCTCCCAGAGCCAGACATAAAAAATTACATATGCTGGGAAACCATCATTGGTATTCACTGCAATACCTCCATTTTTATAGCTTAACCTTGCTCTGACTTTGCTCTGGTACCCAAAGACTTTTATTATTTCAGCCATCAACTAAACATGCAGTTACACATCCCTTAAAATAGCCTGACACAGTATTTTCAAGTTTTGCCAGCCCTCAGACTGCCACAACACCAATACAACAAACACCTTCCAATCATTTTCCAGCACTCCACAGCACACTTTATTTTCTTACCTTAACCTCACATGCTTTATTTTATTTACCCACTGAGATACACTTTGCACAGCAACTACAGGGGTAGTTCTCCCAAATACTCAAGTATTTGACTTACTAGATGTTACTTCATGAGAAAGTAAAAGTCTAGGCACAAAACTAAAGCTGTGAGCAGAGAAGCAGAGCAGAGCTGGCCAGTGCATCTGCTGGATTCCTGTGCATCATCCCTCCTGCCCAATGTCACCCTTTGTTCAGCCAAATGTCTCCTTATTACAGCCAAACTGATCACTGTCACTCCTGGACAGGAAACATCATGTTCAAGTCCTGCAATGGAAACACTAAGTGCAAATAATCTTTTCATTCAGTACTTAAGAGTGTGAGCCAACAATTCTTTACTGCATTAGTGCTTCCAATATTCATTTTGATATCAGTATGACTGCAGTAACTGGAATTTCCTGTGAGTGGAAAAACAGTAGTAAAAAAGTTTCTCAGACTCTTTTACTAGTAATAGACTTGTTCCTCCTTCAAAGTTTACCCCACAATAAACAAACAAATGCAAATATAATCTAGGATATTCTTCTGGGATAAGAAAAAACTACAGTTCAACACCTTTCCAAGTGCTGCCTTAGAATTTACCTGGCAAAATTCTTTTTATGGGATTTTAACAACCATTTGCAGAGTAAATTCAGCTTGTTTTAGATGTAAAATGAGGGAGGGAGGAAAGGTCAGATTCCACAGTGTATAAAAATAGAAAGACATTATTATGGCTCCATTTCAAAGTTGATCACTTCAGAAGGGTAATGTGTGTTGTAGTAATTACAACCTTTGATATAAACCTATGAACTTTAGAATGATAACCTAGGAAATAAAAAACACCTTCAGGGACACCAGTCTTTTTCATCTTCTGTTGTCAGTCAATCCCCATGTTTTCATGCCTCTGGCACATTCCCATTTAGGTGTAATAAGATATTATTACCAGTCTGCCCACCCCATCCAGCCACCACCTTCCTTCCAAAAGGGCTTAAAAACAAACAAACAAAAGCTATCCATTGAGAAAAACAAAAGTAATTTCCCCTTCCAACCCCAATGAGGTGTCAGGGGAGAAACAAGCTATTCTATCCTGACGAAAATCCAAAATACCACATTCTATCCCAACACAAAGCTCTAGGACTCATTTCAAGAGTTTGCAAAAGGCACAATCTGGCCTTAAATGTTCTTCCTGTAGTTAGCCAGCCAAAAAGGAGGTAAGCTCAAGGCAAACTGGTTTCCTTACAATGCCATTTCAAAATAATAATCAACTTCTCTCTTTTTCCTCTATTGCTTTATTGTCTTAGCTGAAGTGTTTCAGGGTGAAGCCTTCTACCACTTTCAATTATATAACCAGGAATATCTCCCACAGCAATAACAAATGTAAAGAAAATATTTACTATAAATTTCTACACAATTATTACCAAGTACTTAAAAATGGAGCACTTTCTTTCCCATTGAACAGCTGAAGCAGGCACAAGAGCTGCTGTCTCCTCTCTGCAGAGATGTCTGTCACTGCATAATTAGAAATGGTTCCATTTAATTTTCAAATTGCTACAGAAAATCTCCACCATCTTCTAATCAGTACTGAACAAAGCCTGTGCAAAATGAAAGAGTAGATGAACTGCCTTTTAAGAGGCAGCTTCTCTCTGACATGGTGGATGCAATGCCAACCAAAGAAATTAGGTTTTATCTGCTTTAGGAGCATCAGTCCCCTCTATGTGCAGGTTAAAATATACTCATGCATACTCTGGATTCTTCATCTGCAGGACAGAAAGAGGAGCAACAGGTTCCTCATTTCACTAAAAATTACAAACTCTGATCTTTATTTAACAATTTTGCTGATTTCTTAAAAAAAAAAACAAAAATCAAAAAACAAAACAAAAACAAAACAAAACAAAAAACAAACAAACAAACAAAAACAAAAAAAACCACAAAAACACCACAAGTTTGCCAGGGACCTCAAAATCTCTAGCTCTAGATTATACATAATAAGTTCATTAGTATGAGGGCATCATTCATACTGCAAGTATTTGGATCCTGTGTATTCCAGTAACAAGACCTTAATCCTGGCAATGTGTGCACGGGACAGGATTCCATCCAGCTCAGCCTCAGTGTAATACTCCATGTTTCCCTTCAACAACACAGCACAGCATTCTCAGCTCTGCAACACAATGCTCAAGTCTAAAATGAGACTTGTAGCTAATTAGGATACAAATTGATATTACATGATTTTGTCTCGTTTACCAAAGCAGCTCATAACTACTTCAAGACAATTACCACATTTATCACAAAAAGCATTTCATCAGGAAGACAAACACAAAGTTATCTTCCTTTTCCTCCTGAGTACTTTCCAGTGCTTCCCTGAGCTGTGAGCTTCCCCTTCAATCACAGCCAGTTTTTCAGAATAAACCACAAGTTCTATTTTCAAGAGCAACTAGAATGTACTGAATGTCCATATCAATCCATCTTTCAAGAAATATCGCTGCCTCATTTTCCACATCTTTAGTTCTTTGTTCTTCCTCTCCTAAATTCCCCTTATGAAATTGAGCAACCATCCTTGGAAGGTCAAAATATACAACCCCTTATACTGGTTATAGCTTCCTTTGACTTTTCCAGCAACAGATGACAATCTGAGATCGGTCAGTTCCTTCTCCCCTTGCAGTTGTTTGCTTGTTTCCAAACTAAAGGCAACCACAACAAAACACTCCCATGGTAGAAGTTCCCTTAGAAGTTCCACATTAAATTCACAGTCATGCTTGAGCAAACGCAAGTGGCAACAAGATGTTCCAGAATGGGTTCAAAATGGGGAGATAAAAAATACTTCAGATATTTACCATTAAAGGGAGAGAGGAGAGGGAGATTATCAGCTTCACTTCACAACCCTTGTTCAAGCATACTTGGTGTAATAAATTTCACTGCAGCTACACAGTCCTGAAGTGTTTTTACTAATCAGTGAAAAGAATACAATTAGCACAGAAAAGTTTCAAATTACTGAAATTACAGCTTTGATATTCAAATAAAGGACGTGCAGCCCTCTCAGACATTGCAGCTGCAAAGCCATCTGAAAATACCCTCATCTCAGCTGGAAATACCCAACGTCCCCGCCGTGCTAGAGCGGTGTCAAACCAAGCACAGGAAGGGGAACAGAAAATCGGACTCAGCAGTGAGTTTGATGCAGGTTCATGTGCCTCCTGCTCTCTCTGTGTGACCTGGAGCAGATCACAGAGATCTGCACAACTTCACTGCTGCTGTCCGTAACTGATCTCGGTGCAGCCACCGCTGCACTCCCCACCCCCGTGCCCTCATTTTCACTTCCTCAGGCTCCTCAACAGATTCTGGACACTTCAACACTTGTGAGGACTTTTTATAACCCAAAAATTCCACATGTTAGAATCTACGTTAAAAAGAATTATCTTCAGGCTTGCTTGACTTCCTAAGATGATTCTTATGCAACACAAGAAGAAAAAACAAACAAGCCAAAAAAAGAAATCCCCACACGAATGGTCAACACACAGAAATATCTGCCTCAGTTTAACCACTGTTGTAAGCTGCAGCCACAATGGTTTTAAGGATACTGGCAATTTTTCTGCTTCTGTCAACATTATCACATTTGTATTTAGTCCCCCATCCATGTGACTAAAAAAAAGTAAAGAAATTCTACAATGAAAGGATTACACAGCCTGTAAGCAATAATGTCTTGCTGTAGAACACACCAGAGCTGACACCCCACTCCTCTCCCCAAATCAAGAGACGGAGCAGCTCTGTGAAAACTTCTTTCCCTTCAGTAAGCAGACATTTAAAGCTTTTTCATTTACTTGAAAACTATTAAGAGACTCAGACAATGCTAACTTAGTTATTTTGATATAAAGCAAGCTTTCACAGAAAGTACCCTACTCATAACTCTATACCTTTAGACTCGTAAAGACACATTTGTTTTCTCCACGTATTTCCTCACCTTTTCACTGAACTACCCCATCTTTCCTTGAAATGCGTGATATTCTCAAAAGTGAGCTGTGTAAGTAACTGCAAACTTGTGCAGCCTTGCTGCCAGCTTTTTAAGTTTACTTCCATGTGCTTGAGCAATTCATTGAACTCATTTACCCACTTTGCTTTCTGTAAATGTCACAACTGGCTATCAGACTGAAGCATCCCAAGCCAGGCGGATGAACCAACAGGCCCACCTCAGGCTTATGTCAGGTAGGAATGGGAATTTCTCATCTCACTGCTAAATGAAATTAAAAAGTATCAAAAAGGGCCGTTCTTTAGCTATCGCAACTCTACGGAATAAGACATGATCCTAACGGTATAGAATAACCTGTGTGAAGTGATTCCATCATCGCCAGCAAAAAATGCGAGCAACAAGGATTGAGGTGAGGTGAGACGAGCACGGAACAGTGCCAGCAGAGTCTCCAAGTTTTGGGGCCATCACCTGCACAGCTCCTCACTCTAAGGCGCCTGTATGGGCACTATGTGACAACAGTGTCCCCACTGCACGGGGCCCACCAAAACCAAGGTATAACGACACTGCAAGCAGTATCTGTGGAGACAGGCTTCTGTTAAAACAAGGAATTCGTCTGTCCCTCACAGGGTCACCTGCCCACGGTCTCGCTGCCCCGCAGAACCCCTCCATGCCGGGTGTGCCTGCGGGGCTGGCACCGGGCACGGACACCTTAACCCGGCGCTATCGCCTTTCAGCCCCTCCGCGAACGCTGCCCGAGCCCGCCCGCCCTCGGCGTTCCCGGGACGGGGCTCGCTGGGCTCCAGCCCCGCGCCCCGAGTCCTACGGAGACAAAAGACGGACCGCGACCGCCGCCGGCGCAGCCCCGCCCGCCCAGGGCCGCTCCCCGGCCGGGTCTCCCCAGCCCCGGGCAGAGGCACCTGCGGCCGGGCGGGACCCGCTCCCCGCCCGTGGCACCGCCGGGTCGCGGCGCGGGGCTGCCCGCCCGCCTCCCCTCGCCACCGTTCTCCCTCCCTTCCTCCCTCCCGCAGCCACGGACACACCCCCGCCCCGCCGCCACCTGACAGCGGCGGGGCAGCGCTGCGGGGCGGCGGCGTCCGCACAAAGCGCGGGCCCCCGGGCAGCCCCGCGGCGTCCGGCCGTGCCTGCGGCGGGAGCGGGCGGCGGCGGCGGCCCCGCGGGCGGGCCGGGCGCGCAGCCCCTTACCTGTGCCAGGGAGAGGCGCGCGGCCATGCTGTTCCATGCCCCCGGCCGGGCCGCAGGAAGGACGCGCCGGGCCCCGCCACTCGCCGCACAACTTCGGCAACTTCCCCAGCCGGCCCCGGGCAAATCCCGGCACCGGATCCGCGCCCGCCCGCCGGACGGAGCCGGAGCCTCCCCCGCCGCCACACGGCAGCGCAGCCGCGCGCAAAACCGGGCGCGGAGTATCGGAGCCGGAGCCCGCTCGAGGCAGCTGCAGCGAAAACCCGGAGCCGGAGTCCTTGGCCTGACACCCCCCACTGCCCGCTCCTGGCCTCTCCCTCACCTTCCCTGTAGGCCCTGCTGCTGCTGGAGATGCTTCCAGCATGGTGAATGACTGCAGTTCTCCAGTCCAGTCATGACACAGGGGGGGAAGTCCCAAAACAGGAGGCGAACCAGGTCTGGGCTCAGTTGCAACAGAATTAGGCACAAGGCCCAGGAGGAAGCGGCGCGTGAGCCCAGCAGGATGTCCTGACCCGACGCATCCTCACAGCGGTGAGAAGTAGCCTGGGCTCAGCCTCCTGCTTCCCTCCACTCACAGGAAATGGGATGCCTGTCCAGCCAACTCATGGTTGTACACATCCTTCTGTCGCTCTGCCTGTACTCAGGGCAGCAGTGGCTCTTCTGGGGCGGGTAACCAGAAGAAAGGGATGAGCAACCCTTATGGCAGGAGAAACTATGAAACATCACAGGCAATAAGACACAAAGGAGCAAGCTGGAGTGCGGAGTAAACTGCACCACATTCTCCAAACCCACGGGAAACAATTGTGTACAGACTGGCTGAAAACAATACTTGTGCCACCACTCATTCTCCTGCTCCTCCTGTACCTGCTCACCTCCTCCCACTGGCTTATTTTCACTCCTACTCTGAGCTCTGCACTACCTCAGCACACATCAGTCACTGAGGGCTGAAAGAAAACGTTCCTATTTTTATACTTTAACCCAGGGTGGTTTAGGCATACATTTAAACTTGAAATGTGCAAGAGGAAATTAGCTGAAGTCATACTTGATTACTGGAGAGCTTTCCCTACATGCTTTGTTTTCTTTATCTGTTCGTAATTCTCTACCCCTCCGCATTGTTTTTGTCCTCCTCAGCTCAGTTGTGTGCTCGTGCCCCACCTCTGCATCCTGTCATTCCTCAGCTGGCAGTCATCCTGAGCTGCTAGTGCTCATCATCTGTCCTGAAACGTGGGATCCCTCCTTCCCACCTATTCCTTAATAAAGGTTTTATAGAAGCTCTGCTTTACCAACCTGTTTCTCAGCAAGAAAAAGAAGATATGGAGGGGAAGAATATAAAAAGCAAACAACATAGATATAAAAATATTCACACCATTCACATACTCACTGTCACTTCTCTACTCCACCTCACACTTCTTCCATAAGCAAAATCCCTAGAAATCAGCACAGACTTTATATTTTTTAGGTTGATTTTTTCTTCTTTGATTAAAATTGGAATTGTCTCCCAGAATAACTAATACCTTGAAATTAAACCAGAAGATTGTAAGATTGTACAGCTGTGTCTCCTGAGGAGAGCAGTACTTTTGGGAGGGGGCCCCTTGGCAGGCATTTGGAGAGCCTGGGTTTCTGAGCTGCCATGAGCTTGTGTGGGTGCCCTTTGCTCTGTCAGTTGTTTCCTTCATCCCTCAGTCTTGCAGCTTGGCAGGGACTGGTGGCCTCTCAGGAGAGAGGTTACACCCAGGCTGATGTATTCTCACTGCAAAGAGAAGGAAAATGCAAAACAGGGGCCTGGGATCTGGCTCTGGAGTTGGAGGCTCGGTGCCGAGAGCTGCTGTGAGCAGGATTTTGTGGGCAGGATATCTGGCTCAGCAGTGTCCTTGCTCCTGTTCCCTTTCTCTCCTGGGTGTTGCATCAAGTATTTCCCACCAGGTCCAGGTGGAGCTGCAGCAAGGCTCTGGAACAAGGGTGTTGAGCCAAGGGACTTGTGCAGGTCAGCCAGCAGAGCTGTGTCACCCCAGAGCACAATTAAAAGCCCCAAGTGCCCTCAGAGCAGAACACTTGTCCAGGAGGGAGGTCTGCTCCAGCCATCTGCTCCTGAGGGCCTGACCTTCCTGAACCTTTGTGTTACAAAATAAACACAATAGAGCCCCCATTTTACTCCCTCAAACTGTGGAGTGCACAGCAGTCTGCACCCAGAGAGCCTTTCCACAGTGTTCTCCCAATCTGCTGTGGCTGACTCCAAGTTGCACCTGCAACTCAGGAACAAGCAGGCAGTGCCAGGTACGTGGTTATGTACCTTCACCTTGGCTGTGCACACTCAGTCAGCAGGCATGACCACTGTGTCCACAGTCAGAGGACAAGAATCACTGAAGGTAACCACTCTGGCCTCTACAAATTAAAATAATAATGAGTTTCATATAATTAACACTGAATTAATGTGGTCATGTGGATCTGTTGTCGATCATTCTGTGCATCTCACAGACAAATTGTCCTGGATGCCTCCAACCACCCGAGTTAAAACAACCAGCTCAGAGCCTCAGACATCTCTGTAACAATCACAACAGCACTTGTCAGCCTGCTGATGGTGAATGATTGTACTGCAGATTTTCACAAATCTAGAATGACAGCTCCCAGAAGAAAAACAGCTCTCTGCTTCTCAGCTGGAATCGAGGTGTCATCACCTGACATTGGATCACAAAACTGGACGCCATACTTACTTTCAGCCAAGAGAAAATCACAGCTACTAAAATTTACTCAAAGCTGTTGGCAGGTTTGCAAAACAATGCCCTCCAATGACCTTCTTGGCTTAGCTATGAGCAGTTCACCAGGGCTTGGCTAGGGTGGAAGAGCTCCTGAAATCTGGAACAGAGGGATTTTCTAAATGTACCTCTCATTTCCTCCTCAGTGGAAACCTCATTCTTCTGTCTCTGCCTTTGCTGACCTTTTGCAGTATCTCCTGTGAATTGGGTAAGGAGTGGTGGGATTCTGTGCTGGGTTTTCAGGAAAGCTTGTTAAGAACATAAAAAAGTCAAAAGATCAATGAACTGCAAGAATTTTAACAGCTTCATTTTATATCTTTCTGCATTCAACATGAATTCTCCTGCAGGAAACGTTTATCTGTAACCAGCTCTGTAAGAATAGCTGTATGTTGATTTTTTGTTGCAAGATCCTTTACTACAGTGTACTTTATGCCCAAAGGACATGGAAAATAGTATTAGCATGCTTTTATTTGTAAGTGTAATAGGATTTTCTACGATTCTAAGTACTGGCATTTTGACAAATAGGTACCAGATCTCAATGTTCTTTATTGTTTCTTTAACAGTACAATGCACAAGGTTATGTCTGCACTGGACAAACAAGGGACTGCTAACAAATCAAAACTAGCCAAATAGCTGGTGAGGACTGGGCCTTGCAGCAGCGCAGCGAGCACAGCAGCAGCACAACCATTTTGGTGCAAATCCCCATGTGAAACACCGTGTAAGAGTATATAAAGTGGCTTGTTCAGGTACAGCTGAATTTAAAAATGTGCAAGACAGCACAGAAAGGCTGTCCACCAGTCACAGTCAAACACTAACAACCTCTGTTTTATAGATCTCCAAATATGATTGCTAGTAAAGCTGGCAACATTTGAATCATATCCACTGGTCTCCCTGGAAATAACACCTTAAGTGTCCATCTCTTCCTTTCTTAGAGCTTTGCTCAGCCTATGGATCAGCACACAGGCAGCCCAAAAGCACGCAGGCTTTGTGTGACTTGCTCTGCTCGTTCTAGGAAAGGTGTTACTACAGCCCATGAGCACTCCGGAGGCTGAGAGAGGAATGACTCAGCCCTGCCTCCTGCATTCCTGAGCACGAAATGAGGTACCCAGCTCTCTGGAATTCCAGTGCAAAGCAGAGCAGGAGCTGCACCATTGCGTACACAGAAACAAGGATTTGAAAATAAGAAGGACTAAGCCACTTTGAGTTTTACAGAATAAAAGGAAACATATGCATCAACACACAAAATCCTGGCCAGAAAAAGGAATCCCTGCTCTATGATCAAAGACTGTAATACAAGGGAACTTGCCCATAGGCAAACAGACATTGCACAGGTTTCAGAGAGCCAAGCAACACCCGTGCTCCTGACACAGAACAGCATTTCCCACATCTAGGTTACTGAAAGATCCCTCCTGAGAAATAAGGAAGATCATCACACAAACTTTGACAACCTCTGGACTGAGGGGACCTTTTATCAGAAATCTCAGAGTGCTTTCCAGGACTAGTGACACAAGCTGGTTTAGGAAGTCACCACTGCAGGTGTGCCTTTATCTAGAAATCCACCCCAGGATATGCTTTGTGTGCTCTTTCCATTTTATGCAGCTGCAAGTTTTCTAGACAAAGGGTTACAGATAGGCTGCTGTGCTTTAAGGCCACAAGAAAACACTACAATCATCTAGCCAGACTCCAACAGACCTTCTGTAGAGATCTGTTAATTTCTGGGTTTCTTTTGCCTAAAACATGTAATCTGTGAGTCCTACAGTGCATCTTCTAGGAGGATGTGTAGTTATCAGAGCATGTGCATAGATCATTATGGAAACTGCACAGGAATTATCTGCTTATTCATCTTGTGCTGTGCTCTTGGCTTCTTAAGGTGGTTTGCACATTTTCAGTTATAGCAGCTTTGAAAGAATTTCAAAGTGGGTTGTGGGATGATCAAATTTATACAAAGCTGTAGCAGTATTAAAGAAACACAAACTAGGATATTAAGGTAACTGCATATTTCTTCATCTCTAAAGTGTTTTCTGTTCAGATGTTCAGAAGCATTTGAATATATCTGAATTTAACTCCTTCATCTGGCAGAAACAGAGTACAGTATGGGATCACATTGTACCTCTTTGTTTTGCAAAATGATGTCATCTATATTGCCAGTATTTAGAAATACAAAGGCTAAAATTGTTTTTGAACTGTAGTAATTAGAAATAACAATATTGAATTTTTATTACAAGAATGGTAAAATTGAAAATAACCTGAATAGGGCTTGAGTGAATCTCTTTCATCATATTTGATGGAAGAGTTGGCAAATCTGAAATGCAGCAGTACAGATCCATGCTAGTTTAAAACAGACACAATTTATCTTTTCATTAAGACTGTAAGCATATTTTCTCAAACTAATTTATATTAGCCAGTTTCATGGGGCTACACCTCATGCTGTAAAAGAATAAGAGATAATGTAGATATATACAAGAGGTCAGCTTGACCTCTAGATAATTAGCTGGATGACTGACAGCACAATGACATTTTTCATTCAAGACCATATCTGAAACCCAGAAAAATCTTCAATAAGCATTAATTTGACAAGTCCAGCTAATGTAGCAGTTGGAGATTTCACTGTTCCTTGAACAGCTTAATACATGTTCTGAAATAGAACAAACAATAGCTCTGCTGAAACAGCATCGGTCTTCATTATAAATTAAACACATCGATACCGTAGCGTGTAGTGTATATTAAACCAAAATGAGGTTTGGAAACTAATATGTTTACAAAGTAGCAGGCAGAAAAGCTTTTACAACAGTTTCTTCTGTTCTCTGTTTCCTTAGGCATGTTGTCTATACCAACAGGGAACACATTGCTCACCTTTCTGAAACAATGAAAAGATTATTATGTTTTAAGAAAACAGAAAATATTAAAAAATATAATCAGCACATTGAATTCCCAGCCTTCCTCTAACCTAGAATTAGTTTACTCTGCCCTTCACAAAGATTACTAATTTCAGAATTATAAAACACATGAAGTAATTAGATAACAGAGCATTTGGTATTTTTTCTTCTCATTAAATGGTTTGTCTTTAAGACAAACTCATGACTGTTAATGGTAAAAGACCATTTTTATGGCATTACTGTAACTCTTGATACTAGCAAGTGTTTCTTCTTGAGATTTCCTTACTTGTCCTCCCAATAATTTTCATCTTCTTATCTATTTTTACCTCCTCCACTTTCTTTCATTTTCATCTGGTCTTAATTACAACCATAACAATGTCAAAATGGTTCAGAAAGTATTAGACAAAATAACACCAATGCAGTAACATTGGCCATAAGACAAAAAACTTTCACAAATCACAGTAGCCTACTACAGCAACCCAGTCTTCAAGCTGAGAAATTCAGATACCAACATTTAAATAATATTTTTTAATTCATCCTTATTCAGGTCAACACAATATCCCTATTTAATTTTACACTGGTTGTTAAAACTTCTCCTAAATGTAAATCATGTTCTGCTTGCTCTTAGCAATGAAGTCTCTCATGTATGGGAGCTGCAGTGACAGAACAGAGATTTCAGCTGGGTTAAGGCAGTGAGTGCCAAAGGTTCTGTGAGATGAGTCAAAAGGCTCAACAATAGTGGAAAATCAATCAGATTTGAGAAGGTGTTAATGATTTAGCCCTAAGAGTAGATAAGGACAGAGACCATTTTAGTAAACCTTGATCAAATGACATTTAAAATGGTGGCTTTGCTGCTATGGAAAAGCTCACAAATTATTGACAAATACAGTGAGAAGCAAGAGCAAAGCATTATTTCCTACATCTGTATCAGTGCTGAGAGCTGTAAAGGAGACTACAGGTTGCACTCTGTGAAAGCTATCAAATACCAAACTGCAGTGCTCTTTCTGCAGGCAGAAGGAATTTCCACAGATGCTCTTTCAGCTGTATTTCCCCTTCACAAAAGCACAATCCTGCTGTATGTCCATAAAAGAGAAACCACCATGTGGGATTTTTTATTTACAGCCCTGTAGCAGGGAGTGGAATCTGTTCTGTTACTTGGCCAACTATTGCACAACATCAGCAGGCAAAATGTTCCTTTAAGTGAAACACATATAATCCCACTGGTGTCAACACATAAGACTAAGGAATGTTCCCTTAAAACCTCTCTTTGTTTTTTGGACTCCTCAATAACTGACAGGAAATTATATTTTTTCATTCTTCCACATCAGGTTGGTACTATCAATAACAGAGTGTAACTTGACTGATGAGGTAGTACCAAAAATATTTGCCTTTATGAAAAATCTTTTAAATACATACAATAAATATCACTGCTAAGTATTAAAGACTGAACATGTAAAGTAAAAAATCACTAAATAGTTCACAATTCAAAATATGTTCTCATTTGATTGTACACACAATGCAATTAAAATATGAAATATCCTTAAATATGACCAAGTTATTTGCTTAATGACTGATTTGTTTACTGGTTTGTTTGGTTGGTTGATTTTGTTTGGGGTTTTTTTAAAGATTAAGTTGCGGAAGTAAGGCAGCAGTGATTCAGCCTCAATGGAATTCTTAAGGTGTGCATGTGACTGATGAGATGCCAAAGGGCATTAATGGACTCTGAACTCCATCAGCTGATAAGGAATTGCTTTCCTCTGTGCCACTTTATGTTCCTGTCCTGTTATCTTTAATAAAAGATATCTCACCTGTTGAACAGGTGAAGCTAATACAGCTATAAACAGGTATAGCTGTGCAACAAGTACAAAGTGAAAGTCTGGTGACCATTCACAATAAAATATTTCTTTAGTTTACTATTAGCAGCATTTAAAGCAGCTGTGGTAAATTCCAGTGTAATCATCACTATGACTTTGAAAAATACATCATGGATTTAGTAGCTTCACAACAGGTTTTCGATCAAACTTCCTCTCTTTACAAATAAAATTCCATTTAAATATATTCTGATTTTAAAAATGCACTGCAGAATCTGAAAGACTCTGTCAAATTTCACTGTTATTGGTAATACTAATTTAAATGTGATTCACAAAATATGAGAAGCAATTGAAGAATGTTATTTATAAATACCTACCTCAGATTACCAAAATTATTGATGATGATGCACAAGCATCAAACCACCAAGATTTTTCAGATCCCCATATCAATTGAATTTGTTGAATCAGTTCAATGACAAACAAATTTGACCTTCTCTAGAAGGACAACCCCCCCTCCCCAAAGTGCTCACAAGACAAATATATATCAGGTATAAAACTGACACAAAGAACACTGAGGTCCAAAGGAGAAAAGTATCAAGGTTTTAGGTATGAAACAGAGGCAAAAGCCATATAAAGTAGGTAAAGTCAGATAGCTGGATGAGTTTTGCAGAAATCCTTCCTGAAAGAATCTCCATGATTCAAAAGACATTCAAATTCCATCCAAAACCTGAAACATTCTTGATTGTCAGTCTCTTTATGTTTAGTGAAGAGTTTGTTCCTATTGAAATCAAGTTTACTGTAATGTTTTTCCTTACAGAAATATCTGTACAAGATGATTTAATGAATTTCTCTCTCCTTTCCTTGTGACAGAATTAATGATGGTAAATTACATATATACAGATGAGCATGAGGAAAAAAACCACTCCAAAATCATCAGCAGAGCTATTTAGTTAACTGTAAAATGAATATATAGATGAGTTGCTCAATTTAGCTCAACTCCTTAGTTCTTCTAAGTAGGGAATAAATCCCAGGATAAAAATCAGCTGTGGGTCTCCTCCAGAGGACTGCAGAACAGATCCATGTTGTGCTAGATGGCACAACTGCCAGCCCAGAAATACAAACCATGCAGGTACCTTGTGGAGATTGAGGTGAGGAAAGCCTGTATTGTTGTATTTCTAAATACAGGTATATAGTTACTAATTAAAAGAACGGAACAGAAGATCTTAGGTGGGAGTGTGTGGAGGTTTTATGTGTGTTTTAACTGTATTTATCATGTACATTGGACAACAAATTGAAGCAGATCCTACAGCCAGGACTTTTGCTGCCAGTGAGGCTTGAAAGGCAAAAAGTATCCAAAGATTGCTTCAGGACATGGATGAGGAAACTCCTGATCAAAGCCTCTGACAGAAGCACAGAAGCTTGGATTGCTTCCTTGGGTTTCTAAATTCTTTCATGGATATTTTTCCAATCAGGCTACTAGAAATTTACTGTGTTTTTAATTTAATTTCTACTTCAGGAAGTGTGGTGGGGGCAGGACAGGCAGCTTGGCATGTGGAACAACTGGCACAGATGAAAGCCAGCCAGATGGCATTAGGCTAAAAAAGTTCTCTTGCCCAAAATACAGCACCCACGTCCTTGGCAGATTCTAAAACCAGCACAGAATCTGTCTCTGTCTCCCTTTACCATTATCACACAGCTGACTTTTATATATATCTGCAGTTTTGATCCCTGCCCTTACAGCTTTGCAATAACTTCACAAATTTCTCATATGAGGAAAGCACTTAACAGGATTCAACAAGGAAAAAAATTTAATTAGACTTCTTTTTCTTTCAGGTAACTCAGTTTTTTAACATTGATGGAATAATGTTCATAAATTCCTGTAGCTCTTTGGGGATTACTAATTTAAAAAGCAATATAATTTAATCCTTGAATAAGTAATGTGAGGATCTATTTTTTAGCAGATGAGCAGATTAAATATATCACAAAAAGTAAAACGCCTCAAATTTTAGATGTTACACATTTAATTGCACATATGCAGTTATTTGATTAAATGAACTATGTGAGCTACTTGAACCAAGAAGAAATATTTCCAAGATCAATCTAATCTCATAATTAAGACTCTTCATGTACATCTAATAAGATCTGCCCGAACAATACAATATATCTACATTTGGTCAATGTTCTGTTCACAATTTATTATAAACTGCACTCAAGTCTGATCCTCATTACCAGAGGACTCAAACTTTGCTAATAATGCAATCTGGGAGTTTGCTTAATGTGAAAACCTGTAAAAAAGAAATATAATAATCTAGAAAGAGAACCTGTGACAAAACTGCATTTATCCCTCAAATCCCCTGGTTAGTTCTAGATTTACCATTCTTTACATCATTGCACTATGTGAGCCAAATTTTCTTCTCATACACAACTGCACAATTGCTATCCAAGTCCACAGGTTCACAGAACTTCATGAAGAGCAGATGGTCTTATGTCAGTCTCTAGTCTTGCAAAGAAATCTCTTCCATCTCCAGCCAGCATGAGATTCAACAGCCAGAGAAGTTCTGCACAGTGATCATGAGAGGGAAGTAGAGTGTTTCCCTGAAAACTGGACAAGGAAATGCCTAAAATTGCAAGCTGACTGAAAGAGTAAAAGGAATTGAGTCAGCATTCTGGGGAAAGGAAGGAAAAGGGAGGGGTGGAACAAGAAGTATATTCTAAAAAAAAAAAAAAAAAAAAAAAAAAGTATGGTCAAAGCAGATACCATGAAAAAGATAAGTGCTACTAGTATGCCATAAATAATATAAGACTCACATAATGCACCATTAAAGTTTATGGATCAAATCCTCTTTCCTGGCCATGATGTACTTAGGCATTACAAAGACTCTCTCAGAGCTGGTTACAGCTTTCTGATTCACTACCCAGCCCAGTTCATCTCTGGCACTGAGATGGGACTGGAGATGATTCATTAATGGAGGGAGCCAAATTGCAATTTCTCTACCCTACAATCCCTTTAAGACACTGTTTAAAGGGGCTGTAAAACTGGCTAATATATTTCCTCTTAGTTAATTCTGAACTTTTCAGTCTAGAAGAGAAATTTTCTGGACCTTGGGAGCTTTTCTCTTGTTTTGCCTTGCCTGAGCACTGCCAGGGGACCCAGGACAGTGAGCAAGGCCTAAGGCTTTCCCCTCCTAAAGCCCCCTCAGGTTTCTCCAGCTGTGTGAATGCTTCAATTTGTCCCAAATAAACAGAGTTTATTTAGATGTGTCATGCACATGTACATGCACATCCATGCTCACTGATCACTAAACTGCAAAGCCAATTCAAATTTCTGGTGTTCAGGGGAGCTGTAAGCCTGGGTGCAATGTGCCCTCCGAGCATGCATAATCTGAAACAGATGGCTCAACAGATGAGCTGCCAAACACTCAAGGCCAATTCAAATGCCATCCAAAAGTAAAAGTTATGTGGGATAAAAGTTTTTCTTGTCCCACTTCAGATAAACAGGGCCTATCTGCTTGGAAGATGATTCTTTCTCATTTTCTGCTTGTCTACTTATTCTTTTCCAATATGGCATGCTCTAGAAAACAAATTCAGTTTTTACCAGCTGACAGCATTTTCCAATCTCTTGGTTGGGTTTTTTTTTAATAAAGATCCATACTCTGGAATGAAGAGATCGCAGGGTTATTTGAACATAAGTTAAAAAACAAAGCTGACAAGGAAAGAGCAAAATACAGGAACTTTCTGACCTTCAAGGCTGCAAAGAAAAGGTTGAAAATATGAACTGTTCAGAAACCAGAATTCCTTTTCAACTCATGCTTTGCTTAGCAGCGCTTAAGCACAAATAAATAATTTAAATTGCATGGACTATGAAGTGTATTGATTTCCCATTTAAACACTCTGATCCATGGTACTAGAGAGCTCTCCCCAGCTTGTGATACTTCCTACCTTTTCCACAGGACTCCCAGCCCACAGCTTGCCTAAGTGGAGCCATTGTTCCTGCAGGCATTATTATGGCAATGTCTTCATTGTAAAGTAAACCTGATTTGAAGCTACCATATGTCTTGATTTTCCTATAAATGCGGTTTTTTGACACCTGGAATTTTTCCTGAGGGTCCGCACACACACACACACAAACACATAGACAAACACCCACCAATATCTACATGCATATATAAGTCTATTAATCTGTCTATCTCCCCAGATTCTGTATTCAGGTGTCTGAATTTCTTAACATCAGGAATCCTGACACAGGATAAATTAAATACATTCCTATTAAATACATTCAAAAAACCCAGACAATGGCAGACTGCATACTGCAGAGTTCTGGTGTGCATGAAAAAAAATGAACATTTCCAAAAAGTAATTACACAGTCTGGGCACTCACAGTACAGAACATGCCTGTGTGGCTGCTGGGAACAGAAATGACAGCCATCACTTCAGTCAGCCAAGCCCCACTGAGATCAGTCACGCTGCAGAACATTACCTATGCTTCACACTGCACCAGCTGACACCGCACTGATTCTCTGAAATGTTTAAAGCACTACAGTACTACAGTTAAGGATTTGTGGGTGTAGGAGATTCAAGCCAAAACACACAAAGAAATTGTAAATTAACTCCACAGTCAAGACAAAGGGTGTAAGATTGGTCCACTACCTACAAGAAAAAGAAAATTGCTGCCTCTGTGTTTTAGAAATTCTGTGCAATGAGTAAATGTAATGCAGGGACTGCAGCAATTAAATGTAAGATATCACTGCTGAGATGTAGCAGAATAAATTCTCATTCAAAAGCATGAACCCAAACAGATGCAATATTTTACAGACAAATGGGTTAATGTTATCAGTATATAAGTGACAGCTGGATATGTGCAGGATTTTGTTTTGTCTAAAAATGACAGATATGCAAGCCAAAATCTCAAAGACAGGTAAGACAACAGCTCATTTGCTACTGGTTTTGCTGTATTAAGAAGAGCTGTATCTGTCCTCTATTTGTCAGACTAGAAACAAAAACTAGAGAGTGTAATGCTAATGATACACTCAGATCCTCCTTTTTTGCTTCTGCATTATGAATAGCAGAGTTTAACAGGGTAGTTACATGCTTTAATCTCTTAAGTCAATGTCATAAGTTTTGCTCTAGATTATGTGCATGTAATTACCTCAACACCAAAGGAACACAAAAGTGTGATATTTGGGGTGTTTGGCCTGGAGTGGAAACACCCAACTGAACTTGTGCTTTTCTTTGCTGGTAACTTATTTCCAAAGGCTCAAGGCTTCTAATCTCCAAACTATATTGCACATTTCACCAGTAAACTAGAACAAACTATTTATTGTGTATACCCCAAGTAAACACACCACTGGAAGAAACTACCATGTCCTAAACATTACCAACTTCAGCTTATGCAAATTAAAGTTTCACTGTACACTGCAGACTTTTTTTATTGTTAGACTTCCTTGTAAGTACATTCCTTACAAGCTTATTTTCAAAAACTAATTCTCTTGGGCTATGGAAAGCAAATTATGTAACTCTCCATTTTGCCAGTTGTCCAGAGAATTTGGTTAACTCCAGTAGCACTTAGAGATTTTAATATTAATGTTATTGTAGGATTTTCTTAGAAGTCACATTGCAGATACTGCTGCAATAGTTTATTGGGGCATTGGGAAGTTCACAGACTGAACTTTTGAAACTTGGAAGCAAACAGATTCAACAAGGCCTGGATTTTTTTTGGCTTACAAAGTGAGTAACAGAGCTGCCCTGTGTGTGCTGCTGCCCACAAGCTGAGTAGGATTTCCTTTGTTTCAGTCCATGACATCTGGATGTATTTCAACAGTTCCGAGCAACTTCAGCTTCAGCCATGCTCAGCAAAACTGTTCATGTTGGAGAAGTGGCAAAGTAAGATCTGACTACTAAAATGTAAAAATTAGGCTACAATATTATAAGATCCCACAGAAATACCACTTTTTTGGTAGAAAAAAAACCAAACCCTGACAACCCAAAACTCTCCTTGAAATAATAGTTAAAGAGTCCCTGGATGAAAATAAGTTCCAAATTAAAATAAGGAAAAATTAATATTAATAACAAAATAATATTAATAATAAAAATTAGCAGTAATGGTTCAGAAGAAAGGTCTAAACAGCTCAATGTCCTGTCTCCAAGCAGTGTCAGTAGCCAATAGTTATGGAAAATGGTAGGAGTGGAAAATGTAGTGATGCTGCTCTGGTGGACTTCCCAAAGTTCCAATGATTTTCAGTTCAGAAGTCACTTGAGCTGGAGTTAATTCTTGTGAGTGGTTGTTTTACTTTGGACAGCCGATTAATGCATCCAATAATATATCCAAGGCTTTTGTCTTCACCCTGCCAAGACTGAAACCTCACCAAGGTGTGCCAGGGCTTTCCCTGATCCTTGAACCTGGGTTTTCTCCCAAGCTGATGGAGCTGCAGGAGGTGCTGCTCTGAACTGAAGCCTCACTTCATCTGGAGATCTGATGTAGCTGCATTCTGCACAAGTCTGAGAGTTCACACATAAATGGAATATTCTCCTGACAGCTCCTGAGAGCTGACACAGTGGCAAAGCACCCATCTGCTTTCTAAATTCTGGTCCAAGTGCACATCATGACTTTAGGGGAGCAATCTGAGTGTATTCTGCCAACTACTTCTTTTTCTTCTACTAAATTAGTTTTCCCTTTCTTTTTTCATTTCTCATAGAAGAGAGAGAGAGAATTGAGTAGGATGAAAAAAAAAATCTGCATTTTTGCTTTCATCAGAACAAGGAGAAAGTAAATCCTTTAAGTAGGTATGAAAAAGGACTTTTTCATTCTCAGATAAGAAGAAAAAAATCTCCAGTTTTTGGTAGGATAAACTTTGCTAGTTTTGTCTCTCATTCTTACACAAGAAACAGTAACCCTAAAGAAAAATCTTTTTGGCATCCCAAAATCAGGGCAGTATTAAATGAGGGCTTATACTGTTCATGGACTCCTACACACAAATCCCTGGGAGTGATGCTAGGACTCAAGAAAAATGATTTTACCTTAAATTCCAGAATAAAATGTAGAGGAGACAGAAACTCATTCTACACTGACACAATGGAAACTTAGTTTTAACACATACCCCTTTAATACCTCTAGTTACGGAAATTAAATGGGCAATAAAGGCACACATTGTACTTGTGTATTATGATGGATTGCTCAGCTCTAGGTCTCCTTGATTTTACTTTTATCCTTCTTTTCATCACTTATTTAATACCCTAAAAATTACCAGAGTCAGATGTCTGTTATTGACCTGGACAAAAAACCAAACCAAACCAAAAACCAAAAAAATCAAAACAAAACAAAACAAAAAAAGAGGGCAAAAAAAGATAGGGAAAAAGATATTTTTCCCTCCAGATTTTACCATGACTTTGTACCACTGAGTGTGGATACTGCTCATAACAGCCTAAAAATATGCATATATTTTGGAACCTATCTGAATGTATAAACACCAGTTTTAAATACTACCTTTGATATTGCTGTATCTATTAATAATAGATAAATACAGTGTATAAAGAAAAACAAACAGTCCTTAATTGAAAATAAACACAGCATATAATCCTTATGAATAGTGACAATACTCTAAAATACTAATTGATTCTTAGCTTTTCCCTTTCCAAATTTGCTACACATCAAACTCTAAATTTTGTGAGAAGATGATGATGGATGTATTGCATTCTTGCTAAACCAACTATACAGAGCAAATAACCTTACCTGCACATATTAATAGGGCAAACACCATGAAAAAAGATGATGGTGAGAAAGCTTTGGGAAAAGAGATTATACTTATTTGCCTCTTTGTAGCAGTGGGCTGCATACCACAGCTGCAATGAAGGAAACATTCCAGTTGAGCAGCATTCCTCTGTATCTTTTCAAAGCCTCTGTGGAGGCTAAAGCAGGAATCACTTATTTGCGGTTGAGAAAATAGCATTACATTTTCTGCATTAAATTTTAAATACATTCTGCTCAGAGGATGATAAGATGTTTAAATCAAATGATGAGACATTACCCATCTCAGCAATGCATCAGGGGTATGAAATGGGATTCAGCACGCTGTGAATTCTAAACTCCTGTATTCAGCAAAGAATCACAGACTCACACAACACCACGTTGGAATTACAATATTATCCTCAAGGATAATATGCTTCATTCTTCCTTGGTGAAAGGACAGACTAGACAATATGGCCCAGCACCTTATCAACTCTGAATTTTAGAGGTGTCCATGGCCTGTTGATCTCAAGAGTAAATTATGATATTTTAAGTTTTATAATAAAATAATACAAAGGTGACAATGAATTGTTCACCAAAATTCATTCCAGCATTTTTCTACTTGCTAGATTGATTTTCAGATTACCAGAGCTCAGCCAATGTAGAGATGGAAAATAGCCTGTATAAATATTTCTTCAGTATAAAGGCTAGGTAATTAAAAAATTTATTTTGTATTAGATTTACACTATGTTTAAGTTACAGAATCTGTTAGAAGGTGCTTTCCCCATTTAATTTTTACTGCTATTAATTCCTCTCAGAACACTGAAGATCTCAAGCGTGATCAGGATATGTGGGAGGAATTCTTTGTCCTCTGAGTAAAGTGAGTGCAGAAGATAATCACATTTCTTAACAGCCAAGCCCCTCACCAAGCCCAGAAATGTACTTCTTGAGGTGATGTTGAGTCCTGAATTGCCAATCTACACTCCTGCAACTCCCAGATAATGTTATGTCAAACTGTCATGCAAAACCTGAACTTACTCTTAAGAAACCACACCAAAAATTTAGGTTGTGTTACTGTTTCAAAGCTACTCCAACTTATAATGTCCTTAAAATGTGTTTCTCTGTAAACCTTGTAACAGGATTTGGCCATTAGGTGAGTCACTGGAGTTGCCTAATTAAGCACCTCCACTCCCTGTTTTTAACACAGAGCAACAACATCTGACAAACTCCACCCGGGGCTGCCAAGGGTCCGTGCCAGCGAGGTGAGTCAGCTGTGCCTTTGCTGCATCATCCCTCTGACAGACAGCACAGGGAGGATTAAATAGCTGCACCCAGAATAAATCTGACTTTCTGCATCATCTCTATCTTAAATGCAAGAGAGAGTCTTCAGCCCTGTCTTAAATGGTATTGCAGTTTGGCTGAACATATTCCATGGGTTTGGGGAACTGGCTCCAATATTCCAGTGCAGCTCTAAACACACCATGGAAGGATGAGATTCTGAACTGCAGGAAGGCAGAGCTAATGTCCAAAAGGAAAAGTTCCTTCTTTTGTGAACTTCCACCAAATGCAGCCATAAGCAATATGCAAAAACAGAACAGTGATTCTGAGACGTGATGACTTGATTCCCATTCAACCAGCTATAATTTGATTTTTCCAGAATATGCTAATATGGAGTCATTTAGAAGACTCAGAAAGGTCTGCATAGCCCTCAATGAAGTTCCTCATCCCTGACCAATTTAATGAATTTATGACAATTCATTAAATCAGAGAAAAACTAGATTAAAATGGACAGAATTGGGAAAATGTATTGCTAATGGCTTTTATTTCATAGCATCATAGAGGAATTGGCAAGAAAGGCCCAAGAGAATTATTTGTTTGCCTCAGAAACCAGCTACTGTCCTCCTTCCACTGTCTTGTTGATTTTTTAATAAACATTTGTACTAAAACAAGTGACAGTATAATAAATCTATTCAGAAAATCTACTTACAATGGCACTTACTGTCATGCTTGATTTAATTGTCCTCTTTGAAGAATGACTGCTTGTAGGGTGAAGGTGATTCTCTCCCATCTATCTTCCTCTCTGTAATCCCCTAAACCAAACATAATTCTAAAGAAATAAAATAAAAATGTTTATGCTCTGACAGTGCTCCTATTCTTAGTGTAGTTGGGATGTACATAGAGGGACTAGAAAATACCTGTAAAGGCCAGTAGCTGGAGACTGAGGATGACACAGAATGCTCCATCTTCTACTTGATTGTAGTTTATTACTGCATTTGCTACCCGTAAAAAAT